>NC_026004.2:16058514-16387549 GCF_000442705.2 Elaeis guineensis | reverse complement strand
GATTCAACTGATATCTGCTCGTGACACTCACAGTAAGGGCAATATCAGGTCGAGTACATAAAATGGCATATATGAGGCTCCCTATGGCCGAGGCATAAGGAATCCCACTCATCACGCTGACTTTCTTAAATATTGTCGGACACATCGTCTTGAAAAGATTAATACCATACCTAAGAGGTAAAAGCTCTCTTTTAGAGTTTTACATGCTGAACTTCTTCAGCACCTTCTTTATGTACAGTTTTTGTGACAGACCTAGCATCCGTTTAAATCTATCCCTATAGACCTTTATTCCGAGAATATAGGATGCTTCTCCTAGATCTTTCATGAAGAATTTTTTAGACAATCATATTTTGATCATGGTCAGCCTGGGAATATCATTTTGAATGAGGAGGATATCATCCACATACAATATGAAGAATATTATTGTGCTCCCACTGACCCTTTTGTATATACATAGTTCCTCTTCATTTTTGATGAAATCAAATGATTTGATCGCATCATTAAAATGATGATTCCAACTCTGAGAAGTTTGCTTTAATCCGTATATGGATCTTTACAGCTTGCAGACTCTATGATCACCATCACCAGATGTGAAATCCAAAGACTGCTCCATATAGATATCTTCCTCAAGATATCCATTCAGGAAGGTAGTTTTCACATCCATCTGTCAGATTTCATAATCATAATAAGTTACAACAGTAAGCAGAGTGCGGATGGATTTCAGCATGACTACGGACGAGAAATTTTCTAATAGTCAATGTCCTCGCACTGACTATAGTCTTTTACCACAAGTCTAGCTTTATAGGTCTCTACCTTACCATCGGTATCTATTTTTCTTTTGTAGATCTATTTACACCAAATGGGTATGATACCCTTAGGTGGATCCACTAAGGTCCAAACTTGGTTCAAGTACATCGAGTCAATTTCTGACTTCATCGCATCTAACCATTTCTCAAAATCGATATCAGACATCGCCTCATCAAAGGTATTAGGATCATCACCATGACCCCTATCTCCTATAAAGAATATTTTCTTTACTTCCTCTGTAAGCATACCTATGTACCTTTCAGAAGGTCAGAAGATCCTGCTAGATCTACGAGGTGGTTGAAGAATGTCTACTACTGGCTCATGAATAATGGGTTCCTGAGGATCTATAGTTCTTTGCTCTTCAAAGACCTTCTCTTCGAGCTCAACTAACCTGCCACTGCCATCATCCTGGATAAACTATTTTTTTAGAAATATGGTGTTCTGACTCACAATCACATTGTGATCTTGTGATAATTAGAAGTAGTATCCTATGAATTCTTTTGGATACCCTATAAAATGAGCTACTACAGATCTATTCTTCAATTTATCAGCTATCTGTCTCTTGACATAGGCCAAACATCCTCAAGTCTTAAGATAACCTAGACTTGGCTTCTTATCGTATCATATCTCATACGGTGTGGTACAAATGAACTTTGATAGAACCCTATTCAACAGGTGAATGATAGTTAATAAGACATGTCTCCAAAGATATAAGGGTGGATCAGTGAAGCTCATCATGGACTTGACCATATCTAATGGGGTCCTGTTCCTCCTTTCAAATATCCCATTGAGCTGAGACATTCCGGGAGGAGTCTGTTGAGAGACTATGCCATTGTCCTTAAGATATCTCAAAAATTTTCAACTAAGATATTCACTTCTTCGATCAGATCGAAGAACCTTAATGGGTTTACCAGTTTATTTCTCTATTTCATTTTTGAATTTTTTGAACTTTTCAAAGACCTCAGACTTATGTTTCATCAGATATACATACCTGTACCTAGACAAATCATCGATAAAGATAATGAAGTAGCTGTAATCACTCCTGACCTACACATCAAATGGTCCACATATATCAGTGTGCACCAGGGCAAGTAACTTAGTGGCCCTTTTCCCATGTCCCACAAAGGATAATTTGACCATTTTTTCTCGAAGGCAAGATTCACAAGCTGGATACGACTCTGGATTAAGAGAGCCAAGGATCTCATCTTTTTTTAGTTTATTTATCTTATCCTCTCCAATATGGCCTAGTCTATGATGGTATAAGTATTTCTAGTTAATTTTATCTCTGGGTCTCTTTTAACCTACATCACTCACTATTTGCTAGTTTAAATTCACATTCGCATCAATATACAAGTGATATAAACTGTCAATTAAAAGATCTCATGCAACTAATTTATTTTATAAATAAATAGAATAAAATTTTTTATTGAAACTAATTTCAAAACCTTCCTGTGCTAGCACAAATATGGAAATCAAATTTTGACTAGCTACAGAAATAAAATAACAGTCCCTTAAATCTAATCTAAAATCAGACGATAATCGAAGAAAATAAGTGCCAATAGCTTCTGCAGTAACTTTTGTTCGATTGCCGACCTGAAGGATCATGTCACCTTCCCTCAACCTCCTACTTTTTATTAGACCCTGCATTGAGGTACATATATGAGCACTTGAATCAGAGTCCAATACTCAACTAGAAGTAGAAGAAATCATAAAGTTAGATTCAATTATGAGCATATCTTCTGAAGGTTTATCATCTTTTTTGATCTTTAGGCTCTCCAGATAGAGTGGACAGTTCCTCCTCCAATGTCCTTCAGCATCATAGTGAAAACACTTTTATTTTGCTTCGGCTTTCTTTGGAACTTCCTTCTTTGGCTTGTTCTCTTTCTTCTGCTTCTTAGTGAATTTAGTCTTCTTTTTTTCAGTAGACTTTCTCTTGAAAGAAATTCACTCCACAGCGAGAACAATGCCCCTTGAACTCTTTAAGATTCCTTTCGTAGTGACCAACATGTTGACCAACTCGGGTATAGTGCAATCAAGTTTGTTCATATAAAAATTTATAATAAATTGACTATATGAATTTATAAGAGATTGAAGGATCAGATCCATCGATAATTTCTTTTGTATTTCAAGTCTGAGCTTCTCAAGCTCCTCAATGTCCTTAATCACTGTCATACAGTGCTCATGGACCGACTATCCTTCGTGCATCTTCAAGTTGAAGAGTCTCTTGGATACTTCGAAGTGCACAGTATGGCTCTGCTCACCATACAACTCTTGTAGGTGAGTTATTATAGCCCTGACAGTGGGCATATGCTCATGCTGGCTTTGCAACTTGTTTGACATAGATGCCAACACATAGCACTTGACCCAACCATCTTCATCCATCCAAATTTTAAAGACAGCTCTTTGCTCAGCAGTAGGATGGTTTGACAATACTATGGGTTCCTGATTGAGTACATGATTTAATTTTTCTGAGGTCAGAACAATCCTGAGATTTCTGAGCCAGTCTTTGTAATTAGTTCCGATCAAACGTTTGATTTCAAGGATGCAGGCTAGAGGATTTGAGGCTGATATTGTTTAACTGCGAGAGTAAAGATTTCAGTTAAATTTTTGTACTTTAATATTATATTTGCTTCTAAAAATTTTAAGATGCAAACAATAACTCTCATTAATTTTTCGAATCCCTCCACTCTCCGGATGGAAAATGAAAACTCTAACGCGACAAAAGATTCCTAGTGGGTGCTGTGGTCCCACCGATGCTATGCACCTCACCTAACAGTTATTAGTAACATGCACACCGATGTATAGGCAACTCTTTGCCCAAATACTTCTCTAAGCATGTTGCAGCGACTTGATCTCTAAGTCATGTGGGCTCACCTAACAGTTATTGACCACACTCCTTAGTTAAGTCCGATCCACCGTTCACAAGCAAATGCAAGGTCGTCATTGGGTCCCTCACCTAACAGTTATTGAGCCCAACCCCATCCTTATCCTAAAGCAACTTTTAGCTAATAGAGTGGTTGCATATTCCCAATACAACTAAACTACTGTAATCAGTCGAGAACAATCAACATAGTAGCACATCCGCACATCTACAATGGTAGTAGATCTATGGACTTAATATTTGTGAGAAGGTTTAGATTTAGGTCTCATCTAATCAGTCATTATTTGACCGATTTAATTGGTATGGGTTAAACCAAACCCCTAAGTAACCTTATTGAAGACTCAATCTTTCAAATTGGTCAGGTAAGTGGAGATCGGTGGGGGTCCCCCTATTATTTTTTTTAGACACCAATAAATTGGCCAAGTAAGCTAATAGAACCAATTAAATAAATACATCTCAATTACTTACTTTAGACACCAATAAGGCAATTAGTCCAAATAGATTAACTCAAGTGAATCAGATTCAAACCTATGAACCAAATTAGGTTCTTAAGTTAATCGATTCTATATATAGGATTCAAATGATTTGATCAACAATAATTATATGATCATTTAACTTAATTGATCTCACTCTAATCAATACTTGACTCAGTTTGATCAATTACTTGATCGAATTAAACCCATATGATTCAAATCAAAAACTCTAGATGCAATCCTATTAAGTGACCTAATTTTTGATTTTTTTATAATCAAAAATCTTCATGCACAAACACAAATTTCAGATTTTAAAATTAAATTTTAGATTTAAATTTTTTACATAAAAGTAAAATTTTAAATTATAAAAATAATTTTCAGATTTAACATGCAAACATATATCTCATATATGCATATAAAATTCAGATCTAAATAAAATTCAGATCAACAACATGATATCATATATCTCATATACTAATCATGGATCATATTAAAAGTAATTTTATGATCTAAATATGCAATCACATATCTTATATATGAATCATAAATTAAATCATATAAAATATTAGGTTTATGCATGCATCTACATATCACATGAACATGAACTAGAAATCATTCTAGATCAAAAATTCAGATCTATGCATACTTATACATATCATCTATATATTTTAAAATTAAATCTAAAATAAATTTTAGATTCAAATTATTCATCTATATATCTCATGTATTAAGAAAAAATTAGATTTTAAATTTTTTTTTAAAACATGTATGTCAATTTCAGCATATGAAACTCATGGCTCTGATGCCACTGCTGGAACTCGTATGTAGGGGCATGCATGTGTATTTTAAAATTTTATTTTCTAAATATCATAGTAGAATAGAAGATTAAAATATTTTTAATCTATATCATATATGCATAAAAATATAAACCACAAGGATCTACTTTATATGCTGAAATTGTACATATGCTGAAATTTAACGTGTGATCAAATCACATATCTGTTTCGTAATTTTTTTCTTCAAATCTAGATTTGGAAGAGAAGAGGCTCTCTCTTAGCCACACAAGTATCTGATCTCTATAAGTATCTACTCAGGATCAGTCTGGAACAGTACTCTCCAAGTTAAATTTTTTTTCTAAGAAAATTCAGTCTGCTGAATCTGAATGAAGCCTGGATCGTGATCAACTCTTAATCTCTTTTTTTTATCTTCTCTTCTTCTCTTCTTCTCTTATCTTTCTTTTTTGATTTATGCTACTACCAAACACCAGGAACCAGCAATAAAAAGGACACCCAACAGCTTTGGGTGTGAGGAAGAAGGGATGCCCCAAAGAGAGGATGTGTGGGACATCGAAGGGGAGGAGAAAGAGAGAAGAAGAGAGGGCATGGGGCTTCTCTTTGTGGCATGGGACTTGCTGGTTGGAATGCCTAGGGACATTAGGAGAGGTTATTTTAAATAAGTATAAAGATTGAATCATATTCAATCTCATAATACAAGTCCTACTTGTATTAGGTTTCCTAATAACTTAAGTTATTCAACTTCTATTAGGAATCCTTTTAGGCACCAACTCTTGGAGCCCTTGCACCCACATAAACACACCCTAAAGTGCACCCAAGGGATGCCCTATATAAGATTAAAAAGTCCTCTAATCATGGGACATGTCCAACTTGATCAAATCAAGATGGTGCCCCATAATAACTATCAAAGAATATTAATTAAGGACTTACACCCTTAATTTATTTGATCCAAAATCTTAGACACCCAACAATTGAAGTCCAATAAATCTAATTTATTTAGATTATTAGCAGATAATTAAGTTTGAATTATCTTATCAAATAAGAAATCTAAATGTAAAGAGAAAATTGAGTCCAACCATGTGCTAGCAAGTTATTTTGAATCCAATCGGATTTTTTTAAATATAATTAATATTTTATAAGCTCAATTACTAATTTTAGACCTAATCTTTTTATTGTGTGACCCCATAAGTTCAATTCTATTTGGTAGTGAGATATACAATTATCTCTACCAAAGTATCATTAAAATTCTTTTCAATGAATTGGAATAATTTCACTCTAACTTATCAAGGATTGTCGATCTAGAATAATTCAAATAAGCTCTCACAATCTACTAGTGATACCTAACAGTATGTAGTGGCAACCTAGTAGAACCAAAAATGAACCTTAAAGTATAGTTAACATGTGATTCAGTCTCTCTATCGTGAGCCCCAACTAGATGGCAGATCATGGATAAATCATCAAACCTCAACATCAGTCATATGATAGATTCGATCAGCTCAAGTCCAATTATGTTTTTTATAGAAACTTCTTTCCATCAATCACATAGATTCTTGGACTTAGCCCCTTAAATCTTATAGGACTACTCCTCTCTATCAAGGTCGATAGATCCCATCTTGATGCGCACCCTACTCCTACAGTAGACCAACTGTCACCAATATCTACTACAAGGGCTCATTGAGATCCATGTTCATATGTCAGTCAAATTTCAATAATCTCACTGCAAGCAATCGTACCATCTCAGGTTAAAGGACCATTCACGCAATTACAGCATCAAGATAATCACTGATGATTGAATAGAAATTTAAGTAATCTCTCGTATGGTCACGCTTTGTACTAGTTGTTCTCTAATAATTATCTGCACTCGTCATCTAGTGTCTCTACACTATAGACTAAAGACTCATCTATCCTGAAGGAAGCAATTTGTGCGTCTGTCTATCCGGATCGATCATCGCTCTCATGATGATTCTAAGATCAAGAGTATTTAAAAATTAAATACATATCTCTAATTCTCAACACTTTAAGCATATGTATCGAAAGTTAATTTCATAAACGATTCAAAGATCCATCACACTTGAATAAAAAATAAACTTGTCCTTTTATTGATCAAATCAATATATTAAGTATAAAATTATATCTTAGATTTATTACAAAGTGTCAGCCATATTGGCTTCTAGTATATATATCTAACAGTCTGAGTCCGAGCCCGATCCGAAACCATTTGGGCAGGTCCGAACCATTTGATGGCTGCAAAGTAAAAAGACTGCAAACTAAGAGTAAAAAATTTTTAAAAAATAAAATAAAAACTTAAAAATAGTACTTAAATTAGAGACCAACAAAGTAAACAAGGGAAAGAAGAAAAGAAGAAGGCTCAGATCTGTCATTAGAAAATAAGACATTGCAAGTTCCTCTACACCTTTAATTATGAGGTCGCTGTAAATGGTTGCTTGCAATGTAACAAACCATCCAAGCTTGTCCTACAACTATAACAACAAGAATAGAAATGCATCACCTCCTTCTCTCTCAAGACTCTTTATTAGGCGCATCTCACATAGACAGTCATCATAGCCTTTTTATGAATAAAGCACTATTAATTTTTGGTTGAATGCAGGCGGATAATATCAGACCCAATCTCAGGTCGAGCCTGGATCGGACCAAAGATATACCTGAGCATGATTCAAAATTCAAATGGATTCTGTAATTAGGTCCAAGCCCAGTCTGAACTATTTCAATCCTAGTCCGAAGTCTGACCCAAATTCGAACCGATCCGAAGCCCATCGGGCCGACCTGGAACCAGCTTCAACCCTAATCATAGTTAAATAAAATATTTAATTAATTAAATATTAATTAATATATTAAAATAAAAGGACTTTTAGTGATGGCTCCACCGTCGCCGTCGTCGTTGCTAATACTCACCAAAAGTACAAAAATGCAAGCCCAGATACACCAACGGCATAAGAACAATGGTGTGGGGACGGGGATGGTGATTCAACGTGGGGACGACTGGTCCTGCAAGAGAACGACGGATCCGGTAAGGGAATGGCGGATCCAATGTGGAGAGAGTGGATCCGATAAAGGGGTCAGTGGATCCGATAAGGGAACGACGGTACGGGGACTCCGATGGTGCAAAAATGAGAAAGGAGGAGGCAGCGCTGGAGAACTGGGAGAGGGGGGTCATGGTCGCCAGTGGGGGAGATGAAATCGAGGGGGGGAGAACTAAAGAGTGGAGGGGGTGTCAGTCGGTCGCCAGAGGGGGGGCCAACCTAGAAACTGAGAGCGAAAAACAAGGGCCAGGGGAGGGTCGGGTGTCTCGATCGTCAGATGAGAGAAAATGAGGGTGAGGGAGCAGGGTGGGAGAAAACGAGGGCGGTCGCCGGTGGAGAAGCCAATCCAGAAATTGAGAGGCTGGAGAGGGGGGTCGGGGGCCGAGGAGGGGGGTCGGGGAAAACAGGGGTTTTGATCGTCGGGTGGGGGAAAATGAGGGCAGGGGAGGGGGGTGGGAGAAAATGAGGGTGGGCATTAGCAGAAAAGCTATTGGATTTGTGCCCTAGAAGTCAATTGTTGGCTGACACATTATGTATTTTCAGGATCTAAATTTGTACTTATAATACTTTCATTATAAATAAAGGGCTTTTTCTTTTCAATCATGCTTATGTGTCCATGATTTGTCCTAGAAATTAATAAAGATAATTTTTGTATATTCTTAAAAAGTTAAGAATTTGAGACATACATTAATTAGTGGTTAATTTCTAAATGCTCCTGATTAAAGGATCATCACAGAGGATAGTGATCAATCCATTTGAGATCGGTGCACGATTCACCTCCCTTGTGGGCAGATGAGTCTTGGGTCTGTAGTGTAGAGACACTGGGGGGAAGGTGTAGGTGATTGTTAGAGAATAACTTACACTGAGCGTGACCAACACGAGAACCACATGGATGTCTACTCACTCATCAATGATCTTCTCGATGCTGCAATGGTATGAGTGGTCCTTTGACCTGAGGTGATATTGGCTATTCGCAGCGAGGCTATTGAGTTTGATTGCATATTTTCTTGATCCCTAGCCATTTGGATCCTTGCTGTGTATGTTGGCTTCAGCAGGTTCAGGTTCGCTGTTTGGAGTAGAATGTACCTAGATGAAATTTATCGATCTTGGTAGAAAAGGAGAAGTCCCATGTGATTTATAAGATTGAGTTCAGAAAGTCTTTGACCAAAGTAAGTATGAATACTGAAAAAAAATTTCATGGAATTCACAAATGAACTCGAGTCAAGCCAATCTTACATAAGACTGACGATGGGGTTTGACGAGTTCTCTATGACCTCCGTCAAGTTGAGACTCATGATAAAAAGATTAAATCATACGATAACTATACCTAAGAATTCGTATTTTCATTCTACTGAGTCGTCACTACATACTGCTAGGTGTTACTGGAAGATTGTGAGACTCATCGGGCATCATCTTGATGATCGATGACCCTCGAAGGATAGAATTGAAAATATTCCTATCCATCGAAAAAATTACGATGATATTGTGATAGAAATCACAATACATCTCACTACGAAATAGAATGGAACCTATGAGATCACACATTAAGAGATTTAATCTCGAATTTGCCAATTGGGCTTATGAAGTTTCAATTGTGTTAAGGTTTATTTGAAACTCTATTAGGTTTATGAGAATCATGCTAGCACATGGTTCAACCTAATTCTTTTCGAGACTTTGATTTGATCAAGTCCATAGCCTTGAACCTAACCTAAATTCATTTGGATTTAATTGGACTCTTAATTATAAGCTCAAGAGAATTTAATTAAGTCAATTAGTTGGCATAATTATACTTACATTATCTCTTCCATATCTCCTAATTATCTCTAAGTATGCATGTGGAATAGATGGAAGAATGGATAGCGTAATTTTTTTTTTGAAAATTATTGAGCGCCATATCCTAGAGGGGCCCACCCCCTCTTATGTGTCAAGACGTGAAGGAGAGAGGGTGGGATCCATGCCCCATCTTTTATGGCTAGAGATCCCTTTGTGAGGCACCAAGAGTTGGTGTCCCAACCACCTGATATGTATTCCATGGATGGCTATTGTACATGCTTAAAAGGACTGATTAATTATCTTTTATATCTGATTTTATTTGACATAAATCATATTTAAAAGGCAGAGAATTCTTATAAGATAAGAATCTACTTTTTTAAGATGACAAGATTCCTAATATGTGTCAGGGCTTATGTCCATTTAAAGGAAGGTCTCTAAGATTTCTTAGTATTAATTTTTCATCAAGAAAACCTTCCCTCTCTCCATCTCCATGCCTCCTCTCTCTCATATTCTTCCTTTCCATGCCCAAAGGTTGGGTGTTCTCTCTTCCACATGCCTAGAAGGAGTTCTGGTGACTTAGAGATCAAGGATCGAGGAAAAGAAGAAGAAGGCTGCAGATCAAGGAGTTGATCTCTCAGTTAAGATCAAAAGAGTTGATCAGAGTCCTCAAGATCAAGGTTCTTCTTGAGAAGAAAAATCTTCTACGAGAAGAAAAGTTTGAGATTGATCCTGATGGATACCCGTAGAGATCGGATACGTATGCGGCTCCATCTTCTACGAATCCGAGATCATCTGAAGCGGTGAATTTCTATCTGTACAAAGGTAATAAGATATGATCTCATATTTTTTTTTAAATTTTAGATTAATTATATGTGTTTTCTTCTAGATTTGGATAGATTTAGATCTGGTATCTTGCATGTGGGGTTAAAGGGTTTAACCCGATTTATTTTTTGCTACGTATTTTTAAAATTTTAAAATCTACACATGCTGCCTACCCTATTTTCTATCAGTAGTATCAGAGCCAGATTTTTTGAAAACATATATGATCTGATTTTTAGGTTAGATCTAAAAGTTTTAATGATTTAAAATCAATTTTGTGCTGATATAAGGTTGTCCTAGTATAGGGTTTACCCTCTATACTGCAAAGGTTGTCCTAATATAAGATTGATTGGTTTTGAAAATTATTTTTGAAATAATTAAATTAAATCTTTTAGATCTAAAAATTAACATATATGATATGTTTATTTTTGATTTAGATCTAAAATTAGAATGATTAAAAGTTCACATCAAACTTATATAAGGTTGTCCTGATATAGGATTTACCCCCTTTATTATAAAAATTATCCTAGTTTGATGTGAATCAATTTTTGAAAAGATACTTTCAAAATATTTTAATCATTATTTTAAATCTGATTATATATATATTTGATATATGTAAATTTAGTTTTAGATCTGAAATTAATGTATTTGTGATACATATTTAATTTAGATCTGAAACTACATATATTCGATATATGAAATTAGGTTTAGATTTGAAACAGTTTCAAGATCATAAGCCATTAATAGCATGCAATGAAATATAATCTAAAATTATTTTTAGATCTAAAATTAAGTTGTTGCATGTAGGTATTGGTTGAACAAATTAGTTCTAAGTGATCAAACTAAAATTAGGATCTAATTGATTAGATTAGGCTAAAACCTATTTTTTTATTTTGAACAGTTGATTGAACCTAATCAATGGATGATTGGGATTAGATCAAATGGGTTCAAAGTCGACTTTAGTTGTAGTTGGTCACATCGATTCATATTTTGATATGAGTTGATTGACTCAAGATCAAAATTTGGCTCAACGGCTTGGGTCCGTTTTAATAGGTTAATCTAATCGGTTCTAATCGACCAATTTGGTGTCTAAGACAAGTATTTAGATGGTGGTTATTTAATTAATTTCATTGTTTGACTTGATTAATTTTGATTGGTATTTAAGAAAAGCAACGGGGGAACCCCCATGCATCTTAATTTATCTAGCCATATTAAGAGATTTAGTTTCGTATTAGGTTATTTGTTGACTCGAGTTCTCCCATGCCAGTTAGGCTGGTTAGACATATTGATGTGCTAATCTAATTTAATCAGTCAGATGTTAAATCTGCTGATTTAGAAAAGACCTAAACCCAAATCTCCTTATTAAATATTAAGTCTAGACGTCTTCCATCATTGTAAAGATGCGGGTGCCTTCCTGGCGTTGATCGTTCTCGGTTAGTTACAGTAGTTCGGTTGCATCAGAAAGGTACAATCACTCTATTGACATGTGATGTCTCGGGGTAAAGATGGGGTTGGACCCAATACTTATTAGGTGAGGATCCCAATGATGGCTTTGCACCCGCTGGTGAACGATGGATTTGACTTAACTAAGAAATGTGCCAATAACTATTAGGTGAGCTCACAGGACTTAGAGACCTAGCCGCTGTATCTTGCTTAGTGAAGCAATGGATAATGTGTTGTCCACTCATCGGTCTGTACTCACCAATAACTGTTAGGTGAGGTGTGTATAGATTAATGAGACCGCAGTTCCACTTGAAATCGATTGCGTATAGGTTTTTATTTCTCCACCTGAGGAGTGTGGAAGATTTGAAGAAATAGTGAAAGTTTTATGTTTGTTTTTAAAGTTTCTAAAATAAATAATATTATAAGTATAAAATCTAATTAGAAACTATTCTCTCTACAGATAATCATGTCGAGTTCAAACCCTTTAGCCCGAATCTTCGATACAAATAGGTTGACTGGCATCAATTACAAAGACTGACTCTGAAATTTGAGAATCGTTCTCAATTCTGAAAAGCTCACCCATATCTTTGATCAGTAAGCGCTTGAGTTACTTGCTCACCTATCTGCTGATCAACGAGCTACACTTGAGAAGTGGATAGACAAAGATAACAAAGTAAAGTGCTACATCTTAGCATCCATGTCCAATGATCTTCAGCAACAGCACGAAGACATGAAGACTACCAAAGAAATGCTAGTTCACCTGCAAGAGTTATATAGTGAACAGAGACACACAGCTCATTTTGAAGTCTCTCAGAGACTTTTCAGAGCAAAGATGCGTGATGGGCAGGCCGTCAGTGATCATTGTTTGACAATGATCAAGGATATTGAGGAGCTTCAGAAGCTCGATATGAACATGGACAAGGAACTGCAGGTGGATCTGATCCTCCAGTCTCTTCCTGACTCATATGGATAATTCATTATGAACTACTATATAAATAAGATTGATGCTACTTTGCCAGAATTATTGAATATGCTAGTGACTACAGAGGGTACCTTAAAAAGTTCAAGGGGCATAGTTCTGACTGTAGAGCGGACTTCCTCCAAAAGGAAGTCTTCTTTCAAGAAGAAGAAAAAGCCCATAAAGAAGCAAAAAAATAAAGCCAAGCTCAAGAAACAGGTTCCAAAGAAGGCCGACGATAAAGAAAAATATTTTCATTGCAATGTCGGAGGCCACTGGAGAAGGAACTGTCCGGCTTATCTGGCAACTGTCAAGAACAGGAAGAAGGATAGGCCTTCTGAAGGTACATCTGAGTTTCTTGTTATAGAAACTAACCAACGATTTCCTCTTCTTCTAGTTGGGTTCTTGATTCTGGTTCAAGTGCTCATTTGTATACTTCAATGCAGGATCTTGAAGAAGTTAGGGGGCCGAGGGAAGGTAAGATCACTCTTTGAGTCAGCAATGGAGCAAGGGTTGCTGCTGTGGCCGTTGGAACCTACCCTCTGCAACTACCGTTAGGATTTAGTTTGTTTTTAAAAGACTGTTACTTTATATCTGTAGTCAGTAGAAATTTGATTTCTATCTCTGTACTGGCACAGGATAATTATAATTTTCATTTCAATAAAGACATGTGTTCTATTTATTTTGAAAATAAACTTGTGGCACATGCTTTCTTGATTGACGGTCTTTACTATTTGCGTACCGATGCAAGTGTAAATATTAACGAGCAAATTGTGAATGCCATAGAGTCTAAGAGATCTAGAAATAGGATCGGCCAAAAGTATCTGTGGCACCTTAGGCTAGGCCATATTGGAGAGGACAGACTCAACAAACTAGAGAAAGATGGTCTTCTTGGACCATTGACTTTCGAGTCTTATCCAGTCTGTAAATTATGTCCTCAAGAAAAAATGACCAAGCTAACTTTTGTGGGACAAGGGGAAAGGGCCACTGAGATATTAACCCGGGTACACACTGACATGTGTGGTCCATTTGATATAGAAGCCAGGGGTGGCCATATCTACTTCATAACCTTTACTGATGATTATTCACGATATAGTTTTATATATCTGATACATCGAAAGTCTGAAGTCTTTGAAAAGTTCATAGAATTCAGACATGAAGTAGAAAAACAGATCGAAAAATCCATGAAGGTTCTTCGATCAGATCGAGGAGGGAAATACCTTAGTGGAGAATTTTGGGCCTATCTCAAGGAAAATGGCAGAGTCTCACTATGGACACCTCAACTCAGTGGGGTATCCGAGAGGAGGAATCGAATCCTATTGGATATGGTTCGGTCCATGATAAGCTTCACAGATCTTCCTGACTTTCTTTGGGGACATGCTTTGCTGTCTGTGATTCATCTCTTGAATCGGGTTCCTTCTAAATCTGTTCCTACCATATCATATGAGTTATGTTATGGTAAGAAACCAACTCTTGGTACCTCAAGATTTGGGGATGTCCGACCCATGTCAAAAGACAGTAGGCGGACAAGTTAGAAGCTAGGTCCTTTAGGGCTCATTTTATAGGGTATCCTAAGAAAACTATGGGATACTACTTCTATTTTTCTGAGGATCACAATGTGATTATGAGCCGCCATATCTATTCCTGGAAAAAGAGTTTATCCAAGATGGAGGCAGTGGGAGGAAGATTGAGCTTGAAGAGAAAGTCTCTGAAGAGCATCGAGTCCGAAAACCTGAACCCAGTAATGAGCCAGTAGATGTGATACCTCCTCCACCTCGTAGATCAAGTAGGATCTCCCATCTTACTGAAAGATACTTAGATATTCTTACAAAATATTTAGAGGAAGCGTTCCTTGTGAGAGATAGGGACATTATGAATGATCCCAAAACCTACGATGAGGCAATATTAGATATAGACTTCGAGAAATGGATGGAAGCAATGAAGTCAGAAATTGACTCCATGCATTCCAATCAGGTTTGGTCCTTAGTAGATCCACCTGAAGGTATTATACCTATTGGGTGTAAATGGATTTACAAAAGAAAGATTGGATCGGATGGTAAGGTAGAGACCTATAAGGCAAGGCTAGTTGCGAAAGATTATAGTCAACGTGAAGGCATCGACTATCATGAAACTTTTTCTCCTGTAGTCATGCTGAAATCCATCCATACTTTGCTTGCTATAGCAGTATTTCATGATTATGAAATTTGATAGATGGATGTGAAAACTGCTTTCCTAAATAGATATCTGAAGAAAGATATCTATATGGAGCAGCCTCTGGGTTTCATGTCTAGAGATAGTGATCACAAGGTCTGCAAGCTGCAAAGATCCATATATGGACTCAAGCAAGTATCTTGGAGTTGGAACACTCGCTTCAATGATGTGATCAAAATGTTTGACTTCATCAAAAATGAGGAGGAGCCATGTGTGTATAAAAAGATCAATGGGAGCATTGTCACATTCTTCGTATTGTACGTGGATGACATCCTCTTAATTGGGAATGATATTTTCATGCTGACATCGGTCAAAGTATGGTTGTCTAAAGAGTTCGCCATGAAAGATCTAGGAGAAGCTTCCTATATTCTTGGTATAATAGTCTATAGTGATAGATCTAAGAGAATAATAAGACTCTCACAACATATATACATAGAGGAGGTACTGAAGATTTTCAGCATGGAAAACTCTAAGAGGGGTCTTTTGCCCCTTAGACATGGCATTCATCTCTCCAAGAAGATATGTCCAGACACACCTGAGGAGATCCAGTGCATGAGTAAGATTCTTTATGCTTCGATAATAGAGAGCCTCATGTATGCCATGTTATGTACACGTCCTGATATAGTACTTGCCGTGAGTATCACGAGCAAATATCAGGCAAATCCAGGTGAAGAACACTGGATTGCTGTTAAAAATATCCTTAAGTACTTGAGAAGGACTAAGGATTTAATGTTGGTCTTTGATGGAGGATCGAAGCTGAAAATTGAGGGATACATCGATTCAGACTTTATGGCTGATGTCGATGATAGAAAGTCTACGTCAGGGTGTATTTTCTTGTGTAATGGTGGTGCAGTTAGCTAGAAGAGTTTCAAGCAGCCAATCATTGCAGATTTGATCATGAAAGCCGAGTACATCGTCACCTCTGAAGCTGTTAAGGAAGCTTTTTGGTTTAAGAAGTTCGTTGCAGAGCTAGGTGTGATGCCATCAGATGCCATTGTACTGCACTGTGATAACAACGGTGCCATAGCCCTTGCTAAGGAGCTCAGGTCTTACCAGAAGTCCAAACACATAGAGCGGCGATTTCACATCATACGCGAATACCTCGAGAAGAAGTTCATCGAGGTGCAGAGAGTTGACTCCGTACTAAATGTAACAGACCCGCTAACCAAGCCTCTCAGCCAACAGAAGACCGAAGCTCATCTTGAGAAGATGGGTCTAAGATATATGGCCAATTGGCTTTAGGTCAAGTGAGAGTTTGTTAGGTTTGTGCATTAGAAGTCAATTGTTGGTTGACACATTATGTTTTTTCAGGATCTAAATTTGTACTTGTAATACTTTCATTATAAATAAAAGACTTTTTCTTTCCAATCATGCTTATGTGTCCATGATTTGTCTTAGAAATTAACAAAGATGATTTTTGTATATTCTTAAAAAGTTAAGAATTTGAGACATACATTAATTAGTAGTTAATTTCTAAATGCCCCCAATCAAGGGATCATCATGGAGGACAGTGATCAATCTATTTTAGATTGGTGCACGGTTCACTCCTTTGTGGGCAGATGAGTCTTGGGTCTGCAGTGTAGAGACATTGGGGTGAAGGTGCAGGTGGTTGTTAGAGAACAACTTGCACTGAGCGTGACCAACATGAGAACCACATGGATGTCTACACACTCGTCAGTGATCTTCTCGATGCTACAGTGGTATGAGTGGTCCTTTGACCTACAGTGATATTGGCTATTCGCAACGAGGTTACTAAGTTTGACTGTACGTTTTCTTGATCCCTAACCATTCGGGTCCTTACTGTGTATATTGGCTTCAGTAGGTTCAGGTTCGCTGTTTGGAGTAGGATGCACCTAAATGGAATTTATTGATCTTGGTAGAAAAGGAGAAGTCCTATGTGATTTGTGAGATTGAGTTCAGAAGGTCTTTGGCCAAAGCAAGTATGAATACTGAAAAAAAATTTTCATGGGATTCACAAATGAACTCGAGTCGAGCCAATCTTACATAAGACTGACGATGGGGTTTGACGAATTCTCCATGACCTCTGTCAAGTCGAAACTCACGATAAAAAGACTAAATCATATGATAACTACACCTAAGGGTTCGTATTTTCATTCTATTGGATCGTCACTACATACTGCTAGGTGTCATTGGTGGATTGTGAGACTCATTGATCGTCTTCTTGATGATCGATGGCCCTTGAAGGGTAGAATTAGAAATATTCCATTCCATCGAAAAGAGTTTCGATGATATTGTGATAGAGATCACAATATATCTCACTAGCAGATAGAATGGAACTTATGGGGTCACATATTAAGCGATTTAATCTCGAATTTGTCAATTGGGCTTATAAAGTTCCAATTGGATTAAAGTTTATTTGAAACTCTATTAGGTTTATGAGAATCATGCTAGCACATGGTTAAACCTAATTCTTCTCAAGACTTTGATTTGATCAAGTCCATAGCCTTGAGCCTAACCTAAATTCATTTGAATTTAATTGGGCTCTTAATTATAATTTCAAGAGAATTTATTTAAGTCAATTAGTTGACATAATTATCCTAACATTATCTCTTCCATATCTCCTAATTATCTCTAAGTATGCATGTGGAATAGATGGAAGAATGGATGGCATAATTTTTTTTTTTTGAAAATTATTGAGCGCCATATCCTAGAGGGGCCCATCCCTTCTTATGTGTCGTGGCATGAAGGAGAGAGGGTGGAGTCCATGCCCCATCTCTTATGGCTGGAGATCCCTTTGTGGGATGCCAAGAGTTGGCGTCCCAACCACCTAATATGTATTCCATGGATGGCTATTGTACATGCTTAAAAAGACTGATTAATTATCTTTTATATCTGATTTTATTTGGCATAAATCATATTTAAAAGGCAGAGGATTCTTATGAGATAAGGATCTATCTTTTTAAGATGACAGGATTCCTAATATGTGTCAGGGCTTATGTCTATTTAAAGGAAGGTCTCTAGGATTTTTTAGTATTGATTTTTCATCAAGAAAATCTTCCCTCTCTCCATCTCCATGCCTCCTCTCTCTCATATTCTTCCTTTCCATGCTCAAAGGTTGGGTGTTCTCTCTTCCACACGCCTAGAAGGAGTTCTGATGACTTAAAGATCAAAGATCGAGGAGAAGAAGAAGAAGGCTGTAGATCAAAGAGTTGATCTCTCAGTTAAGATCAAAAGAGTTGATCAGAGTTCTCAAGATCAAGGTTCTTCTTAAGAAGAAGAATCTTCTACGAAAAGAAAAATTTGAGATTTATCTCGGTGGATACCCGTAGAGATCGGACACGTGTGCGGCTCCATCTTCTACGAATCCGAGATCATCTGAAGTGGTGAATTTCTATCCGTGCAAAGGTAATGAGATATGATCTCATATTTTTTTTAAATTTCAGATTAATTATATGTGCTTTCTTCTGGGCTGGGTAGGTTTAGATCTTGTATCTTGCATGTGGGGTTAAAAGATTTAACCCGATTTATTTTTCGCTGTATATTTTCAAAATTTTAAAATCTACACATGCTGCCTACCCTATTTTTTATCAGAAGCCAACCCAGAAACTGAGAGGGTCGGAGAGAGGGGTTGGGGGTCAGGGAAAACGGGTGTTTCGATCATTGGGTGAGAGAAAATGAGGACGATGGATGTAGTAGGAGAAAACAAGGGCGATCGTCGACGTGGGAGCCAACCCAAAAATCGAGAGGGTCGAGGAGGGGGTCGGGGCCTGGGGAGGGGGGTTGGGGGTCTCGATCGTCAGGTAGGGGAAAATGAGGGCGGGGGGGGGAGAGGATAGATGGAGGGAAAGTTAGGATTATTAGCGACGGTAAAAGCTATCGCTAATAATACCATCGATAATGATTATTAACGATAAAAATTGTCATCACTAATAAAGTATTTTCGTTGCTAATAATCTTATAATCTAATTTTTTAAAAAATAAAATTATTATTTATTTGCGACGTAATATTGCCATCACTAAAAATCAAAAATACTGTCGCTAATAATTTTTTTTTTTTCTAACGGCTTATTTTTTCGCCATTGCTTGCCGGTAAAATTGATTATTAGCGACAGCAAAATTATCGCCGCTAATGGCTGTTGCTAAAAATCATTTTTCTTGTAGTGAGTTTTATTTTAGGAGTAACGAATGTTAGAGAATTATTGCATAAGTATTTATTTTTTTTTTCTCAAGGATTGCCTCCGAAAATTGATCATTGTTGGTCATTGCTAAGTCTTCAACCAACTGCATTATTGGATCAAGTGGTCTATTATTAAAGGCTACTCTTAAGACCAAAGTATAATGTGAGAGTGTAATTAGGAATGCAAATGAGCGAAGTTGAGATGTTTAGTCTTGAGTTGTTATATAAAAGGGATGATGAGGAACAAATTGAGCTCAGGCCAGGCTTAGTTGAGCATGTTTTTTCTTTTGGTAGCAGGCTTAGTTAAGCATGTTTAAGATTGAATCATTTGCCCTATCAGCCAAGTTGAACGAGCATTTTATTGATCATCTTTTTTGCAGGCTTTGATGCCTAACCTTAATTAATTTTTAAGCTGAGCTTTTAACAAATGTGCGGCTTCATTTCCTATCTGAACCAAGCTCAAAAAATCAGAGATTATGTTTATAGCTGCTTACAAAAACCAATTGTTCGGCCATGCTATTGATGCAACTAAAACTTACTAGTCATAATTTTTGAATATTCTAATGCATGCAATCTTTCTTGTGCATGCTGATGGCGTAGTGAATAGATATTTTTCTTTACAAAAGCATAGAACATCAACTCCCCACATAAGCCAAGTTTCTTGAGATCTCAATTAGAAGTCAAGAAAATGGTGTCCTGGTGCATGGGTCTCCTACCGTATGAGATTATTTCTATATTTCAGACCCATAACATCTGGATCATATTAGAGCGACTTTATCATTATGTAAGGTCCACCCTCATCTAAATTAGATGCTGATACAAATGTTTTTCTTGAGATAGAAAGAGATTTTTAAACATATCCCACCCCCTAACCTATTACACCACCTAAAATTGAACACAGAACAATTGGTTGCTAAGAACAGAAGTGTCGATGCTACCAAGATCCTAAAACTCAGGATTCCGGCTCAACTCACCTTGTATTACTAGCCAACTTGAACTTCTCCCCAAGGGAACCATCATTCTGTCCGTATATTTTTCCTCTTCTCCTATTCATCAATAAAGTTTCCTTTACATCAAAAAAGAAACAGAAATGCCTAGCTTTTAGGACTGCTGCTTTATTAAAGTGACTTAGGAGTACATTAGCTCTTTTTACACTTCGCAAGAAACTGCTTCTTTTGCGTGTAAGCATCCAAGACATTCTTCGTTTTCTTTTCTTTAATTTGCATTCCTTCGTGTATCATTTAACTTTAATTACTGCAATTAGTGGGGGATGTCAAGATTTCCATCCGACCATAGATATGGAACGCAAAAAATAACAATAAAGAAGTGGACAAGAAAGAGACCGCAACTCCGTGGAACGGAACTTTAAAAGGCGCCATATTTGCTACCATTACACCGTACACATGCAGCAAATTAACCGAACACGACTTCCATTTATGCTGCCGCTTATTTTAGTTCATATACGTCCATTTCAAGGGGTTGGACCGGCCGCAGCATCCACCAGTAGTATGCCCACTGTTTTTCTCTGAAGCTATGGGACCGGCGGACCTCGACATTTATAGATCGTCGTGCACCCCGGACGACGACGGTAAGGTTGCCCCGGGGGTGATTTCCATACCGGTGATTTCGGTGCCAGGGCACGATATCCGATATATCCGACAGTTCCTGCACCCATGTACCAATAGCAAGTTATATCCGTATACAGATTTAACTCATAAGCAGCCAACACTTGTGTCTGGAATGTTTGCTTTCAGCGCAAAAGATTTTTGTGATTTCCTGCGAGGGAACACCCCAAACCAATGACACCACCATTTTAAGTAAGCTCGGTTGAGTCTGGAAAGGGTGATGAAAACATCTAGAGGTTGGATATGTAACCGATGGTGAATTATAATTTAATCCAGTATTTTACTTTTCTTTTTTTAAACAAAAATATGGTAAGACCACCACTAAGGTTTGAGACCTGGATCTCTTTATTTGAAATGGGTGCCAACCGGTTGAACTGAGAAATAAGACATATTCTGTACGTAGCACGGCATATAAAACAATATAAAAGACGTTTTAGCATTCATCAAAAGATTAAAAAAATGTTTTTAAGCAATATAAGTAGGCAGCGATGCTTGTTCCCCCCTGTTTATTAAATAAGAAAAGAAAGCAGAAGTTTACAGATGAAACTAAATAGTGCAGACGGAAAAATAAAAGAAGAAGGCCCTTAAAACGCATATATTTTAATAAATATGGTTCATGTTTTTGCACCGCAAGGAGAAGTTTGTCCCCGTCAAAATGGAACGTCAAGTATAAAAGACGAGAAAAAAACAGAATAGATAATGTTAATTAGTTTTTGAGAGCAAACATAAATCAGATCACTAGTTTTACCATCCTGAGCAAGATTCCTTGCAGCCATCCCCGATGGAATGGATGAAGTGGAGAGGAGGAGCAGATAGAGTAGGAGGAATGTCTTTGGAAGCATTTTCCTTTTATTCCCTCTACCTCGTTTTCCTGAAGTGCGATGATCCTTCTACTAAGCTTTGGCTTTTATAACAAATGAGATCGAGTTAGGGCAGATCTGGAGCCCTCACATTCTGCACTGGCCTCTATCTTCTCCGGTCCGCTCACAATTTTGTCGGTTGTTCCTGAAATTTTCTGAACGTATTTCTATGTCATGCCATCTACGGTTGACTGACTTCCATGCCCTGCCATCTCGCGTTGACCGACTTCTCTATATCCCGCCAGCCGACCCACCCTTTGCCATTTACCTCTTGCGGACCCTTTTGATTGTGCCGAATCGATTAGTCTTCGTTTTCTCAAGATTCTTCACGGAAGTGGAGGAGACTCGCTCACGGGTGGATAGCTTGGTGGAGCCCACAAGTGATGGTATGTACACCTAGTGCCGCCTTCCTCCGCAACAAAGCATCGCGTCCCTGGAAAGTTTACCTCTGGTCCACGTTACTGAATTTTCATGTCCCAAGTAGGCCGCGTTAAACAGCGCATCCTATTTAAATAATAATAATAATTAATAAAAAATTAATAAAATAAAATAATATTTTTTAAATATATAATTTTTATAAAAAAATTATCTTAATCCTATTCCTCCTGTTTAAAAACATTATGTATAAGACGCTAAATATCATTTTTACCTAGTACTTCATCTTTTATTTTAAAATTTATTTTTTTTACAAATCAAAAATTATAAAAATAATAATATATTTTTAAAATATAATAAATAATAAATAATAAAAAAATAATAATGAGATTCACAGTCTTATCTACTTAGTGTTGTTGATGAGTTCGCTATATATATATTATATTGAACCTCAAATTCATAAATTAGTTTAAACAATTCTAGTTTCTTAATAACTTTTTTCAAATTTCTTTCTCGATGAAATTTCAGTAATATCGATTTATATAACTATAATTACAATAGAATAGAATATTAGTAACGTAAAAAATTTATCACTAATAATTTATTTTCATCGCTAATAATTATTAGCAACGAAATTATCATCGCTGGTATTTAGTCGCAAACAATAACATCATTGATAATTTTTTACAATAGAAAAAAATTTCATCACCAATAATAGATATTACCGATCAAAAATTTTTATAATTAAAAATTTTTTTTCGAAACCTAATCATGATAAAAAATTTTCGTCGTAAAAAATTTAATTTGTGATGAATAATTACATCACTAATTATTTACGACGAAATACTTTCGTCGCTATTAATTTAACTAAAAATTTTTACGAAGTTTAGACTTATAAAAAAATATTAGCGACGTAAAATTTTCGTTGCAAATATGATAATTTTTTATGAAAATTTTCGTCACTACTAAATTAGCAATTATTTACGATAAAAATACTTTCGTTGCTAATAATTTAATATAAAATTTTAATATTTTTAAATTTATTTAAAAAATTATTACGACCAATTATTTTCATCGCTAATAGGTTTTTTGGCGATCAATATTTCATCGAAAATAATTTCATCACTAAAAATTTACATAAATTTTTTTTAAAATAATTTATGAATATATATTTTTAATTTATATATATAATATTTTTATTTATAATCTATAAAATAAAAATAAAAAATTTACATAATAAATCAACAAATAAATTTCATCATTTTATTATATTAAATTAAAATTACAAGAGGTTTGAAATAAAAATAAAAAGCAACATAAATGGGCTGTCAAGTATCGACATCTGCAGAAGAAAAATGGGATGGAGAAGGAGAGCACTCGGAAGAGCTCGGATCGACCTACTGCTGTCTCATTAGCTGCATCATCCACTCCATCTGCACCATCTACTCTATCATCTAGATCTGGAACAGTTGGTACTCATCGACGCATGCAGCCAACTCATCAACTTGCTGCTCAGTCGATTGTCAATCCTCAGCAGTATGCTTCTGCATCTCCGCCTGTCGAGCATCGCAGGCAGCATAAATGTTAGCCCTAGACGAGCGTGAGGATGAGAGAGCAATGATCCCATGCCCTAGACCCCTAACATAATAAGATCTCGTATCAAGCATCTGATCACAGATCTCGTCATTTGTGGGTGCGGTCGAATCCTCAAAGATAAGCTGGGATCTAATGCCCATCATACGATCCTAAAAATTAAAGTTATAGCTATTTTAATTTCGTACTAAAAATCAAACTGCGAATGAAAAAAATAATTAAAAAAACTTATAAAAAGCTCCTGACTCTCCGTCGTCCACTCTCTTGACCGTCGCTGGTGGGTCCGCTGGTAGATATCGATCCTACCAGGAAGCTCATCACTCTCTGCATCTCTTTACAATTTAAGAATAATTAATTAAAAAATTTTTAAATAGTTAGAGAGTTAAAATATGTTAATTAGAAATTATTTATCATCTGCTCTATATGATGAGCGAATGACCTCGAACCTGCACAATGCGATATGATCTGTCTCACCCGATTTATGGTGTTCTGGGTACATCGTTTCTGTACAGTTAGTAATCAAATTAGTAGGTAACAAACTAAATTTAAGAATAAATAATTCAATCATTAAAATCTAAAAAAAAAGAAGTTTGGATGTGTAACCTGATATGCCGAATCCTCGTAATACCGTCATACAAGAGCCCAATCATCCATGGTGATGTTGTCATACGATCACTGCCGCACTACCTCCACCCCATGATCCTGCATCACATGGTACCAATGCTGATGAATGCAGTGGTGATACCCTTGAAACGCAAGCATAAGTGAGAGTCCACAGTGGCTTGCCGCACGCGATCTTCCTGAAAATCAATAATATCAAATACACCCTGTCCATTACAAATATTAGAAGAATACTGTGCTAATTAAATAACCACAGTATAATTTATTTTATCTATAACTGGGTGTAGAAAATCTCTCTCTGAACCCATATAACGTGACGTCAATCGAAAAGCATCACGGGGGCATAGCTGCGACATATGATGTCCAGCTCGGTCTGCCACGGCTCGCACCATCCCCTAATGGGCCTGATGTAACTAGGTGGTATCTCAATATAGAGATGCTGTCCGGGGTGCTCGCATCTCCAACGCTCTAGAGTGAGGTTCTTTGATGGACCTCGCCCTCTCCTCATCATCGGTGGAGACTGGCCTGAAACAACAATAAATATATCATTAGTATGATAGCTATCCAAATAAAAAATTAAATTTTATGATATAAAAAGTATAATAATACCATTCGGATCCTCCTCACTCGGACCTGCCTCATGGGATCGGCCAATGCAGAACCCTCTGGTGACTCTACTGGTGCGGCAGTAGAAATGGGTGAAGGCGCCTTAGCCTCAGGGGTAGGCTGCGAATACGAACATCGTCGTCTGTCTCCTGATGGCATACCTGCAATTCTTGACATATAAATAAATATAATATTAAATAATAATAGTAAAAAATAAATTACATTCTAATGAATAGAATTATATCGCATACCATTATTGCAAGAGAAGATTCAATAAAGAATATATATATCTACTCATCAATATTCATATCTTCCTTGATGTGTAGGTCCTCTTTCGAATCACAATAATCGACTAATGTATCATTTTCTATCTCATCGTCATTTATGAACTAATCGTCATCCTCTGACTCATCAAGATTAAATACAAAATCAGCTTTAACTTCGTTGGACGGCAGATCAGTCCAATTCAAAGGAGCTATTACAAGTTCTTCATCAACAAGAAGCTCGGCTAATGTTTGTTCTTCCTCTTAAAAAGTTTTTTCTTCATGTGAATCTGAATTTTCATCCATCTCTAGTCGGGTTGGTATGTCATATACGCCTCTAGATGTTATTCTTTGTACGACATGCTAATTACCTCGATACTTTAGATCCTTCAAATATATTACTTATTTCACTTGAGTTGCTAATATATACAACTCATTCTGATATCATGTTCATGCAAAGTTTACACTAATAAAGTATGGATCGATATGAATATCAATCTTTTTATTGCTAATATCCCACCATTCACACTGAAACAAGAATACAGAATTACTGGACCCATACTTCAATTCTATGATATCTATCAGTACACCATAATATTCAATCTCTTCTTCTCCTTCATATTCTATCATAGCAATCCCACTATCTTGGATCCGTCGTTGTATCTCAAGCTCTCTTGCGTGAAAATCTCATTCCTCCAATGATAAAGGATGCATAGTGGTTGATCCTTCGATCAGAGCCACATGCTAAATTGTACAACTCATCGATCGCACTCTCTTTTTTATTGAAATACATATATTTCATCTACACCATAACATAAAAAATTATGTTGGTTTAAATAATTATTTCTATAATTATTAAAAATAACGTATTACTAGTGCAACTTACAAAATCTCTAAATTATTTTGTAAATTTTCTCCTATGTCGATTATCAACATTCGTATTATTCTCTCTAGATAATAAAGTCATGATTTTTAATTTTATATCGATATGAAAAAATTACTTAGAATATTAAACAGTATGCTAAGATGGTACTTACTCAATGAAATCTTCAATTTCTTCACAATTATTTAGAACATAAAAGTATGCCTTGGATAGCTCATTCATGTCCATAAATTCATATCTCCTTCCACCAATGGGTCGAACCGTTTATTTAAATATAAACAGTATCGGTTCATTGTCACCCAATTCACGGTCTGCGTTATGATCTGCACTATTGAATCTTATTTTGATATCATCAAGATACATCGAATAGAATGTGACACACTTCGTAGCTACGTATGCTTTCGCTATAGATCCTTCAGGCTGTATTTTATTATGCACATACCTTTTTAGGGTATATAAAAATCTATAAATAAAAATAAATTTAAATTTTAAAAATATATTTATATTTTATAACTGATATGACAAAGTGCATATAATTTTTTTATCTTTCAATAGGATATATCCATCGATAATATATTGGTCTGGCTAAAAGAGATTCATTTGAAAGATGAATAGCCAGGTGCACCATAACATCAAAAAATGATGGTGAAAAATTATTTTCTAACTTACAAAGAATGAGCACGATATTCTTCTCAAATTTTTCAAGTTAATCTTCAATTTTTGGCAACACAGTTCTCAGAAAAATACTTCGAACTCAATCAATGTAGTTTGAACATCACCACCCAAATAGCTATGCATGATCACAGGAAGCAAACATTGCATCATCACATGGGAGTCATGACTTTTCATGTCAAAAATATTACCGTCATTATTGCCAACACACCGCGATACGTTTGAAGCGTTAGCATCAAAAAACTTTACGATTTTGAACCATCCACAGAAACTCTTCTTTTCCTCGCTAAACAGCGAATAATATGCAGGTGGTATAAAAAATCTATCATCTCGACGAACTAAATACAACTCCAGCTGAATTTTTATTTTTTATAAATCAAAATGAGTTTTTGTACTATCTTTTATTTTTTCTGAGATGTTCAATACTGTACCGATGATATTATCATAAATATTTTTCTCAATGTGCATTACATCTAGATTATGACGAATTAGTAGCTGCTTTCAATATGGTAGTTCGAAAAAAAATACTTCACTTCATCCAATTCAGCTCAGCTTTTGTACGCTTCTGCTTGTGAATACCCGATATTTTTTCAAATTGAATGTTTTCAATGACTTCAAGTTGTTCTAAAACTTCTGCTCCACTTAACTCCTTAGGTAGCGGACATCGGTCAGACTTACCATCAAAATATTGGTTGTAATGGATCCTCCAAGAGTGATTACTAGGTAGAAACCGTCGATGACCCATGAAGCATATTTTTCATCCATATTTTAAATATAAGGATGATGCATCCTTGTTGCATATTGGACATGCCAGATATCCTTTGGTACTCCACCCAGATAAGTTTTCATATACAGAAAAATCATTTATGGTCCATAAAATTGAAGCATGTAACTTAAAACTTTTTCGACTCACAGAATCATATGTCTATACTCTATTTTTTCATAGCTCATTCAGATCATCGATTAACGGTCGTAGATATACATCAATTTTATTACCTGGTGCTTTCAGACCCAGAATCAATAGTGACATAAAAATAAATAATTCTTTCATGCACTTTCAAGGTGACACATTATATACAACTAGCATCACAGGTTACATACTATAAGAAGTACTCAAATTGCTAAAGAAATTAAATTCATCTATCGTTAGACCAAGCCGAATATTACACAGGTCACTCGCAAAGTGTGGATGCTTTGCATCAAAGTCTTTCCACACAACGGAGTCAGTCGGATGGCTAAGTATGTTCTTCTCTGGAACCTGCTACTCATGATGTCATATCATTTCTTCAGCTATCTTTATAGACATATACAACCTTTGAAGTCTTGGAATCAATAAAAAATATCTCAAAATTTTTTGAGGTATCTTCTTTCCTTTCTTATTCTCGATTTTGTACCTAGACTCACCGTATTTCAGACATTCAGTTATATGTTCGTTATCTTTATAAAATAATCTATAATCATTTTTACAGGCATGTATAAGAATATAACCAAGTCTCAATTTTTGCATTTATATTTTTGATTCAGAATATGATTTCGGAAGTCTCTCTCCATCGAAAAGAGTTGCTTTAATCAATGTCAAATTTTGGTCAAATAACTTCTGACCCTATCGATTCATGGTTTTAATATAACGCAATTTTATCAAAAACTCTAACTTGAAAAATTTTGCACAATTTGGATAGAGTGGCTCTCATGCATCCCTTACAAGCTTTGCAAACTGTTTAGAAGTTCCTTTTACCTCAAGTTGGATATTATGTTCATGATCAGAATTGCCTTCCGATGCACTAGTACTCATGCATATATTTGAACAAATATCCTAATGTAAATCATCTAACAGTTCTCCTATACCATCATGTTCGATAAGTTCAGCAGTATCACTATCATCTTCAGTATCGTCATCGTCATGCACGACTTCATTCGGATCACTCTCCCGATGCCATATCTAGCGAGTGTACTTTTTATCCATACTATAACATAGCAGATGTTCCTCAACAAGTATTATATGATAATATACCATATTGACACATCTCTTGCATGGATACTTTATCCGACTAGCACTGTCAATCTTATGCCATGCAAACTCAATAAAATCTAGAACATCTTTTCAATATTCAGATAAAAAAATATCTCTAATATTCATCCAACTTTTATTGATATCCATATAATAACAAACATAAAAATTATTAATAATAAAAAAATTTTCAGTGATATTCATCCGAACCAGATCCCGACCTAGATTTTGAATCAAATTTTGATCCAAATTTCGAACCAAATCCCGATCCGAATCCAGACACAGATCATTTTATACAAAACAGCATGCATTAAAGACACAGACTGAGCAGTAACACAGAAAATCTCCTTTCACCAATTTAATGAAGCAAAAATGCATGATCCTATCCATTTCAAATTATTACTAACAAGTGTGGTCCTATCCCCTTCAGAAAAATAATAATCTTATTATTGTTATTAGTTGATATTTTATTTTATTATTGTAAAAATTTTGATAGTATCTCCTCATAGTTCTTCAAGTATACGATATGAATATGGTACCTACGCACCCTATCCACTATATACCCGGAGAACAGTAGACAGATAACTGCTAACAACCACATAATGAAATAAAATATCAACTATTAACAATAATAAGATTATTATTTTTTTAAAAAATTCAAATACGGGACATCCAAAAGTCGATCTCGATCAAGATCGACTCTTGAACGAAAATCTATAGCTTAATACAATTTAACTACCATCTCTGAACATACATTTAGAGATGGATTTCTAATTTATCAAAAAAGAGTAACTCTGTATTGAAATTTTTTCATCAAAAATTTTAGTAAATTTTTTTCTAAAATAAAAATATTTTTTATATTTAATTATAATAAGAAAAAGCATACAAAATAGCATATAAAATAATTAAATTATAATAAATAAAAATAATATGTATTGTGCTAGTAGAACAATAAAAAATTTATAAGTTTCAGCAGTAATACTAAAAAATTTATGTAATAAATATAAAATAAACTATAAGTAGTTGAGCATGCAAAATAATATTAACATAAAATTATAACATGAAATTCAATCCCACACCGAATATCCTTCGCTCCCTCCCCCTCATCTTCCAAATTCACCAAAAGCAGCACCATGAAAGCAGTCCCGTAAATAGGGCTAGAAGTGGGTCGAGCCACCAGGAGGCCCATCGGATCGGCCTGAGGCTCATCGGGCTGGGCTTCGGACTCGGCCCCAAACTACTCAGGCTTAGCTCTAGCCAAACAAATAAGGCCCGTTTGGCTATCGGACTGGGCTCGAGCAGACATTTGGCCCAATCTAGAGCCGACCCGATTGGGTTCAAGTCGATTAACCCTCCTCTCCTCGATCCAGACCCAATCCACATTTTAACTTTTATATATATAATAAATAATTTTTTTTAAAAAAATATTTTTTATCTAATTTTTTTTAAAAATATTTTTCTCCTAAACATTTTTTCCCTAACAATTATTTTTTTTCTAAATATATTTTATCCTAAATTTTTTTTAAAAAAATTATTTTTTTTCTAAACATCATCCACCCGCAGCCTGACCCACTCCCCACGGCACCGTCACCGTCACCCACCCAGCGTTGCCCAAACTCGGCCCCAGTGACCTCCGTTCCCGTGGCACCGGCACCATCACCCACTTCGTGCCACCCAGACTCGACCCGTGCGACCCTCGCTCCCACGATGCCATCGACTGCCGTCATCCACCCTGCACCATCCGGACTCGACCTCCATGACCCCCGCTCCTATGGCGCGGGATCTGACCCAGCTCCCAACTCGAATTCTAATCAGATCCTGATCTGGATTCCAATCTGGATCGAAATCTCGATCCGGATCCTGACCTCGATCCAATTCAAATTGCGATCCAGATTCGAACCGGATCCTGGATCGGACAGTTCATATGCATTAAAAATTTACTGAAGGATTCGGTTAATCCTAGTTAAAATATTAAATCATAATCACATATTTTATATGCATTAAATTATAAAAAAAATATACATTAAATTATAACAAGCAAAAAAAAATATGCATTAAATTATAACAAAAAAATATTTTATTATTAATCAAATAATAAAATATTTAATTAATATTTGATTATTTTTTTTTTCTTTTTTCCCCTCATTTCTCCCTTCCCTTCCTCCCTCTCCGCCTCGATCGACCTTCCTCCATCGATAGCCGACCAACACCCCCCCTCCGGCATGCCACCCAAGGCCTCGCCCCACTCGTCGTGCCACCCCCTCCACCCTCCGACCCCCCAGCCCCCATGCTGCCCAGCGCCACCCCACGGAAGCCCCTCCACCCTCCAGCCCCTCGGCCCCCCGCAACCCCCTCCGCCCTCTAGCCACCAGGCCCCACGGCCCTTCGTGCCGCCGTCCCCCTAATACCATGGCACCCAAACCTCCTCTGAGTCGCCACCGTCCCCCCAACCACTGCCGCCGTCCCCCCAACCCCCGGCTCCTACACCCGCACCCCATCGTCACCTGATAGAACCCAGCGACTCACCCCCTCCCTCCACCTCACCCGACGAACCCCACGCCCCCCCCCACCCCCAACGGCGTCGCTCCTTCGCAACCCACGGCCCCCCATTCCCCATGACCGGACCCCCTCCCGGCCCACTCCCCCTCCCCTCTCCCCCCCCCCACCGGTGGATCCATGCTATGACACTGGACGTCGCTCACCGGTGGCCCGATCAACCAAAAAAAAAGTGATGGCTGATAGTACCTGAGGGGGAAGAGGTATCATCTGTGATGGCCGATGGAAGCGACGGCAGAGCCCAAAAAGCGATGGTGGATCTAGAGAGGGAGAGGCAGGGAGAGCTCGAAGGGAGTGGGGGGAGAGGAGGGTTTTGCGGGAAAAAAAGGGGGGAGAGCTCGTGAGAGAGAGGGAGAGGAGGGTTTCACGGTCGCAACGTCGACCTGATGTTTATTATGTTGAGAATAGTGTCCCAAAGACAATCGTCAGTCTGTTGACGGTTGTGCTCATATTTGTATATGTATATGAATTATGAATTAATAAAAATTATTTTGATATTTTTTCATCACAAAATATTTCATCTTCTAATGAACTCCTATGTTGTGGTGAAGTCCTTAGGACTATTTAGACTCGACAAAGGAGGATTTATCGTTTAGTCCTTAAATCTGTTCGCGACCAAATGATACGTTATTACCAAGGACGATAATATTTATCAAGCATAGATCATTGTGTGCCATATAGGTTGGTTGTCTTCTTAACCAATGAGTGTGGAGACACTGGTATGGCATACAGGTGAGATGTAAGGGTACATCTGCACTGAATGTGACCGACTCTGGAGCTATTTCTGCTGTCAAGATTTGCTTCGATGAAATATGGGTATAAATATCTCTCCAACCTGAGACCGCCACGGTGACTTGCAAGCAACTCACTGCACTTAGGCACTGGACTACCTGAATTTTTAATTCAGTGACGGAAGGCTACTGGGTGTAGTCAAGTACTTGACTTGTCGGTGCGTGTGTCAAGATGGGATTGACCACTCCAGTTTAGGAGCTGTGTACAGTCGTGTTTTAATTTAGCAAAATCTTGGCCAGGATAGTCTTTGTGAGGAGTCACAGGACTGTTTGAGTTAAGCATGATTCGGATGATCTAATCAGGGTTGACAGTTTAACCCTGAGTCGTCCTAAACACAGAGGTCAAAAGAATGAATTATACAGTAACCATATTCACGTAGGTTCTGAGTGTTGCGATTACAATCATTCGATCTATCCGATCATCGGGTACCACTGCTAGATGGTCACTTCGATTAGTACAGAAATTGGTTCCTGTGCTACCGGCTTAGATTCGAACCTGCGGGGTCACACACATTAGAGGTTCCTATCTGATCTGATAGCTGGTGAAGAGTCCTTCATGTCTAAAATTTTATGATCGAGAATCAGGATTCTCTGATCATGAATTTCACATATTTTGGGTATCGGGGTCAAGAGTCCCACTGGTTTAGGACTCTTCGATCAAGATTACATATCGATAAATTTTGATGCTCGATTATCCATCGAATTTGGACTCAATATTTATGAGAGATTTAATTAGTAATTTGATCGCTAATTAACTCAATTTGATTGAGTAATTAATTTTGGATCAAGTCCAATTGAATCGGATTCAGTTGGATTTGACCCGATTAGGTTAAAAGTTGACCTAATCGTCGAGATGGTTTGGTCCCTGATATGATCAGGGGTTGGACTTAATAAATTCTTGATTTGATTAAGATTTTATTGAGCCTAATTAAGTCTAATTAAGTTAGATTTAAATTAGTCTAATTGGGCCTAACTTATTGGGTTCAATTAGGTTGGTTTAAATAATGAAACCATCTTGACCCATTCTCCCTGCGCCACCTCACTTCCACTGCGCCCTTTGAATTCATGAGAAGAAAGTTCTCATGAATTTTTCCTCATGCAAAGCCCTCCTCACACCCTACTTTAATGCACCATATGAGTGGATAAGGATGATTGGTTGGCCATTCAAATTCAAAACAAAGTTTGAATTTGAATGAGCAACCAATCTTAGCGCCTTGACCTTATCCTCTTTTAACGTCCCATTTATTACACGAGAAAATATTTCTCATGAAATCACTCACGCACAAATTAAGCCACGCCCTCCTCTTCTCACACCTTTAGTGGATAGGGATAAATTGATTTCCATTTGAATTCAAAATTTGATTTGAATTCAAATGTGCAATTACTCATCTTTATCCTCTCACGTGGATAAGACGTTTGACGTTGTTTTAAAAGATGGAGAAGAGTGAGGTGTGTGCAAGAAAAATTTTGGAGAGAAAATCTGGGCGTGAGAAATCTTTGTGTGCAAGGTGAAGGTCAATATCCTTTCGAGAGAAAAAGAAAGAAAAGAAAGAAAAAGTATGCGCAGGGTTTCAGTGAGTTCTTCAGGGTTTCAGCTTGGAGTTCGGAAAGTGAGAAGGTGAGCTACGAGTGTCGTGAGCCCACCAAATTTTAGAAAGATCTTCAAAATCCTCTCAAGCATGTCTGCTGATAATCTGAAGTATCTAAAAAATCGACAGACATCGATCGAAGGAGTTTGATCATCATCGACCGTCAAAAGGACTCTACAATGAGCTAGCACTCGTGAGGAGTCGATCAGATAGGAAGCTTCGTGTGGATGATCCGCAGAGGTCAGATATACTGTGTGGCTACATCATGATGATCAGACTCTCCTGAAGGTGATCAGATTGCGACGATCTACTACCCGCACAAAGGTATTGTATTCTGAAAATATTACAGTAAAGTGTTTACTATTCAAATTCGAATTTCAAATTTAAATGCATGCATGCTATATATCATATTTAGATCTTAGTATAGGATAAATTTTTATTAATTAATTAAATTAATTAATAATTTTTACTGTAAAATAATGATTTTAAAAAATTTTAAAATTATCATTTTACCCCTGTATTATTTTTCCCCACAAATGATATCAGAGCGGGTTCTTAGATATGATATATATATTTGCATGCATAGATTAAGTTGTAATCTAAAAGTTTAAAATTCAAAATTTAAAATTTGATTGAAATTTAAAATTTAAAATTTAAAATTTAAAATTTGAAATTCAAAATTCAAAATTCAAAAATTTAAAATTTAAAATTTATTTGAAATTTGAAATTCAAAATTTAAAATTTAAAATTTAAATTTTGAAATTGATATATTTAGATATACTTGATCTAAGTAGCAAGTAATCGAATTGGGTTGGTTGTCATGGCCGTTCGATCATAGGAGAAAAATAGGGTTTAAAGGCCCTCTCCTCCCATTCGATGGGGTCTCCTATGGCGGTAGGGGTGCCGCTGCAATTATATCTCATGCAGATGAAGCAGTGAAAGAAATTAATTGTAAAGGTTCTATTGTGAAATTTATTATGAATATGTTAGATTAGATCTAAAAGAATATTCATGATTTTTTTTTTGATTAAGTTATTTTCTGTTATGTAATTAGCAATAGGATTGCTATTTATGAAATGTGCTGATCTATTTGTGAAATGAGTCAACATATTTGATGAACAGAAAGTAAAACCTTTCAAATTTGAAAATTATTTTCGAAATGCCAAACCCTGACCTATCAGCCCAAATACTTAATTAAAAGAATTAAGTGTTGTCTAGTAGGTCTAGAATTGTGAATTAAGACCTAAGACAATTGTATAAACTTGTAGGTCAATGGGTTAGATGGATTAGGTCCATAATTGGGTTAGACCTGAGGTTAGCTTAAAGAAATGGACTAAATTAGAGTAATTGGTCAAATCTAATCAAAAGTTGAATTAGATTAGGTCAAGGATACTCTAGACTCAACTCCAATAGTTGTAGTTGAATGGGTCCATGTCTTTAACTAGACCAAGATGGACTTAATTCATGGCTACGCGATGAAACCCTATTTTCTAAGTTGATCAAATTAAAACTAATGAACCGGTTGGTGTCTAAGGTAAGTTTGGCAGTTTGACCAGTGATTTTTAAGCGGGAGCTACTCGCAGTGATTCGATCTCTGACGAGTTAATGGCTTATCCCCACCACTGATCTCACTTACCTGGCCAACCTGGTGAATTAGGTTTTGATTAAATCACTTGGTGATTAGGGCTCACCCATGTCATTAGGTAAATCAATTTGACTGATTTAGGTGCTCCTAATGCCAGCTTTAAGTAAATCCTTTTTAATCTGACTTGGTGAAGTCAGTGGGAGGATTAAAATTGGCTAGATATTTTTTTCTCATCTATTCTTTAATAAAATCTTCAAAATTATTAGGTCCCTAAAATGATTAAGTTATAGTGATAACTAAGTCATAGCCTCCCATTAAGTGAGTGATAATGAGTCCATTAGTTTAATAATCTTTGGAGGCCCAAAGGCCTGGTGCTTATTGACTAATGGAATTATCATTCATAGTATGATAATTTGGTTTGAGTCTTTCTGATAGTGGTCAGGTTGGCCGGCCAAAGTTGGGCCTGATCATTTATTGGTCCGATTCACCAAATCAAGTCATGTTAATGGTTGGACCTAATCAGATCTTTTCAGTGGAGGCCAAAGCCTACTGATTAGGTTCTGGGACAAAATCAATTATTAGAAGTTGTTTAGAGAAACAACTGGTTATGAACCTACCCATAGATGCACATGGGTTGACCAACCAAAGTTGGGCTCGTGTGTAGTCTGTGTGGATTCTAGTACCCACTAAAGAATTAAAGTAATTTTTTGAATTGGAGGTTGAGGCTACCAATTCGTAAAAATACTGAGAGAAACTTTAGACTAAAGTCCAAGTCTTTAGTATTAATAATTTATGTACTAATATAGGTCTGATTTTCCTTTATGCAACTATGGCCACTACCCTTTCGCTCTGGCCATTATTAGATAATGACAAGCTCATGGGACCTAATTTCGATAGCTAGTATCGAAAATTAAAAATCGTCCTTGAGCATGAGCGGATCCTTTATGTAGTAACGGATCCGACACCTGAGGAACCAGCCCCGAACGCTAGAGGGGTGGTCCGAGACACTTACCAGAAGTGGCTCAACGACCGCACCACCGTTCGGTGCATTATGCTGGCGGCAATGAATGATGAGTTCAGCCGTAGGTTCGAAAATGCCCAACCATAGGAGATGCTTCAAATGTTGAACGACTCCTTTGGCACGCCTGACGATGTTGAAAGGCACAAAATTAGTTGTGTCATTTTCAATGCTCGGATGAGGGATGGAGCCTCAGTCACTGATCATGTACTGTACATGATCGAAATGATTGAGTGCCTAAGTAAACTGGGCTTTTCCCTGCACGAGCAGCTCGGTAAGGATGCGATCCTTAATTCTCTATCCAAGTCCTACCATCCCTTCCTTACTCATTTTCGAATGACAAAGCCTGCAGTAAACCACCACGGCTTGTTGGAGTTGCTGCAGAACTTTGAGAAGAACCACCAGCTCCATAAGGAGTCGGTAAATATTGTGGGAGGGTCTTCTTCTGGTCTTCGACCCTTTAAGAAAGGAAAAAAAAATAAGAAGAAGAAGAATAAGAAGGTGCAGCCGCATGCTGGGATGTCTGCACAGGGTCAAACCAAGAAGCACAAGCCCGACCAGAGCCAGGCGGAGTGCTTCTTTTACAAGAAGCAGGGGCACTGAAAGAGGAACTGTCCTCTATACATTGTCTCACTGGATCCGAACAGGCCGAAGAAAAAGCAAGATACTTATATGATAACACCTTGCAACTTTTTCATTTATGATACTACTGCCTGGGTATTGGATACCGAAAGTCTTTATCATATTTGCAATTCGATGCAGGGTCTGCAGGTCAGTAGGAGATTTGATGAAGGCGAGAGATTCCTGAACGTTGGAGATGGAAGCAAAGTTTCAGTTCTAGCATTAGGAATCATGAACCTTGTAATCAATTCTCGAAATATAATTCTGAGTGAATGTCACTATTGTCCAAGCTTTTTATTAAATATTATTTCTGTAGGCCTTTTGGCCATGAACGGTTATCAATTTTTAATAAAAAAAAAATATTTGTAATATCATTTTGAATAGTATTACAATGTTTGTTGGATAACTTAATAATAAAATTTACTTTCTATCACAACCTGTTAATGTGGTTCAAACCTTCGGTAAACGCCCTAGAATAGATAATGTGTCAGAAGTCTACTTTTGGCACTGTAGGCTAGGTCATATCAATAAGAATAGGATAAACAGGTTAGCTCAAGAAGAAATTTTTGACGTAGGTGATTATGAATCACTTCCAACCTGTGAGTCCTGTCTTTTGGTAAAATGATCAAGTCACCTTTTACTGAAAAAGTTGAGCGAGCCAGTGAACTCTTGGCTCTGGTACATTCTGATGTATGTGGACCCATAAGCTTAAATGCAAGAGGTGGATATTTCTACTTCATAACCTTCACAGATGACCTATCGAGGTATGGGTATGTCTATTTAATGAAGCATAAGTCAGAGTCGTTTAAAATATTCAAACTATTTCGAAATGAGGTAGAAAAATAAACTGGAAAGTGTATTAAAACTCTTCGATCAGATCGAGCAGGTGAATACCTTTCCAATGATTTTCTAACATATCTTGGAGAGAATGAGATTCTCTCTCAGTGGACATCTCCTGGAATACCACAGCATAATGGTGTGTCTGAAAGGAGGAATCGGACCTTGTTGCACATGGTTCGATCCATGATGAAGTTTGCTGGTCTGTCGATCTCTCTTTGGGGATATGCACTCGAATCGACTTGTTACCTTCTAAATAGGGTTTCGAGTAAGTCTGTAACCAAAACACCATATGAGATATGGATAGGACGTAAGCCAGTACTCTCGCACCTTAGGGTTTGGGGGTGTTCGGCTTATGTTAAATGTTTAATTACGAACAAGCTTGGACCTAGATCTGACAAGTATAATTTTATAGGGTACCCAAAAGAGATCAAAGGATATTACTTCTACCTAGCTGATGAGCAAAAAGTGTTTGTCATCCTTAAGGCAATCTTTTTGGAAAGAGAGTTTCTTGGTGAAGGGACTGTTGTCTCTAAGGTCGAACTTGATGAAATTCGACAGGTGGTAAATCCGACGCAAGTTGCTGGACCGAATTTGATTAGATCAGATCCGAAGCCCATTGATCAAGCACTCTTAAGACGATCTGGTAGAGTACCATGTCAACCGGATAGATACTATGATTTTTTGGTCTGGGACGATGATCCTATCGAACTTGATGAAAATGATGAAGATCCGATCACCTACATGGATATAATGCAGAGATCCGACTCTGAGAAATGGCTAGAGACCATGAAATTTGAAATGGAGTCCATGAAGGTCAACGATGTGTGGACATTGGTTGACCCACCCGAAGGAGTAAAACCCATAGGGTGTAAGTGGGTCTTCAAGAGGAAGAGAGGCGCAGACGGAAAGGTGAAAACCTATAAAGCCGGTCTGGTTGCCAAGGAATATCGTCAACATTATGGTATAGACTATGACGAGACATTTTCTCCTGTGGCAATGCTCAAATCCATTCGGATTATGCTTGCGATAGCTGTCCATCTGGACTATGAAATCTGGCAGATGGATGTGAAGATAGCTTTCCTAAACGGAGAGCTGGATGAAAAGGTATATATGATACAACCTGAAGGATTCACATCCACTGATGAGTCTAAGGTGTGCAGACTACAGAGGTCCATTTATGGACTTAAGCAGGCATCCCGGAGTTGGAACATACATTTTGATAGGACGATCAAGGCGTATGGCTTCGTTAAGAATGGAGAAGAGCCCTGCATTTATAAGTGGGCTAATGGTCCAGTAGCGATATTTCTTGTATCGTATGTGGATGATATTCTCTTAATCGAGAATGATATCCCTGCATTACAGAGAATAAAGATTTGGCTGTCGTCACAGTTCTCCATGAAAGATTTGGGAGAAGCTTCCTACATCCTAGGGATGAGGATCTATAGGGATAGATCTAAAAGGTTGCTTGATTTATCCCAATCTACGTACATAGATACTATGCTGAAGAGGTTCAGCATGGAGAATTTCAAGAAAGACTATCTACCGATAGGTCATGGAATTTCTCTCTCGAAGAGGGATTGTCCGACAATACCTCAAGAGAGAGAGCATATGGGTAGGATTCCATATGCTTCGGCAGTGGGATCTATCATGTAGGCCATGACATGTACACGATCAGATGTGGCATACTTTTAGAGGGTAGTGAGTATATACCAATCTGATCCAGAGGAGAATCACTGGAAGGTTGTTAAAACCATCCTGAAGTATTTAAAAAATACTAAGGACCAGTGGCTTGTTTATGGTGAATCGGACTTAAGACTTATAGGGTTTACAGACTCTAGTTTTCAGTCTGATCACGATAACAGTAAAAGTATGTCGGGATTTATTTTTACCCTTAATGGTGGGGCTATCTACTGGAAGAGTTCCAAGCAACATACTGTGGCTGATTCAGTTTGCGAGGCAAAGTATGTCACTGCATCAGATGCTGCCAAAGAAGCGGTGTGGCTGAGGAAGTTCATCACCGAGCTCGAAGAAGCATCCTCCCTTGTTGGTCCAGTTCTGCTCTACTGTGACAGCTCTGGAGCCATTGCTCAGGCGAAGGAACTGAAGGCACACCAGCGGACGAAGTATATTCTGCACCGCTACCATCTCATCCGGAAAATTATGGATCGAGGTGACGTCAACCTTCAAAAGATCGACGAAAAGGAGAACCTGGCCGACCCATTCACTAAAGCCATTGTGGTGAAGGAGTTCGACGACTACAAGTCAAAGATGGGTATTAGATACTGCACCGATTGGCTTTAGGCCAAGTGGAAGATTGTTGGGAATAGTGTCCCAAAGCCAATCGTCAATCTGTTGACGGTTGTGCTTATTTTTGTATATGTACAAGAATTATGAATTAATAAAAATTATTTTGGTATTTTTTCATCACAAAATATTTCATCTTCTAATGAACTCCTATGTTGTGGTGAAGTCCTTAGGACTATTTAGACTCGACAAAGGAGAATTTGACGTTTAGTCCTTAAATCTGTTTGTGACCAAATGATACTTTGTTACCAAGGACGACAACGTTTATCAAGCATAGGTCGTTGTGTGCCATATAGGTTGGTTGTTCTCTTAACTAATGAGTATGGAGACACTGGTATGGCATACAGGTGAGATGTAAGGATACATTTGTACTCAACGTGATCGACTCCGAAGCTATTTCTACTGTCAAGATTTACTCTGATGGAATATGGATATAAATATCCCTCTGATCTGAGACCGTCACGGTGACTTGCAAGCAACTCACTGCACTTAGGCACTAGACTACCTGAATTTCTAATTCAGTGATGGAAGGCTGCTGAGTGTAGTCAAGTACTTGACTTGTCAGTGCGTGTGTCAAGATGGGATTGACCACTCCAGTTTAGGAGCTATGTACAGTCGTGTTTCAATTTAACAAAATCTTGGCCAGGATAGTCTTTGTGAGGAGTCACCGGACTGTTTGAGTTGAGCACGATTCGGATGATCTAATCAGGGTTGACAGTTTAACCCTGAGTCATCCTAAACACAGAGATCAAAAGGATGAATTATACAGTAACCATATTCATGTAAGTTCTGAGTGTTGCGATTGCGACCATTCGACCTATCCGATCGTCGGGTACTATTGCTAGATGATCACTTCGATTAGTACAGAAATTGATTCCTGTGCTACCGACTTAGGTTCGAACCTGCGGGGTCACACACATTAGAGGTTCCTATCTGATCTGATAGATGGTAAAGAGTCCTTCATGTCTTAGATTCTGTGATCGAGAATCAGGATTCTCTGATCAAGAATTCCACATATTTTGGGTACCGGGGTCAAGAGTCCCACTGATTTAGGACTCTTCGATCAGGGTTACATATCGATGAATTCTGATGCCCGATTACCCATCGGATTTGGACTCAATATTTATGAGAGGTTTAATTAGTGATTTGATCACTAATTAACTCAATTTGATTGAGTAATTAATTTTGGATCAAGTTTAATTGAATTGGATTCAGTTGGGTTTGACCTAATTAGGTTAAGAGTTGACCTAATCGTCGAGATGGTTGGGTCCCTGATATGATCAGGGGTTGGGCTTAATCAATTTTTGATTTGATTAAGATTTTATTGAGCCTAATTAAGCTTAATTAAGTTGAATTTAAATTAGTCTAATTGGGCCTAACTTATTTGGTTCAATTAGGTTGGTTTAAATAATGAAACCACCTTGACCCATTCTCCCTGTGCCACCTCACTTCCACTGCACCCATTTGAATTCACGAGAAGAAAGTTCTCATGAATTTTTTCTCACACAAATCCCTCCTCATGCCCTACTTTAATGCACCATATGAGTGGATAAGGATGATTGGTTGGCCATTCAAATTCAAAACAAAATTTGAATTTGAATGAGCAACCAATCTTAGCGCCTTGACTTTATCCCCTTTTAACGCCCCATTTATTACATGAAAAAATATTTCTCATGAAATCACTCACGCACAAATTAAGCCACGCCCTCCTCTTCTCACGTCCTTAGTGGATAGAGATAAATTGATTTCCATTTGAATTCAAAATTTGATTTGAATTCAAATGTGCAATTACTCATCTTTATCCTCTCACGTGGATAAGATGTTTGACGTTGTTTTAAAAGGCGGAGAAGAGTGGGGCGTGTGCAAGAAAAATTTTGGAAGAAAATCTGGGTGTGAGGAATCCTTGTGTGCAAGGTGAAGGTCAATATCCTTCCGAGAGAAAAAGAAAGAAAAGAAAGAAAAAGTATGCGCAGGGTTTCAGTGAGTTCTTCAGGGTTTCAGCCTGGAGTTCGAAAAGTGAGAAGGTGAGCTACGAGTGTCGTGAGCCCACCAAATTTTAGAAAGATCTTCAACATCCTCTCAAACATGTCTGTTGATGATCCAGAGTATCAAAAAAATTAGCAGATATCGATCGAAGGAGTTTGATCAACATCGACCGTCGAAAGGACTCTACAACGAGCTTGCACTCGTGAGGAGTCGATCAGACCAAGAGCTTCGTGTGGATGATCCACAGAGGTCAGACACACTGTATAGTTGCATCATGATGATCAGATTCTCTCGATGGTGATCAGATTATGGCGATCTACTATCCGCACAAAGGTATTATGTTTTGAACACATTACAGTAAAGTGTTTACTGTTCAAATTTAAATTTCAAATTTAAATACATGCATGCTATATATCATATTTAGATCCTAGTGTAGAATAAATTTTTATTAATTAATTAGATTAATTAATAATTTTTACTGTAAAATAATAATTTTAAAAAAATTTTAAAATTATCATTTTATCCCTGCACTATTTTTTCCCACATATTAAACGAAGAACTATTAGCAATAAAAATTTTTATTGCTAATACGCTTATTAGCGATGAAAAGCAATTTTCATTGCCAATAAGTCCTGCCAAAAAAATTTTCACTAAAAAATTTTTTTTCTAAAATAATTTTACCCAAAAAAATTATGAAATAAATTATTGATGATGAAAATAAAAATAAGCATCGTTAATAAGGGTATTAGCGATGAAAATATGACTTATGTCGCTAATAAATACCACCCAAATAAAATTTTTTTTCTCTAATAATTTTCTCTTCAAAAAAATAAAAAAATATTTTTAAAATGGTTTTATCGACAAAAATTTCTTTAGTCACCAATAAGGCCCGATAAAAAATTTCTCATTAAAAATTTTTTTTCTAAAAAAATTGCTCAAAAAATTATGAAATAAATTATTGATGATGAAAATAAAAATATGCATCATTAATAAGGGTAATAGCGATGGAAATATGGTTTTCGTCGTTAATAAATACTATCCAAAAAAATTTTTTTTCTCTAATAATTTTTTTTCAAAAAAATAAAAAAAATTATTTTAAAATAATTTTATCGATGAAAATTTTTTATCGCTAATAAAAAAAAAATTATTAATAAATTTTTTTCATAAAAATTGATTAAAATAATATTTTTAAACATGGTTGTCGATGAGAAATAAATTTACATCATAAATAATTTTTTTAAAAATTTTAAAAATATGTAAATACTATTTACGATGAAAATTTGATTTATATCACTCATAATTAAAAAAATTTTCTCTTCAAATTTTTTCAATCTAAAAATATCTTCTCAATAATAATTTTTTAAAAAAATAATTTTGAATTTTTTTCATCAAAAAAATATTTTTCATCCAAAAATTTTAACAAAAAAAATTAATTTACGTCGCTAATAATTATTATAAGAACAACTCTTCGACTTTCGTAATGGAATAGGCACTATGGAAGATCGGTAGCTTTGAGGTCTTCGATCTTCGAGGAGCTCGTCTTGTTCTTCGAGTTCTCATTTCGAAAGTCAGAGTATGAGAATATCACAGTGATTCTGAGATCGTGAGAAAAATCCATTAAGATTGAGATTTTAAGGATAAGATAGGGACAGAAAGTTAGAGATCCAGAGACTCGTATATTGCATATGAGGATCGAACTTGAGAAATTCAAGAAGAATTATATGAGCATCAAAGAGTAATTAACCAGAATCAAAACAGATCTATGGGTGGTACAAGTTATGTTATAAATTAAAAGCACAAGCTCATATTTATGTTTTGCAATACTAGAAAGATGAGTGTTCGTATTGTTTGTCTTCTCATGATTAAAACTCCTACAGAGATAAATTTGAGCGTCGATCGACATGAAAAGTATGATATCTTTCAAGATCGTGAAAGTCATGCTAGAATGTGTTGCTTAACTATATGATTTCTGTATGAAAGAAGGCTTCTTTCATGTAGCTTAAGGCAGACACTCCATCAGAAAGATTCATTGATATCACTAATAACAGTGACAGTGATGAACAGATAAATTTTATATCATAAATAAATATATAGCTCATTTCATTCAAAAAATTTTATTCATTCTACTCAGCGAATATCACCCAATTTCATATGATTTTTTCATACAAAAAATTCGATCTGAATCATAACTCATATTTACTTCTTTATCATGTAAAACAAAAAAAGATATATATAGCTACTACAAAAACTAGATTTAGTTGCCTTACACAAAATCAAAATTTTAAATTTTATAATTTTTATAATTTTTTATTTTTAAATATTGATGATGAAAATATTTTAGTCATAAATAATTAAGTATTTACGATGTAAATTTTTTTCATCATAAATACTAAATTATTTATAATAAAAAGAATTATCACAAATAATTAGCAACTTTTGATTTTTTTTAATTTTTAATTTTTTTAAATACTGATGATGAAAATATTTTCATCATAAATAATTTTATGTATTAATGATGGAACTTTTTTTCATCATAAATATTTAATTATTTATAATAAAAAAAATTTATCACAAATAATCAGTAATTTTTAAAATTTTTATTTTTTTATTTTTTTTAAATATTGACGATGATAATATTTGCATTGCAAATAACGTTATTGATGATGAAAAAAGATTTTCTGCTGGAAATATGCAAATTATTTATGATAAAAATAGTTTTATCATTAATATTTAAAAATATAAAATTAAAATAAAATGATAAATTATTTATGATAAAAATATTAGTCAGAAATAATAAGTATTTACGATGAAAACTTTTTTTATCGCTGAGAGATGAACTAGTTGCGATGAAAGATTATTTCGTTATAAATATTAAATTATTTACAATGAATATTTTTTTATCATAAAAAATATTATTCGCAATGAAAATATTTTCATCACAAATAATTTCATCGTAAAATGACTATTTTCTTATAGTGAAATATTTATCAAAAATATTAAATAATTAATTAAAAATAAATCTTAAATATATGTTAAATATTTATAGGATGGACACCTGTAGTTAGGGCTATGAAGCTAGAATCACTAAAAATATCTTACTAAAATCTTTAAAATTTGATATATATATTTTTTTAAACCTATCTAACATCATACACATCATATCATTTTAGAATAATATTTTTATCTTAGCCTAAAAATCTATTTAAATTGACTCAGAAAGTTAAATATAATAGAAAAAAAAATTTCAACCTCGCAATAAATACCAAATAATTAATAATAAATATGTCGATATAAGAAATTTTTATGAGTTTGTTAAGTGAAATATTGGAGAACTAAGCTTGGTATATTTATTGAATTATTCATTTATTATTTTTAAAAATAATCTATAATTATGAATTATAATGATAAAGATCTTTGAAATGGCATTGAATTAGAGAAAGAGCAAATGAACTAAAATAAGTGATATCTTAAATGATAATTAACATACCTATGCTTGAACAAAAAGATTTGCCAACTGTATGCCCCTTTAAAGTATCATGCAAGGGATTGGATAGCATTATGACAAACTATAAATCATCATGTCATCGATAAGGAATATACTGACCATTTACCTCTTAACCTTTATACTGAAGTTGTACCAAATTTAGAACCTTCATATCCATTTACCCACTGTTTTGATTTCAGTTTTCTAAGGATACATCTATGTTTTCTGGATTTATTTTTTTATCCAAATTTCACCGGAGTCAGTGTTGACTAATATAGGATCCAAATGAAAAATATACTGAGTTGACTAATATAGGATCCAATTTTCAGTTTTCTAAGGAATATACCGAGTTGGACCTCTCCACCTCCCAACATGGAAGCCTGCTCCAAGCAAACCACTCATATCGTCCTCCTCTTCCCCCGCTCCTCCACCATCTTTGACCACCTCCAATAGAGAAAAACTATTCATGCGAGCGAAGCCCACCTTGTCTATCAACGGTCCATCGTCGGAGCCCAGTAAGAGGGGCGACATCGGGGAGGGCCTCTGACCGTGATAGAGGGATGGGATTTATGGTTACTAATCAATTTTTTCAACAAAAAGTTAAAAGATAAGTCTTTTTCCAACATAGATTGATCATTTTTTTTGCTTCTTTTTTTTTCATTTCTTCCATTTTTTGGAGATCTACTGAAAGGAGAGTATCTGAGGGAGATCATAAGGGTTTTTTCGATTTCGGATGGGATTCTTTTCCATTCGGCCGCTCTAAGCCTCCCACCTAACTGAGACACCTGAGAATTGGAAAAAAAAATAGAGCAAGAGAAAAAACATTGGAAAAATTAGTGGAAACAAAGGAAAGGCAAAAAAAATTTATAAGGTAAGTCCTTTTCCCACGTAGATTGATTTCTCCTTTTACTTCTTTTTCTTTTCATTTCTTCTTTTTTAGAGATCTGCCGGAAGGAGACATGCGAGAGAGATCAGAGGGTTTCTCCGATTTCGATTGGGGAAAATATATTAGGGAAACATAAGAAAAATCAGTGATAATAGAGGAAAGGCAAAAAAAAAATTTAAAGGTTGGACATTTTCCCACATAGATATATCTTTTTTTTTATTTTTTTTATTTTTTTTGAGATTCATGGAAAGGAAAGCACCCGATTGGTCCCTTAACGCCTTGGTTGGGAGGCAAGAATAGGAGAAAAAAGAAAAAAATTGGAGAGAAAGTATTAACTTTCTCTTGACTGGAAGTTTTTTTTATGAAAGAAAGGGAAAGAAAATGAGAGAAACGGAGGGAATACAAATTCTCTTAAATCTTTTTTTTTCATTCAAATTGAGCGAAATTAGAGAGAAAAAATTAAGAGTTAGTGACTCTTTTATAATTTTCATCTTATCCCTTTAATAATAAAGATCAAAACTAATATTACATTTCAATTCTAAGACTTATTTCAAGCCTCCCACCTAAGTCTTCCATCCGATTGAACTCCTATGAATGGAAAAAAATCAACAAAAATAAAAAAATATAAAAAAAAATTAAAAAATAAAATCTTTTCTTGATTCCTTTTTTGGATTTATCGGATTCTTTTTAAGGGTATAATAGTAAAAAAAATTGTAACATTTTCTTTCTTGTTTGCTTCCAATCAAGAAGGGAAGAAATATATATTTTTTTTCTTTAAACTTCCAATGAAAAGGAAAGAAATATACTTCCTTTTTTTTCTTTTCTCTTATTTCTTTCTATTTTTTGAGATCTATGGGAAGGAAAATACTTGAAAGAGATCGGAGGAAAAGGCCGACGCTAGTGATGAAGGGAAAGAACCCGACGGCAGAGACTGATCAGAGGTGGCAGTAAGAAGAGCAGGAAGGAGGTCTCTATTTCTTTTTTGAAGATTTGTGGAAAGGAAGGCAATCTCCTCAACATGACAATGGGGAGGAAAACAATGGCGAAGACCGATGACAGGTGGCAGAGGAGAGTGGGAGGAGGTGGGGTGTCGCAAGGGCTTGAGAAGGTTCGAGAGATCTCATAAATGATTCAAAGTGAAAAAAAAATAGAAAAAGCTATCCTAAAAAAATCAAGGGGAGTCTTGCTAGATGCATGCCACCTGTCTTCCATAGATAGCCAACACTTGTCATGCTGAGAGGCTCTGGTCTCAACTTTAATGTATTATTTTTTTTTTTTTTTGACTCGAATAAGTCAACTTGATGACTTGGATAAATCATGTATAATATAGATAAGGTATGCTTTTATAAAAGGATAAACTAATGAGAAATCTTTAATTAAATTTAAACTTAAAAGTAGCTCCCTATTTAAGTTTCAAATAAAAAATACTCTCCATTTGAAACGTATCTTAAAAGTAGCTCCCCAAATGACATGAAATAATTGAATTATCTCTACAGTTATAAAGCAATACTACATTATTATAAAATAATACTGTACTATTATAAAACAATACTACATTATTACAAAACAGTGCTGCACTGTTATAAAGTAAACTAAATTATTGTATTATTATAAAGCAACACTGCATTGTTATAAAGTAATACTACACTATGACAATGTAATAATATCTCATTATAAAGGAATACTGTATTAATATAATACAATAAAGTAATACTACATTATTATAAAGAAATACTGAACTAATATAATGTAATACTATCTTATTATAAAGAAATACTGTACTATTATAATATAATAAAGTAACATTATATTATTGTAAAAGAATACTGCACTAATATAATGTAATACTGCCTTATTGTAAAAGAATACTGCCTTATTATATAAGGGTATAAGGATAATTTCAGTCAAAAATAAAGACTTGCTTTTAATTTATATTTGGAATGGAAAGCTACTTTTATATAAAACTCAACTGGAGAGCTATTTTTGAGTAGAAAGTAGAACTAAGGATTTATCCCTAGTTCTCTATTTATAAAACATCGAAAGAATGTATGAATAATATAAAGATGTATAATAATTTTTGTTGGGTATAAAATACCCGTGGCCGAAATTCCCATCAGAACGGCTCCGCCCGGACTCCTACGGGCCCTCCACCTCCGACATCAGAACGGCTCCGCCCGGACTCCTACGGGAGCCGGGCTCCACCTCCGACATCAGAACGGCTCCGCCCGGACTCCTACGGGAGCCGGGCTCCACCTCCGACATCAAGAACGGCTCCGCCCGGACTCCTACGGGAGCCGGGCTCCACCTCCGACATCAGAACGGCTCCGCCCGGACTCCTACGGGAGCCGGGCTCCACCTCCGACATCAAGAACGGCTCCGCTCGGACTCCTAAGGGAGCCGGGCTCCACCTCCGACATCAGAACGGCTCCGCCCGGACTCCTACGGGAGCCAGGCTCCACCTCCGACATCAGAACGGCTCCGCCCGGACTCCTACGGGAGCCGGGCTCCACCTCCGACATCAAAACGGCTCCGCCCGGACTCCTACGGGAGCCGGGCTCCACCTCCGACATCAAGAATGGCTCCGCCCAGACTCCTACGGGAGCCGGGCTCCACCTCCGACATCAGAACGGCTCCGCCCGGACTCCTACGGGAGCCGGGCTCCACCTCCGACATCAGAACGGCTCCGCCCGGACTCCTACGGGAGCCGGGCTCCACCTCCGACATCAGAACGGCCGGGCTCCACCTCCGACATCAGAACGGCTCCGCCCGGACTCCTACGGGAGCCGGGCTCCACCTCCGACATCAGAACGGCTCCGCCCGGACTCCTACGAGAGCCGGGCTCCACCTCCGACATCAGAACGGCTCCGCCCGGGCTCCTACGGAGGTCGGGCTCCAACCGTGGCCGAACCTCAATCGACAGATCCGCACCCCCTCGGCAGGTCGCGACAACAATCATGATCCTGTTCCAGGTCCTACAGCGGATTCTACGCGACTCCAGCAGCGGACCCATTACTCCCTGATAGGCTGTAGCAAACGGCCACGATTCTGTCCCGCTCCCTGCGGCAGGTGCTGCACGATCCCACTACTCACTGACAGCTAGCGGCAACGGACGCCGCCCCACTATCCGCAACAGACCATACGTGGCAGACTATGACAATAGCCACGAGTCTACCCCACCACTCTCCGCAATTAATTTCTCTGACCATGGGCGGCCCACTACCAGACGGTTGCAGGTGTCACCATCAATCCGTTGCCCCCTCTGCCTATAAAAGGAGATCCAGATACGTTATTCTCAAAGCTCATTTTTCTTATCTCAAAACTCTGCTAAATTCTCCGTTCGAGCACTCCATTCTTGTTGAGACAGAGAACTGACTTGAGCGTCGGAGGGTCTTGTCGGAGCAACCCCACCTCCGGTTTAAACTTCCCTTGCAGGTCCCGACGGCGACCACGGCTTCCTCAACTCCAGCTTCTCCGGCGCAGGCGGATTTTTGCACCAACAGGATTGGCGCTAGAGGAAGGGCGGCTGAACCTTCGCAGCACCCTTGTTCTTAAAGGAGCGCTCAACGGATTCGCTTCCGGCCATCTTTTCCGGCACCCAAGCCTCCTTTCCCTGTCCGATGCCTTCTCGCGGGGTTTCTGCACAACTACCTCTGGCTATGACCGCTGATAAAGGGTGGTCGGGCGACCAGTCTCCGCGGGATTTCGTTAATGTCGTCTCGGGGGAATCCCAGCAGGAGGCGATCGGCAAATCAGCGGCACCCCCCAAGCGGCAAAAAGTCGAGGAACCCATAGCCTTCACTGAAGAAGACGCCCAGGGAGTCCAATTCCCTCACAACGACGCGGTCGTAATTTCCTTGAACATAGCGAATTATGATGTCCGTCGCGTTCTCGTCGACAACAAAAGTTCGGCTGACATCTTGTTCTACAATGCCTTTTCAAAAATGACCACTCTTGGCGGTCATCTAAGGCCGATGTGCTCCCCCTTGATAGGGTTTACTGGTGACGCCGTTCCTACGGAAGGAACGATAGCTCTAACTGTGACCGCGGGTCAGCATCCAAAGCAGTCCAGGGCTCTGGTGAATTTCCTGGTGGTAAAGGTGCCATCTGCCTACAATGCAATTCTTGGCCGTCCCGGCCTCAATGCCCTCAGAGCCATCGTTTCAACCTATCATTTGAAGTTGAAGTTCCCCACTGACAAAGGGATTGGAGAAGTTCGGGGAGACCAGGCGCTGGCCAGGCACTGCTACAATATTGCCCTGCAAAGAAGCGATCAAGCGGACCTTTGTCCAGTCGACGGGTTGGATGCGCGCGACGACCTCACTGAAGAGAGGGGCGGCCCGACCGAGGACCTAATACCAATTCCTTTGAATGATGGGAATGCGGAGCACGTGGTGTTGATTGGCTCCAACCTGGAGGAGGAGGTGCGGACGCATCTCGTGGACTTTCTCCGAAGGAATGCGGACGTTTTCACATGGGTCCCGGCGGATATGCCGGGGATCGAGACAGAAGTCATGGAACATCATCTGGCGGTCGACCCTAAACATCGGCCAACAAAAGAAAAAATTCGGAGTCATGCCCCAGAGAGGCAGAAGGCGATAGCCGAGGAAGTGGATAAACTTCTCAAGGCCGGATTCATCAAGGAGGTCAATTATCCAGAGTGGATCTCCACTGTTGTCTTGGTCAAGAAGGCGAACGGCAAGTGGAGGATGTGTATTGACTTCAAAAAGCTGAATAAAGCTTGCCCAAAGGATAGCTACCCCCTGCCCAGGATCGACCAACTGGTGGACGCTACCTCGGGCCACGAGCTTCTCACTTTCATGGACGCGTTCTCCGGCTATAACCAGATTAGGATGGCATCGGAAGATGAAGAAAAGACTGCTTTTATCACTTGTCGCGGCCTTTACTGCTACAGGGTTATGCCGTTCGGCCTCAAGAACGCAGGCGCAACCTATCAGCGGTTGGTAAATAAAATCTTCAAAGAACAAATCGGCCGAAACATGGAGGTGTACGTAGACGATATGCTTGTGAAAAGTAGATCTTCCGGTAATCATGTTGCCGACCTCGAGGAAACTTTTGGCGCTCTTCGAAAATACAGAATGAAGCTGAACCCGACCAAATGTGCTTTTGGGGTAACCTCAGGAAAGTTCCTGGGCTTCATGGTGTCGGGGCGTGGGATTGAGGTCAATCCGGAGAAAATTCGCGCCATCCAGGAGATGGCCGCCCCGCGGTCGATCAAGGAGGTTCAGTGCCTCACTGGGAGGATTGCAGCTCTTAATCGCTTTGTCGCGAGGTCGGCTGAGCGATGTTTGCCCTTCTTCCAAACCCTCAAACAGCCGAAGAACTTCTGTTGGATCCCTGAATGTCAACAGGCATTCGAGGAATTAAAGAGCTACCTTAGTTCACCTCCACTACTGGCGAAGCCCGAACCTGGGGAGGAGTTATTTTTGTACCTGGCAGTCTCTCCCACATCCCTCGCGGCAGTCCTTGTCAAAGAAGAAACAAAAATCCAGCGGCCGGTCTACTACATTAGCCGCATGCTAAGGGACGTCGAGACCAGGTATACTAAATTAGAGAAACTGACCTACGCTTTGTTGATTGCAGCTCGGAGACTCCGACCTTACTTTCAAGGACACACGGTGACGTTGCTCACCAACCAACCGATCAAAGCGGTTTTGCACCGAGCTGATATTTCTGGGAGAATGGCGAAATGGGCAATCGAGCTCACAGAATTCGACATCAACTACCAGCCTAGGCCGGCAATAAAGGCTCAGGCATTGGCGGATTTCATAGTGGAATGCACCGTCCCTGAGGAGGCCGAACCTGAGCAAAGCAAAATTGACGACCTGAAGACTCAACCGGACTCCTCCGACGAAGAAGCCAGTTCCTTCGATGGCTTTTGGACCCTCCACGTGGACGGATCTTCCAACATGGCCGGCGCTGGTGCAGGCCTGATCTTGACCAGCCCGGAGGGAGTCATCGCGGAGTACGCTCTGCGTTTCGGATTCTCCGCAACAAACAATGGAGCAGAATATGAAGCTCTAATCGCAGGATTGAGGGTCGCTAAGGAGCTTGGAATAAACCAACTCCGGGTACACAGCGATTCCCAACTTGTAGTGAGACAAGTCAGTGGGAGCTTTGAAGCGCGGGAGGACAGTATGGCCAAATATCTTGAGAAGGTGAAGGAATTCACCCCCGCCTTCAGCAATTTCGACATCAAGCAAATTCCAAGATCGGAGAATACCAGAGCCGATTTTCACTCCAAGCTAGCAACATCGGCTCCGGCCGAATTGCCCAAAGGCGTCCTCTTTGAAGTTTTAAAGCACCCAAGTACGGAAGAGCCGCAGCTCGTAATGGATATTGACCACGAGCCCAGCTGGGTCGACCCGCTGATAACCTATCTTAGAGATGGGATTCTTCCCCAAGATGCGAAAGAGGCCCGAAAACTCCGAAATCAAGCATCCCGGTACATCCTCTATGAGGGCAAATTGTACAAGAGATCGTACTCCTTGCCTCTCTTGAGATGTCTCCGACCCTCAGAAGCCGACTACGCTTTATGGGAAGTGCACGAGGGAGTTTGCGGAAGCCATTTGGGTGCCAGATCTCTATCCCACAAACTACTCCGCCAAGGGTACTACTGGCCCACAATGCATCATGATTCAATTGAATATGTCAAAAAATGCGATCGATGCCAAAGGTACGCCAACGTCCAGAGACAACCTGCTACCGAGCTCACACCCCTGAGTGCCCCATGGCCTTTTGCGCAATGGGGGATGGATATTCTTGGCCCCTTTCCCATGGCGTCCGGTCAAAGGAAATTCCTCCTCGTAGCAATCGACTACTTCACCAAATGGGTCGAGGCCGAACCACTAGCCAAAATCACAGAAGCGAAAGTGCAGGATTTCGTCTGAAAATCAATAGTGTGCAGGTTCGGTTTACCTCGAACACTGATCACTGATAATGGACGGCAATTCGCGGGAGCCAGATTTGCTGAATTCTGTGAAGACCTAAACATCTCCCACAAGTTCACATCAGTGGCCCATCCCCAGGCAAACGGCGAAGCCGAGGTAACGAACAGAACCCTTTTGCAGGGAATCAAGACAAGGCTTGAAAAAGCGAAAGGAACTTGGGCGGACGAGCTTTACCATGTGCTATGGGCGTACCGAACTACCCAGAGGTTGCCTACGGGAGAGACTCCCTTTGCTCTAGCCTTTGGTACAGAAGCCGTCATCCCGATCGAACTTAAACTCCCGTCGGCACGAGTCGTGGCGTTCGACGAACCCCAGAATGCACAAAATCTCAGGGCCAACCTCGACCTACTAGAAGAAAGGCGGGAGATCGCCCAGGTCCGAATGGCGGCCTACAGACAGAAGGTTGCCCGATATTATAACGCCCGAGTCAAGAACAGGACATTTAGAGCGGGGGATCTCGTACTCCGACGAGCTGCTGTCTCACAGCCGCAGGCCCAGGGGAAGCTAGCCCCAAATTGGGAATGACCTTATGAGATCAAAGAAGTAGTCCGACCTGGGACTTATTATCTTAAGGAGCTCGGAGGGGCCGACCTCCCGCGACCATGGAACTCAGAAAACTTACGGGTATACTACCAGTGATTTCATCCTAATCGAAAAATGTGTGCCCACTTGTTTAGGGACAATTCAAGCAGACGGTATCAAAAATGAGAACGCAATCTTACAAAAGTCGAAGGCCCGGTTCCTTTAGACCGGATGGGGGGAGAGGCCTCACAACGCCCATATGTGCCCCCACAGCCCTGTTAGGGACAGGAGGAGAACCTCGCCCTAACTTGAGCAAAGTCGAAGGCCCGGTTCCTTTAGACCGGATGGGGGGAGAGGCCTCACAACGCCCATATGTGCCCCCACAACCCTGTTAGGGACAGGAGGAGAACCTCGCCCTAACTTGAGCAAAGTTGAAGGCCCGGTTCCTTTAGACCGGATGGGGGGAGAGGCCTCACAACGCCCATATGTGCCCCCACAGCCCTGTTAGGGACAGGAGGAGAACCTCGCCCTAACTTAAGCAAAGTCGAAGGCCCGGTTCCTTTAGACCGGATGGGGGGAGAGGCCTCGCAACGCCCATATGTGCCCCCACAGCCCTGTTAGGGACAGGAGGAGAACCTCGCCCTAACTTGAGCAAAGTCGAAGGCCCGGTTCCTTTAGACCGGATGGAGGGAGAGGCCTCGCAACGCCCATATGTGCCCCCACAGCCCTGTTAGGGACAGGAGGAGAACCTCGCCCTAACTTGAGCAAAGTCGAAGGCCCGGTTCCTTTAGACCGGATGGGGGGAGAGGCCTCACAACGTCCATACGTGCCCCCGCAGCCCTATCAGGAACAGGAGGAGAACCTCGTCCTGACATGAGCGGGGAGTAAGGCCCGGACTCCTACGGGAGCCGGGTTCCGCCACAAAGGGTTTCGCCCGGACTCCTACGGGAGCCGGGTTCCGCCACCAAAAGGTTTCGCCCGGACTCCTACGGGAGTCGGGTTCCACCACGAAAAGGCTTCGCCCGGACTCCTATGGGAGCCGGGCCCCACCTCCGACATCAGAGCGGCTCCACCCGGACTTCTACGGAAGCCGGACTTTACTTATGACTTTGATTACAGAAAGACTTTGCCCTAATTCTTATGAAAACTATGCTACTTCAACTTCCAGGAGCTTCTTCGAACCTAGCCCCAACTCCAGCGGAGAAAGATCCCAGCAAACCTAACAAGTGGATATCTCCTAACGGCAGGAAAAACCGAAAAGAAGCCCGGCGAAGGACGACCCCACATGAACTGAAAAGGTCGCCGACGGTCTTGGAACGGCATGACACAGGCAGAGAGAAGGAAAGAAGTTCGGCAGACAATTATTTGACACGAGAGGTAAACAAGGTACTGAAATCACTATTTTATTTGATAGAAGCACACGTTACAGGACCCGGCGGGTAAGAAAAAAGAGAAAAAGAAAATACATGTCTCGCAAAGCACGGTTCGGGCAGGATGAACCGGAGGTCGATCCAAGCCGCAAATTCCTCTTCCCGTCTCTGTCCTTCTCAGCCGCGTTCTCCAGTGCGTGTAACAGCTCTCGCCCCATCTCTCTTCATTCTGTTCCCAAAGTCCCGACCTTAGCGAGAAAGGGGTGGGATTGATCTCCGAAGGCGGTGGGGGTAACGACGGCAGTAACGAAGACCTGTTTCAAGAAGAGCCGTAGCCATGACGGCCGCCACCTGAGATGCTCCGGCAAGGTCGGCATGCGCTACTTCCACCGTCTCCGCAACAAGTTCTACCGCCCCGCCGTCGACCGTCTCTGGTCCCTTGGCCCCGACGGCGTCAAGGATCCCGTCGTGACTTGTGACGTCTATTCTGCCCTCTTGACCGGTATTGCCCCGCCTTACTGCTCCGAAATTCGCGGGCAGAATAGCTTCTACAACAGCCCCCGATATTAAACCCCTGTTGTTGAAGAAATTCTTCCTTGGGCCCCCTCTGAGATGACAGAGATTCTCACCGACCGTCGTCCTCCTCCTCACCTTCCTCCGAGCCCTGGCAATCCCCTCAAGAACAGCCTCCAGAGTTGAGGACATGGTGTGGAAACCCTCAGAGGGGGATTGATAGGCAAAGGGCGGCGAGAATTGGTGCGAGGGGAGCAAGACTCTCAGGGGAAAAGAAGAACGCCAAGATGAGACCGTGAATGGATCGAAGGGTTTAAATAGCCGGCGGATCCTGGCGCAGTTATGACGACGAAAATTTTTGGGCCAGATGGTGTGTGCCGCGTGTCGCGCTTACCCGCTTCGTTGCTATCGAGGGTTGACCGCTCACAGATTCCCACAGAGCGACGCCTGGGATCGCGTTTCAACGGGGGTTCCGAAAAGACTTTTCAAGTCGCCTTTGCCAAAAAACGGATTCTGACACGCGCACATTAAGTGGGGGCAGCTGCGCACAGGGATCGAGGGGGCAATTTCAGCTGCGCATCTCTCTCTCTGTGTACTTCCTTCGCTTGAAATTCAAACTTGGAAGTAGGGGGACTGGTGTTGGGTATAAAATACCCGCGGCCGAAATTCCCATCAGAACGGCTCCGCCCGGACTCCTACGGGAGCCGGGCTCCACCTCCGACATCAGAACGGCTCCGCCCGGACTCCTACGGGAGCCGGGCTCCACCTCCGACATCAGAACGGCTCCGCCCGGACTCCTACGGGAGCCGGGCTCCACCTCCGACATCAAGAACGGCTCCGCCCGGACTCCTACGGGAGCCGGGCTCCACCTCCGACATCGGAACGGCTCCGCCCGGACTCCTACGGGAGCCGGGCTCCACCTCCGACATCAAGAACGGCTCCGCCCGGACTCCTACGGGAGCCGGGCTCCACCTCCGACATCAGAACGGCTCCGCCCGGACTCCTACGGGAGCTGGGCTCCACCTCCGACATCAGAACGACTTCGCCCGGACTCCTACGGGAGCCGGGCTCCACCTCCGACATCAAGAACGGCTCCGCCCGGACTCCTACGGGAGCCGGGCTCCACCTCCGACATCAGAACGGCTCCGCCCGGACTCCTACGGGAGCCGGGCTCCACCTCCGACATCAAGAACGGCTCCGCCCGAACTCCTACGGGAGCCGGGCTCCACCTCCGACATCAGAACGGCTCCGCCCGGACTCCTACGAGAGCCGGGCTCCACCTCCGACATCAGAACGGCTCCGCCCGGGCTCCTACGGAGGCCGGGCTCCAACCGTGGCCGAACCTCAATCGACAGATCCGCACCCCCTCGGCAGGTCGCGACAATAATCATGATCCTGTTCCAGGTCCTACAGCGGATTCTATGCGGCTCCAGCAGCGGACCCATTACTCCCTGACAGGCTGTAGCAAATGGCCACGATTCTGTCCCGCTCCCTGCGGCAGGTGCTGCACGATCCCACTACTCACTGACAGCTAGCGGCAACGGACGCCGCCCCACTATCCGCAACAGACCATACGTGGCAGACTATGACAATAGCCACGAGTCTACCCCACCACTCTCCGCAATTAATTTTTCTGACCGTGGGCGGCCCACTACCAGACGGTTGCAGGTGTCACCATCAATCCGTTGCCCCCTCTGCCTATAAAAGGAGATCCAGATACGTTATTCTCTAAGCTCATTTTTCTTATCTCAAAACTCTGCTAAATTCTCCGTTCGAGCACTCCATTCTTGTTGAGGCAGAGAACTGACTTGAGCGTCGGAGGGTCTTGCCGGAGCAACCCCACCTCCGGTTTAGACTTCCCTTGCAGGTCCCGGCGGCGACCACGGCTTCCTCAACTCCAGCTTCTCCGGCGCAGGCGGATTTTTGCACCAACAATTTTGAATTTAGATGGTTCTAAAGATTAAAAAAATACATAGACATTGGATTTTATTATGGTGCTCTTTTATAATAAAATATTATAAAAATATTTAAGACATTATATATTATTATTTTTATATATTTTATTATTTTTTTAAAAATAATATTTTATTATTATTATTATTTCTTTCTTCCTCTCTCGTTGCTTCTCCGTGTCTGCCCCCACCCCTCCTTCTGATGTCACATACGGCTCCTCCGCTCTCCCCCAACTCTCCGTCCGCAGCTCCTCTACTCTTGTCTCCCCCACACACCCCCCTTTTGGGCACCCTGGCTCCTCTGCACTCTATACCTCCAACCCTATGATCCCGGTGTCCATGGCTTCTATGCCATCCTCTCCCATGTGCGCTCGCGATTCTCCCGAATCCCCTCATCCTGAGTGTCTGCGGCTCCTCCGCCCTTGGGCTCTCCAATACACCCCCAGCCCCCATCTCGATGCCCGCTCCCCAACACTCTCTATCCCACCCGAGACCGTCTCCGGCTTCTACACCATCCCACAACCCCACCCTACTGACCCATGGCTTCTCCATGCCACCGCAAATAGCCTCCACTCCATGCCACCATGGCTTCTACACACCCCACCATCCGGCTGCAGCTTTTCTCCCTCCCGCCAACAATATGAAGAAAGCATTTTGAAATAATCATAAACTTTAAAATATTTATCACATCAATCATGTACATGGATATTAACTGGTTAAAATTTAAGTGATTCATCACTAATATGATAATTAAAAATAAATAAATAATAAAAAATTAAAAAAAAATTGAAGCACTGCAGCAAAACCCATAGATATTATAATCGTACTTACATGCAAAATCGAGCGGAGGAGGAGCGTTGCCAAGATGGTCATCCCATGCACGTCTCAAGTTATTAAAAAGTCTCTTCCAAGTCATTTAGTTTTCAAAATGTGCAAAACTGAAATGCAAAAAAACTTGGCTCTTATGATTAAAATAATCTTTTACGCATATCCAAAAAAAGTACAATGACCTATAATTGTTGGCAAAGGAATGAGATCCCACTTTTACATCACCTTCTTGACCCACAACTCCCGCAACCATATCCTCCTTGCTCTAATTCAACGCCAACACTATTGCCATTGTCTTACTTGGCAGTGACTCGATTGGACTCCGGTTGGCTTGGTCAACTTGTTTGAATTGAGAACTTATGGAAACAAAAAAATTAAGAATACCTACTGGATGCCTTTTTTTAAAAAAAATAAAAATACAGAATCCGATGTAAACAAATATATTTCATTATCCTATTTTTATTTCTATTTTTCAAACAACTTTTATAATTTTTAAAAAAATAAAAATAAAAAATTTATTTATCAAAAAAATGTAAAAAATTTTATATCCAGTTTTTTAAAAGCCAGCTTCATTCTTCTTTTCTCAACCCTTTTTCTTTCGTTCAATCTCATCCTCAACACCATCCCTCCTACCCAACCACACTGGCTCCTTGAGTTTTATTGGTCATCTCTCCGCTCAATGCCAAGCAATCTCTCATCCTCAGTCACATCATCAACTTGTGAGAATCGATCCTACTGGACTCAGTTCAACATAGAGTCGACAAACCTTGCTGACTTCACTGAAAGATTTTAAAAAAAAAAAAAAAGAAAGGTGGATGGGGGAATAGACGACTTCGAGTGAAACAGGAGAATTATGTCCTCTATTAATATTAGATGTATATCCTAAAAGTCAATTGTTGGCTGATACATTATTCATTCTATGACAGAAATTTATACTTAAATTATTAATTTAATCAATAAAAGGTAAGATTTTTTTTCATTCAAATGTTATATATCTTTGAATCATCCTTAAAATTGATGTTACGATACATATTCTCAAGTATTGAGAATTAGAGTCATGTATGATCAATTCTTAAATTACTTTCGATCATAAGATAGTCATGGGGATGATGATCAATTCAGATAGACCAGCGTATGATTCGCTTTCTTCGAAATAGATGAGTCTCTAATCTATAATGTAGACATACTGAGCGACAAGTACAGATAGTTTTTAAAGAATAATTAGTACTGAGCATGATCATACGAGAGATCACATGAATTTTTATCTAATCGTTAGTGATCATCTCAATGCTATAGTTGTGTGACTGGTCCTTTGATCTACGGTATCATAGTTGCTCACAGTAAGACTGTTGTAGTTTGACTATATATAAATATTGACTCAATTATGAATTTTTGTGATGCATATTAGCTTCAGTTGATTGAGCTGTGGAAGCAACGTGTGTATCTAGATGGGATCTATTGATCTTAATAGAGAGGAGTAGTCCTATGAGATTTGAAAAGCTAAGTCCACAAGTCTATGGCCATAGAAGTGTGATTGATGAAAAAAAATTATTTGAAATCACTATTGAACTTGAGCTGATCGGATCTATCATATGACTGATGATAAGGTTTGACGATTTATTCATGACCTACTATCTAGTCAGGACTCATGATAGAGGGACTGTATCATGCATTAACTATACTTAGAGGTTCTATTTTGATTCTGCTAGATTGTCACTACATATTGTTAGATGTCACTAGTAAATTGTGAGAGCTCATTAAGATCATTTTGGATCAATAATCTTTATCGAGTTTCAGTGAAACTATTTCGATCCACTGAAAAGAGTTTCAGTGATATCTATGATAGAGATCATAGTATATCTCACTACCAAATAGAATTGAACCTATGGGGTCACACAGAAAGAGAGAAGATCTTGATTAGTTATAATTGGGCTTATGAAGCACCAATTTAAATGGATTTAGAGAAGTCCTATTGGGTTCATGTTAACTTTGCTAGCATCTGGATGAACCCAATTCCTCTTGTAGTTAGTTTGCTTATATGATAAGCATTAACCAATTTCTACACTTGATTTGAACCTAATTGAATTTGATTCAATGGCCTCTAATAATTGGATGCTTAATTTATGGTTTGGATTAAATCAAGAAAGAGTTACTTGATTTTATTCATTTTGATTTGATCAAGAATCCTTGAAGTGAATTTATGAAATCATATAGATTGATTTGTGAACATTTAATTGGATTAATTTATGGTTTGGATTAAATCAAGAAAGAGTTACTTGATTTTATTCATTTTGATTTGATCAAGAATCCTTGAAGTGAATTTATGAAACCATATGGATTGATTTGTGAGCATTTAATTGGATCCCATATGATGGGACATCTATTACTTGGTGTGGGCATGGGTGAATTATGGGTGGTGCCTTATTTACTTGGTCCAAGTATATTATGGCTAGGACTTCTAATATGATTAAGAGGAGGGATCCTAATTTGATTAAGATACCCTTATGATGTCTATTTAAAGAACCCTAGCCTTCTCATATAATCTTATGATCTTCCATCCTTGCTGCCACCTATTACTATGCCCATGCCCCCTCTCCTCTCTCTCTAGCCCACGCCCTCTCTCTCTCTAAGCGTCCCCTTTTTGGATCTTAAAGAGAAGTGGGCGGCATCCTTTCATTGGTGTCAAGGGTTTGCACCAAGATTGATTGGTTTATTTCTCTTCCTCTCAAGTTGTTGAGAGTTAGTTACAACCACTTCTTGTTTGTTGTTCTTCTTGATTAATTGAGAGATCAAAAAAGGTTCTTGATTTCTTCAAGAATCAAGAAAGAAAGATCAAAAGAGTTCATGAGTTGATCCCTATACAAGTTTGGTTCAAACAAGTAGGATCCAAGAGAAAATAATTGAGATCGACCTTGTGGATATCCATAGAGGCAGGATGCTTGTGCTATTGATTCAAAACCTGATCAACCTCAGATCTAGAGATTTTAGATTCAACTCTAGTTATAGGTTTGAGACAAAAAAAAAGTAATTCAGGTATGTAAATTAATTACAGACTTTCTTCATTCATCCTAAAATCAGTTTGTGTTAATTTTTAGTATATGAATTAGATCTATATATATTTTTATTTGATGAATGCATGCTTAGATTAAAAATATTTTAATCTAATTTTTTCACTATATTTTGAATTTAGAAAAATTTTAAAATCTACATGCACTAGCACCTATAGAAAATTTAATAGTTAATCCACGATTGGGAGGGAGATAAGGACCAAGGGTGACCGATGAAAGCCATGCATCAATACGAGAGATTGGATCGATTTCATCAGTGGGAATCTAGCTTTATCCAAAGAGAAATTGACCCTATCCCTTCCCTTTCTCTTCCTAGAAAACCTCTTTTTCTTCGATCGATTACCCATTATCGAAACCTTCCCCGCCTTCTTCCTTCTTCCCCATCTCCGACGTCAACATGCTGCCTTACCGAGCATCATCACCTTTCCAAAACCTGGACCTTCCTCTTTCAACTGTTGTTGCTTTGCTCTGAGATGTCTTCGATTATGAGATTTGTGAAAATCTATCCCATCGATTGAGCTGCCACTGTCATCGCCACCTGGCTGCACCACCACTACGTGCCATCACATTCATCAACCTCAACCCTCCTTCTCCCCTCTGCCCTCTCCCTTGGTGAAACCCTCTTCGGTTTGGGAAGAGAGAAAATAAAGAGAGAGGAAGAGAAAGAGAATGAGAATGAGAAAAAAAAAGAAAAGAAGAAAAAAAAAGAAAGAGATCAAAGAAAAAGTCTACCCTTTGAAATCATCTCGTTGATCGGACCCCAATCTGATTGGATCCAGATCAATTCGAGACGGTTAGATTAATCTTGTGATTCAATCCAAATCATGATCTAGTTCGAGCATCTCTCTTCTTTCCAAATTTGATAAAGGACTTTGATCTTGATCAGAAGAAGCACAGATCTGAGGATCAGGCCACATGCCAAAAATTATGATTTTTGGATTTGATTGATTGTAAATTTTTTTTTATCTCTAGATTATTTTTGTATGCATATTTTTATGTTTAAAATTTAAGTTTTATATATAAAAATTTATTAAAATATTTAAAAATTATTAAAATTTAAAAATATATATTTGTATATGAAAAATAATTTAAAAATATTGGATCAAGCATGATGTCACCTCTACATGATAAAAAGTTTGGAAAGAGATGATTTCTTTATTTTAATATTATATAATTTTTTAAAAAAATAAAAGTTATGGATATTCACCTCTTCATAAGTTTTTGAATAAAAAAATATTTTATTATTTTTTGAAAATAAGATGTAGAAGTTTGAATTAATATTATTATAAAAATCAGTATGATCATGTTATAAAAATTAGTTATCAGAAAAATAATGAGAAAAACTCTCTAGTTTGACTATGATTTGGATCTAGCCAACAAAATTGATCGTTGGCCACATATCGAAAATGCATTTTTTTCGAACCAGCCAGTTGGAGGTGATCACTAGCAGAGTTAATTCTTTCGGATCTAGCCAGTTGGGATTAATCACTAACACATGCTGATGCATCACATGTATATTTCAGAGCTAATCTCTTTATCTTATCACGGGATTAATCATGGCCATATGAATCAGAACTTGTTTCTTTTGGATTTAGCCAGTCGGGACTGATTGCTGGCATATAGTGATGCATCATGTGTTTATTATTCAAGGACTAGTCTCTCTCAAGCTTTGTCACGGGGCTGATCGTGACCGTAGTTATCAAAGATTGAGAAGAGATTTTTGGATATTTATTAATTTACATGATATATTTTTTAAAAAAATTATCTTGTTATATATTTCTGTTATATTGCTATATTTTTGAAAATTAGTTATGCTTGATCTCTCAGAGATATTAATAACTTACTAAAATCGTAAAGCTTACACTCTTTTTTCTATTATTTTTTTAAATCCAAAAGATTTTATGAGGCTTAGGATCGAGCAGTGAGGAGAATAGGATCTTAAAGGATATTTACTTAGTTTATTTTAAATAAATATTGATCTTTATTATAATGAGATATTAATGACATATTTTTTTTTGAATCAAAGAAATTAGAAGTTTATTTTTATTACCACTCTCTTGTATGATTTGATGTGATATTTTTTGTGAAGTCAGGTCTTGCATATTCCTTAAGATTTTATCCTAAGAAGTGTGCGGCATCACATGTCTGATCCGATTATTGGATTCGGAGTGTAACAAAGTGGTATCAGAGCTTAGGTTAAAAATCATAAAAACTTAAATTAGTATAAGTAGGATAGAATTAGGATCTTGATTGATTATCTCAAAATAATTATGAATATTTAAAGTCAATTAAATTATTACACAGTGTCTGAGTTCTCTTATGAATATCAATTATGATCCTTAGGATTGAAGCATAGAAGATTGATATAAATTAAATTTTGAGAAAATCATCATGCTTAAATAACTGATATAGGAGAAAATATATATTTTGAGTAATATAGATTGATTGTATTATGTTGAGTTAGCATTGGATTTATTTTGAAAATCTAATATGATGTGATAGCAATCTTGAATTTATTGAAAGTTATTTTGAATTAGAAGACTATAGTTATTTTGTTGATAAAAAGAATAGAAAAATGATAATTAAATGATTTCTCAAAGATATTGCAAGTAAGAAAGAATTCTATGATCATAGCAAGATCCAAGCAATGGAAGAACATTTTATTAATAGTTATAAGGAATAATTATTTTTTTATCGAATGTTGTAAGTGGATCTTCTAAAGTTGATTTGCTTCTCCAATTATGATGCTCTAGCAATTTATAGAATTTTGATGAATAAATTAGAGATTGATTCATTCAAAAAGAAAAAAATTGATTTTAAATCATCTAATTAAATTATCATGATAATCCAGAGTGGGTTTGACTTCAATCAAGATTTATAAGTTAATATATTGATCAAACAATGGTACGAATATGATAATTATCTCGAGGTGCAATTATGATCTAATAAACTTGAAAATAAAATCTTTGCTTGGATTTTATAGAATTTAAATCTAGGATCATTAAGAAATTTTGGAGAATGTTAATCAGAGTTGTGCAGTAAAAGTATGGTGGTTTAGCCATTTAAAATTGATCAAAAATAATGATGATGGTTTGAATTATATTATGATGACAAATATGATTCTTCAATAAAAGAGGCTTTTTAACATAAAGAAAATAACAGTACTATGGATTCTTAGGCTAGCAATGATATGACTATATTGGTTATGCTAGAGAAAGTTTTGACCATCTTTTATCTAAGATTAGTTGATTAGTAATAGAATTTGATCTATTTATCAAGTATCTGAATAAATCTGTTATGATTCGTTCCTCCCTTATGATCTCAACTTCGACATAGAAATCATGATATCAATATTTTATCTTTTCGGATTTAATTTTTACATTTCAATTATGAGATCATTTTCATAATTTGGATCATTATTGCATAAAGTCATTACTACATAATCATGAATACTTTCATAGTAATCTGATGATTTGATTTTAATCAAGGTGGGCTATTATCTTTTATGGACTCAGAACTTCATCATAGTGTTTATGCCAAATTTATTTCAAACTTTATTACAAACATGATTGATTTTAATAATCAATCTTACTGTAAGGGGATGTTTAGTTGGGGGGAGTGAGGGTCTGGAATCAGAATCAGAATGGATGACTCCCATTCCAACCGTTTGGTTGGGAGGAGTTTCATTCTGATTTCGATTCCAGGATGGAATGGGAATGGCTCAATCTATATAGAATTCAATCCCTACTCTTCTCTATAGATTCAAATTTTTATTTCAATTTTGATTCTGATTCTGATTCCGATCATGAACCAAACGCTTGGAGAAATTTGGCCATTTCGATTCTGATTTCAAGCCATTTCGATTCTCATTTTCATTCTGATTTTGGTTGCGAACCAAACACCCCCTAAAATTTTTGCATCCAATTGATCCTAACTCAATTATAAATGAACATGCATTCATATCAAGATGATGATCTCAATCTCAAAGTCTTAGTCGCTTAATTCGTACTAATTTTATTAGTCCATATCTTAATTCTAAGTATGATTAAAAATTTTTGATCTGGTAGTCATATTAATTTCGATTAAGGAGATACGGGATTTTATTTCTATATCCAGAATTGATGTGGAGGCGCCAAATTATAAAGTATTCTTGAAAAAAATCTGTGCTTTGGTATAAAAATATGCATGAGTATCGTGGTTGATCTGAGGGGTCGGAATTACTTGTGAGCGTTGTAATAATATGATCATGTATTCAGTTTGAAAGAACTACTAAGTCAGAATAAATTAGTACATGTAAGTTTTGGATTGAGCACCTTTTACTTCGAAAGACTTAAATTTCTCAATTTTGAGGACAATTTTTTTAGGTAGGGGAGGATGTGAGAACCGGTCCTATTGGATCCGGTTCAACATGGAGTCGGCAAACCTTATCGACTTCATTGAAAGTTTTCAAAAAAAAAAAAAGAGGCTGAGGGGGAGAATAGACGTCTTCGAGTGAAATAGGGGAACTATGTTCCCTGTTAATCCATGGTTGGAGGGGAGATAAGGATCCAAGGTGACCGATGAAAGTCATGTATCGATAGGAGAGATTGTGTCGATTTTGTCGGTGGGAATCTGGCTTTATCCGAGGAGAAATCGATCCTATTCCTTCTCTTTCTCTTCCTATAAAATCTCTCTTCTCTCAATTGATTACCCATCATCGATGCCTTCCCTGCCTTCTTCCTACCCCATCTCCGACGGTCAATGTGCCACCTTGTCAAGCATCATCACCTTTCCCAAACCGAGCCCTTCCTCTTTGAACTGTTGTTGCTTTGCTCTGAGATGTCTTCGGTTATGAGACCTGCGAAAATCTATCCTGCCGACCAAGCAGCCACCACCACCGCCACCTAGCCACGCCACCGCCACTAGTCCACCACAGTTGTCGACCCCATCCCCTCCTTCTCCCCTCTACCCCTCCCCTTGGTGAAACCCTCTTCAGTTTGGGAAGAGAGAAAATAAAGAGAAAGGAAGAGAGAGAGAGAAAGAGAATGAGAAAAAAAAAGAAAAATAAAAAAAAAACAAATGAAGTAAAAAAAAGAGAGAGATCAAAGGAAAAGTCTATCTTTTTGAAATCGTCTCATTGATTGGACCCCAATCAGACTGAATTCAGATCAATTTGAGATGGTTAGATTTAACTTATGATTCGGTCCAAATCACGATCTAGACCGAGCATCTCTCTTCTTTCCAAATCTGATAGAGGACTTTGATCTTGATCAGAAGAAGCACAGACCTATTGATCAGGCCACGTGCCAAAAATCGTGATTTTTAGATTCGACTGGCTGTAAGCTTCCTTTAATCTTTGAGTTATTTTTTATGCATATTTTTATATTTAAAATTAAATTATATATATAAAAATTTATTAAAATATATAAAAATTTATTAAAATATTTAAAAATTATTAAAATTTAGAAATATATATTTATGCATGAAAAATAATTTAAAAATATTGGATCAAGCATGATGTCATCTCTGCATGATAAAAAATTTGGAAAGAGATGATTTCTTTGTTTTAATATTGCATAATTTTTTTTGAAAATGAAAATTATGCATATTCATCCCTGCATAAGTTTTTGAATAAAAAGATATTTTGTTGCTCTTTTGAAAATAAGCTATAAAAATTTGAATTAATATTATTGTGAAAATTAGTATGATAATGCTATGAAAATTAGTTATTGTAGAAATAATGAGAAAAACTTTCTACTTTAACTATGATTCGGGTCTAGCAAACAGGACTGATCATTGGCTATACGTCAAAAATATATTTTTTTTCTGACCTAGCCAGTTGGTACTGATCATTGATAGAGCTAGTTCTTTTAGATCTAGTTAATTGGGACTGATCACTAGCACACGCTGATGCGCGCATGTATATTTTAGAACTAATCACTTTGCCTTGTCACGGGGTTAATCGTAGCCGTGTGAATCAGAACTAGTTTCTTTCGAACCTAATCAGTCAGGACCGATCACTGGCATATGGTGATGCATCACATATTTGTTATTCAGAGACTAATCTCTCTCGGGCTTTGTCATGGTGCTGATTGTAACCGTAGTCACTAAAGATTAAGAAGAGATTTTTAGATATTTATTAATTTGTATGGCATGTTTTAAAGAAAAATTATCTTGTTATATATTAGTGTTATATTGTTATATTTCTAAAAATTAATTATGTTTAATCCCTTAGAGATATTGATAATGTTTTGACGTATGCTTAGCTCTTCAAACTCATTAAACCCTTCAAAGACACATGCATGCCTTTTTCAACCTTTTTCTATCTCCATTCTTTTGAGCAAAAATAACAGATTGTACTGATGTGGTAGATAATTGAACCTTCTTTTAGGCAAAAAATCATGTTCATGAGACTGATTCTACTAAATTGTATAGTTTTACATTTGAAAGTTTGCAGCTGTAATCTTACCATGATTTTAAGCAGTATAGGCGTGTAGCTAAACCTACTTATATTACATAAGAAGGTATACCACCAGATTCATAACCAGTGGAAGTGAAGGTGCTGGTGGAGGAAAGCTTTCGATTCAAGGCCACCTCCATTTCTATTGTCAAGGCCTCAAGCTTGCTAGATCTCCAACAACCACCATGGCATCTGAGCAGCCTATTCTGATCATTACTTATTCTCATTTACCCACAATGTTTTTTTTCCTCGACTCTTCTTGCTTTAACCTGACAATAGGCTGCATTTTAAACAATGTTAGAATATATCTCATGACACATCAAAAGGGAAATAATATCTCTTACAAAGTACTGCTGAATCATAGAAACATATAAATTCTCAGACCAAATCGCGATCCACTTCTCTTTTAAATCATGCAAGATCAGAGCTTCTATTAATCTCCTTACTGAAATGAAACCGAAGCAGTTTTCCTGTCCTTTTGATCCAGGGAAAAAATGGACAAGATCAAGGTAGAAGAAGAGAAAATCTCACACCTCACATGGTTATCCCTTGCCTAGAGATTTTTCTTTTTCTTTTTTCAAAAGAGAGCTTATTAAATCGAACAGTATCTTTTCAATTTTTCAATATATTCGTGAGAAATTGAATCCAAAAACTAGGGATTTTAATTTCTTTCAATGAGGCCTCTTCAGTCTTGACTATTGTTTTCCGATTGTTCATCTTCCAAAACATTGGTAACAACAGTTTCAGCAACCTTTTCACAATATTGATTGGTTTGGTTATGTATGACGTTTGTGTCCTTTGATGCTCAATGCAAAGATTGAACAGGGGATACACCAACTGCTGACTCGTCTGAATTATCAGTTTTCTTCCTATGAAACCAACAACAAATAAATATCATAATGAGAGCAACATAAAAGGATATTTTCGCACATGCTTTTCTATCATTACAGAATCCAACATAGATTTGACCAGGATATGTATTGAAATATTTTATTTTAATCCTAATCCTAATCCTTATCCAAAACTTGAAAACTTGTTGAGTGCTACCTGCCAGGTTTGAAGCCAGAACTCGCCGCAATAAATGCTAAGGGGTGCCAGCCAGCAAACTAGGCCCTGTTAGAATGTCTCATCTAAAGAAGTCATGATATGGATTGAAGGCCCGATATGGACAAAGAAAAATGACCATCATATAAGATAAAATTAAGAGGATGATCAAACTCTCTTTTTAGGGATGTCCAGAGATTTTCAAGTTTATAGAATTCTGTAACTTTTGGTTGAGGATGAAGAGGTAGCTGGATCCTACTGCACATCCCAACTGGATTCGTGGGACTCATCCAACTGGATCAGAGCCTGGAACTCATTCAACTAGATCAGAACATGTAATTCAACAACCCTAAACCGATTAGCAATATGAGTCTAATACTTATTCCAACCTAACTGTCTCTTAGACTTTATCTCATCTCAAACGATCTCTATAAGATACATAAATGGCTAGAATGTCTTCAATAAAATTCAAATTGGACAGAAACTATTGGCACTTTATATATAATATAGATAAGAATATTATATGTAATTTTAGCACCAAACTTTACTAGGCTTCCTCTGCTTCTATTGTTGCACATTGCCTTTGATATCTTCCTATTTTTTGACTTGCAATGTACTGCCTATAAACAGCTTGATACTTCATAGTTTGCTAATTGCTTTTTGGTATGTTGATTTCTACAGGCAAGTCTCAATGGAGGAAGGCGAGCCTAAAGCCCAGGATCTTGGTGTTATGTTCGCAGAGACAAGTGCCAAAGCTGGCTTCAATATCAAGGTGTCTCTCCCAGTTGAAAATTCCCTTGTTCTCTTTCATTAAAATGATGGTACGGCATGATATTTTTGGCACCATACGTTAATATGCTACAACCTAGCACTACATTCTTTAGCTTATAAACATATCCAGGGGGGAGAATGTGCTGCCAAATCCCTGATGCAATAAATCATGATATGAGTGTAAAAGGGCATCATGTTCCACAAGCATTTCTCTTTCTGGAATTAGATTTATTCTTGATTAAATAATTGGCTTAACCACCATTGCAACTGCTACAGGCACTGTTTCGGAAAATTGCTGCAGCATTGCCAGGTATGGAAAATCTTTCCTCAGCAAAGCATGAAGGCATGGTTGATGTGAATCTCAAGACAACCACGACAAGTGCATCCCAGTCACAGCAGCAATCTGGAGGTTGCAGTTGCTGATGCCAAGTCCAACCATGACATTGCCACTTAATCTGTAAGGGGTTGGTAGAATCAGCATATCCTATCATCTGATCAGTGGCTCTAGTTTTCCTCTCAAAGCATGCAATGTGTTCAGCAAAAGGACAGTTGCTAGTGGTTAAGGTTCCAACTCCACGATTCGAAGTAAAGATTCTCTCAAGCGTGTAAATAGAATTTCCCTTTTTCTCATTTGTAATTTACCATTCAAAGAATCTTTTTGTAGAGGTGTGTGATGGGCTAGAATCAAGCTTTTGGATTTTTGGTGAATTCTCTTTCTTTAGAGTCTAACATACTCTTTAAGAGAGTCGAATAATGATGTACTAAGATGGGTCGTTAATGATAAATATTTTTGAGAATTGCCAGCAGCAACAGCATTGTGAACTGTAGTCACTTTTGGTCAAGACCACTTTGTAATGGGTTTGTTGATGTGTGTTAATTTGCTGATCCGGACTCCCTTTCTTCGTGGCCTCTCCCCAGCACAAGAGACCTGCTAATCCCAATCTAGCAAAATCTCCAATTGTCACCCGCAGTCCCCCTCCTCCTCACCTTGTATCGAGCATATCGTAATATACCAGTACCAAACAATATACAGTCTCTTATCATACCGATATTCGGTGCGTCTTGCTATCTTGTACTATACCATATATCAATACCATAATAGAATGATATCAGTATAGAGTTCAGTATCAAGACGCTGAATTTTGATCATAATCCTCCCCGTTAGGCAATCCGTGGCCACCCTCTTTCGAAAATTCTATTACATACATAGAGGGCGGTAATAGCAGCAAGTGTATTCTGTGCTCCCTATGCTCATCGCCACCCTTCTACTTCATCAACTCAGAAAAGTTTACCCACCTAACTCTCAACTTTGTTGCCCTCCTCGCATTCTCCTCCACCCTTATCGGGGTCCAACCAGGTCTAGAATACTGATCTGGGGCCTCTAGGGTGCACATAATGTGCTCAGCTTTATCCTAACATCAGGTGCATCGGCTACATATTCTTTCTTGCTCTCCTTGATAGAGCTCACATTGGACATGGCCATAAAGAGCCACGCTTTTTGCAGTTGGATAAGACATACAGATCCATACGGCTCTGATCTCTACTCTGGCCGGGGTGGTGGGGCTCTTTGCCAGTGGAGAATGTGAGGAGGTTGAAAGGGGAAATGGGGATGTTCGGGAAGGAGAGGGTGGCCTTCATCATGACCCTGTTCTGGACTGCAATTAATGGCCTGGCTGGTCAGAAATGTTGGTGTTGTGGGGTTGATCTTTGAGGTGCCTTCCCTCTTCTCCAATGTGATAAGCACCCTTGGGACACCATTAGTCAAAGTGTTTGCTGTGATATTTCTTCATGATTGGGCTGGATGGGAATTATAAGATGATTTCCTTCTGTGAGCTTTATGGGGATTTGTCTCTTACTTCTATCACCATTATATTAAGAAAAGACAGCCAAGAAAGGAAAGGATGAGATGGAACTTTCTGCTGTTTGATACAATAAAAAGGGCCATTATGTTAGTAGGAAATGTGGAATTGAAGTTTACACTTGGAAAGAGGTATTGCCATGGAGACAAGATTGCTGAGATTTTGTCATATACACTATCTTTCACCAAAAGCTCTCAATGTGATTGGTGATGGATGGTTGCCTTCTGTCTCCATTTATTTGGAATAGATTCTAGCAACTTAGTTTGGGTTCAGTGCTGCCTGGGGATTGGCCTATTATGATGGGTGGTGATGGATGGTGCCTTCTGTCTCCATTTATTTGGAACAGATTCTGGCAACTAAGTTTAGGTGCATGGTGGATGATTGATCTCAAAGGAGACAAGAAGATGCTGATGGATAAATTCAAGGATTCAACAAGTGAAGCGAGTAGTATATGGTGGATGAAAACAACAAGGATAAGCATGAAGGCATTACCTGGCAATAACAGAGGGAAAACGAAGAAGGAAAAGGCAGTTTAAGAAAAAAAAATAATAGCCCTCACATCGGCTGTCTACAGCCTATAAATTCTGGTGACAGTATTTTTGAATGATTACGAAAAAAAATCCCAAATTGATAGTTTTGTTCTTTATCATACCAATGATTGTACAAACTCCAAAGTTTTCCCAGTAATAGAGTTATTCATCAATATTATATAAACAGATTACATGGGTAAAGGGGTGGTATTGATTTCAAACCCTCAACAAAGCCTTCACAGGCTAAAGCACATGGCACTGAAATTGGTTGAAACAAATCAATACCTGGATTATACAAACTCTCACAAATTATTTTTTTCCACACAAAATACATGTGGATTTTACATTAATGATATCATAGGTTGTTGATGTTGTTGTCATGGTTGCTTCTATTTGTAATAGTTGTCCTTTCTTTTTCGTTTTTGCATGAATGATGTATGGGTCTATGATGATCCATGTTTTTTGTGATTTCAACCTCTTCAAGAAAAATTCTATTCTTTTTGAACTTTTGCCAAATCCTGTGCAACTCTTATAACATTTAAATCTTTTCCCTGTCCATATCATTAATTATCCCGACATGTCAAAATCAGCAAGAATGCCACAAATATGGAAACTGAATCTAATGGCTGGACTAATTTCTCGAAAAGCCATCCACTACTTTATGAAATTCTTATCCTGTTTTAACCTCCTCAGAACTGTACTTACAAAGGAGTCATTAGCAAAAATAACTTCGCAATTGATATCTTCTCATCTACCTGGTGCACCTAAGGTTGAGATGAAAATGATTTTTTCTCATGATTCAGCCAATGATTGCTTAGATATGGTTAGGGCTTATCTGCAAATGCAAGTGAACCATGATAATAACAATGGGATAACATACCAATTTCAATCTTGAAATCATCAGCAGCACAAGTGGAAAAAAAGAAGCTTCAAGCATCGTATGAATGCTGAAAAAGTGGCATCATGGTAATCATGAAAAAATCCATTGACTTCAAAAAAGATGAAAGAGTTTGCATAGTCAATGCACTATCATGAGAAGCTCACTTCATTGTAGCACTATCAGATGAGTGGGTTGGTGATGACAACAGCATTTGTGGATTGGAGGGACCCAAGAAATAATACACTAAACAGGCTAAGGTCCACATATAGGAGATATCCTACTTTTAATTCCTCACATAGATTTCCACTCTCCAAGTGGCTAAACCAAAAAATTCTCTGTATCAAAATCATAAGTTCAGGAAGTATAGATCTGGGTTGAGTCATACCATTGACCACATCATTTAGACGGTTTTGCTGCTTTTGTTTCTGGAGGATCATGGGCATTATTGCTCACCAATTTATGGATTGAGGCTCAAATTAGTTTAGCTGGGCAAAAAAACCAATTAGATATCATAATTACTTATGATTCAACTGCAAGAACCTTTAAGGTTCTCAACAACATTGGTAAATTTGGAGGTGGAGATGCATGAATACCAGTGTCAGCAATAGCCGAAGATTTTACATGAGATAGCCAGCATAGTGTGCCCTGGGATACTTCTTTTGCAACTGGGGCCATTGCACCACAAACTGATCAGCTAGCTGTAACTTGTACAGCAACAAGCCACTTAAGGACAGCTTTCTAACTCTTGCAATGCTCTCTACATAAAAGATGGTTGACCATCTGAGGCCAAGTACCTGCATCAACTTAAGCAAAACAAGTTTGGAACTGAATACAATTGCCATGTAAAACTATCCAACATATACAATAAACCTAACTCCTTTTGAGTTCATTCATATGGAGAACAGCAATAAGGATCTCATATATATATTAACACCTAAGGTAAACCAAAAATTCTGATCTGCATCTCTCAGCAACATATATAAGGATGTCATTTGTCCCGTATAAGAAATTCAGAAGGTAGTTCAAGAAAAAAGAACAAAAAGTTCAACTGTTATTTTGGAAAGTATAGCTCCAGATGCATCATAAAAGGGATTTCATTCCGGTGAAATAATCTTTTGTTTGGGAAGTGCAAAGGTAAAACAAAGACTGAAGTAGCGCTAACCTTGAAAAGGTATGCAGAAACACAGAGAGGGATGCAGGTCCCAGGACCATTGCAGATAATCTGGATAAGAATGATAAGTGGTATGTATCAGCTAAGGCAATCCCGATTCCAAATACAATAATTAATTATGAAATGAGGGTCATATGATAATCATACCACTTGAGGTCTAATTTTTAATGTTAGCCACAGTGCATGCACAATGGCAATTAAAGTTGTCCAGATGGAGGTTATATAGGACTGACCCACTTCATGGCTTCGATAAATCCGCATGAACTGAGCAGCCTCTATCATTTTTCTCCCACTGTTCTGCAACATCAATCATTTGCAAATTTAGCTATGCAACAAGGTTAAAAAAAGATGGTTCAGAATTCAATAGCACTAGAAGAAATGGATTTGTATACTTGAATAGTGACTACTTGAGCATATATTACAGGAGCTACAACACCTATAATGGGTGGCATTTGATCACTCAAAAATAAGAAATTTTCATTACAGAAAAAATTATTTTTGGATATCTATGTTTTGGCAAGTCATTTAGTATATTTTGTATGGATATTTGAGTTTTACTTGAGTGCTTTTATATCACCTGGAGTATTGTTTTAACGTTAAGGCAATTTATATAGCAAATGGAAGAAGCAAATTTGGATTTTGAGCAGAACCTATTTGGTTATGTAGACAAGCATGCCGGAAAGACTCATTGGTAATTAATTTAACATTGACATCCACCCTTTTATCATCTAATGGATAAGAATGCATTCTGTAGCTATTGCACAAAGACTGGATAGAAAGGTTTTTTCCCTTTCTTCGCAACGAACTGTGCATTTCTGAAAAGTAAAAGTCATGCTATATCGTGGAATACTTATCTCTATTTAGTTTTGTAAAGTGGGAACCGATGACTACAATCTCTTCTCCATTGTTATAATGAATTTGAGAGGAAATAGAAAATAATGTAGACAGCGGAAGCAAGAATATTGACAAAAGAACAGCTGTTTTTGTAAAATGGGAACCGATGATTACAATCTCTTCTCCGTTGTTATAATGAATTTGAGAGCAAATAGAAAATCATGTTGACAGCGGAAGCAAGAATATTGACAAAAGAACAGCTGAATCCAAATGTTAGGCAACAAAAAAGACTGCAATAAACCAAAGATTTCAGAGTGTTCCTTGTAGTTTGAACTAGAGAAAGAAATTCAAAACGCATGACTAGGCAATTGATCGCATGATCTTAGGATAAAGTTACAGACCAGCAATATCCCATCTTAAAGATGCAGCTAAAATGTAGGAAAAGGAAAACATAACATTGTTTGAGTATTTGATTGAGAGTATTTGAGGACACAACCAAGTATCAACAATCCTCAGGATGGAAAACTTTCAGTTACATCACTAACAAACTTCTAACCCAGCCTTTTCATACAAAAAGTATTGAACACATGGATTCATCAAAAGAATAATGAAATACTTGGATAGAAGTTTTTGCAGAGAGAGGAATCTTCGCAATCACTTGTTCCGATTCTACATATTGATAATCGTGAATTAAAATCGAACATTTTGGACTGCCATATAAACTGTACCTTCCCCTGCTGGACCAATAACTCCTCCACAATACAAGCCTTTTAAGGCTCATGTTATCAGTCGCAGCTGCAACATAGTGAACTTTTCCTTATGAAGCACATTCACAAAGCTAAGCATTTCCGCCGTGTGGCCTCCTACATTATCAACACGCAAATTTCCAAATACATGAATATATACATATGAAATATGAAATTTCAGTATAATTCCCTACCTGTTCCTACATACCTCCTACATAATTAACCAAAATTTTCAATATAAGCATATAAAATGTGAACTTCCATTTTTTTCTAAAAAAAACATATCTCTAACCTATGACCTACAAAGATTTACCAAGTTATAGATGCAAATAAACAAAACATACAGATAATAGTAAAGAAAACATTACAGATCTCCAAATTTGGAATTCTGACAATTAAACAAATCTACAAACAAAAATCAAATATATCTAAATACATAGTTTCTTGGAGAAATTCAGTATACCTGAGCCAAGAACAGTGAGAGTTCTAACTCTCTTTAACGCCGAGGCTCTGAGGGGCCTTCCAGTCCAATAGAACACATACGCCAAACGAACAATAATGGAAGCAAAGAGAATCGGGAAAACTTGGCAGAAATGTTCGCTAATTTCCTGCCACATCTCTTCAAACTTCGAAGTTCTACAATCCCAGCAATTGCAAAATTTCGATAATTAGCTACCAATCAAACATTTATTCATAGGAAAATTTAGAATTTTACGTGAAAGGAAACCTAAAAAAGATTTTTTTTTTTTTCTTTTTCTGTTGGGCGAAACCAGAGAATCTCACTAGAATGCCTGGTTTTACAGCCGGACAGCTCGCTCCGTCGCCGGATGGAGCGCCGGATTTCCTGATGCGAGTTCACCTTCTCAAACCCCAGCTTTTTCCTGGCTCTCGCCATCTTCCCCCTCCGAAGTCGATTCCCCATTAGTTACCCAACGATGCAAGAACCGCCTTTGTTCTGGACCGGTGGGGGCAAAATGAGTATTAGAGCCCACACTGAACGACTAAACCCGCAATGGTTTACAAAACCCCGGATTGACCGTCAGGTTTGGGAATTGGTCGGGTGCCCATAACAGCATCCGATCTGAATTTGGTCCAAGCGCGTCAGATGGATTCTAAGTCAGACCCAGACAGAGTTCGGCTCTGAATATTTAAAGATTCCTGCCAACAACTCAAGTTTGGACAAATATATTTCAAAAAAATCTCCATTAGCTATATTGAATTATCCATTATTTAAAAATCTCTCATTTGAGCTGTTTAGAAACTTGTATTATATTTGATAGAGATTTTAAAATAAAAATATATTTACTAAAATCTAGTACTAAAAAAATTATTAGTACATTTTTTAAATGTACTGCCCTTTCTTAAAAGATCTTGCCAACTAACTTTGATAGAATTAACATTTTTATTAACTTATTCTCACAAATCTAAGAAACAATACCGATAAAAATATAAAGGTCGGAGAGAATCAAACCTAAGTCAGATGGTGTAGTCTTTTCCATTTATGATCAGAAATAATAGTTCAATTTCGAAGGGCACCTAACTAGCTTGCACTTTGCCTTAGGTAAAAATAAATTCTATTTAGTGCATATAAAACAATCAATTTAGACTTGCCACAAAAAAAAAAAAAAAATTCCAATCAATTTAGAGATGGATGCACATCTATCAGTAAATTCTATTTAGTGCACATAAAACAATCAATTTAGACTTGCCAAAAAAAAAAAAAAAAAACAATCAATTTAGAGATGGATGCATATCTATCTTTGTTAAAAAGATGAGGCTGATATCAAGAGATTAGGTGGCATGATCCTTTATTTTTTTTCCCCCTAAGTGCCGGTATCAACAAACTGTCAATCTGTGTGAGACCTCTATTCTATTGCCTTGTAGGTGTAGTTCTAGAAACAGGAAAGGTTTTGTTCCCATATTCTATCTGGTGGTCTACTCCTAAAACAAGAGACAGTTCTTCTTGACGAGTGAAAAAAAAAGACGTCTCCTTAAAAATAATAGATTGGTAAGTATTTATAGGTAAATGACAACGGCTTTCTGCGTAGAATTCAACTCTTATTGCAGAAAATTGAAACCGTACCATCAACAACAATCCTCAATTTTGTACAGCATTAACTCCATCAAGGTTCATATCCTTAAAAGAAAAAGAAAAAATCCTATCCCTATTTTCGGGTGGCAATTTAAGCTGATCTTCTGGGTATTTGATCAGACCCAACTTCAGACAAATTTGGATAAAATACGAATAATAGTAAAAACTATCCCAAATGCTATCCAAATATAACTATTCACAAATTTCCTCTTTGAGATGAAAAAAATGATTTATATATAAAAAAATAATTTTTATAATTTTATTCATTTATCCAACCCGATCTATCCAACTCTACTCATCCCATCTCGTCATTTGTTCCTTTCTGCTCTATTCTATGAGAATCTGTACGGATATGTATTTAGTTCTACATCAAAATGGATAGAAATTATTGGTATACCTAACCGATCTCTAACCATATGGCAATATCAGATGAGATTGATTTATCGCCGACCTGCATCAGTTGAAAATGGTATTTTACCAACTTGTAGGAGAAACATCTCCATATCACATCAGCTAATCTGAATGTTTATTAGAACTGTTTGAAGTCAGATCGGATTAATGCAGACCTGTCAATATATTTCTCGATTCCCAGCAAGAGGACATTGGATTTGACTGATCTCATCAGACTTAGCTCAAGTCAATTATATTCCACTCATATTATAGTTTTGTTACAATTATACTCCACGTGGGTAAATGATAATCCATGATCTCTCTACAGTTGGCCATTTTGTTATAACAAATTAATGGCTTAACATATAGATCATTCAAATCAAAAAGTTACCAACCGCTTAACAAACTCTCTTCATGGCTTAACAGCTAAGTAACCTCCCCTGTATAAAGAGGGACATAAAACTCTCCGATAAGTAAGTCTAAGTAGTAATTCACAGAGCTCAGACTTTATTGAACTCCATTCTACTTTTTGCTCTCATTTATTTATTTTTCAATATTTATTTTAAACATCCTGACTAACTTGAGCATCGAAGTATTTTAAACTAGAGGGTATCCCACTGATTTTAAGATTTTTTTTGTAGAATCATTTGTGATCTTCATCAACTTGACCTTTAGTAATACTCTAGCTCGACTCAAGACTGACTTCACCGTTCCTCCTTGAAGGCTCCTTCAGAACCTTGTAATAATCAAGATAATAGACTATTCTGTGTATGAAGTTGGAGGATAAAGACCTCTCTCTCTCTCTCTCTCTATCTAAAATATCATGACTATCCAAAACAGCAAGTTGGGGCCTAATTCTGAATAACTACCCGTTGAACAAAAAGAGCTCCACTAACTCTTGTTTGCAGGCAACGAAGTCCCAAGAAACTTTCTTTTGATATAATACGTACCATCACTCTCCAAAAGGGCCAGTTGGGGGGCCTCACCTTAAATAAGTAGCCGTTGAACAAAAAGAGCTCCATTTCCTCTTGTTTGCAAGAAGGGGCCCCGAAGTTCCACGAAAACTAACCACTTCCCCAACGTCTCAACCACTAATCTGTCTCCTCAACCGTTGTGGGAGAAGAGTCTCTACTAATGAATACTAATGAATGCGTCGAAGTTATCGCCAAGATTTTATCTTGTTTCGTGCCCCCAGTACTACGAGATAGGGAGGGGCTGCCTCCAATATGGACATGTTGCTACCAATCTCTGGCCAAGCTCGGTCCACGGGTAATCTTTAATTGTGACCTTGAGAGCAAAAGGTACTATTAATCATTGCTTTGAATAATGTAGGCAATCAATTTGGATTTTCTTGGTGGCAGAGGTAATGATATATTATTTTAGCGATATTAGGTGAAACACTACCAATAAATTAGTTAATTATCCAGTGAAAACCTGATTTGACTAAATGGTTAACAACAAATTAGACTGGGACAAATGATTAACAAAGAAGGTATTTGACCAATGAACATACATTGGCTATTGCGGTTGCTGAAATGTATGCACCATGAAGCTGAATTAGTAAAATTACAATGCAAAAATGGATAATGTTATTTTCTTTTAGAAACCTGCTGCGGATAGGATAAGATTATGAATTTATCCCTAAATTCTACGCTATCTGACCCATTATATATATATATTTATTAAAATATTTTTTTTCATAATAGTATATTTACAAATATATTTATATATATACCAGATCTGTTAAAAAGTTAGGATTTTTTTGCTGTAGTATGTTTCTGTTTGTATTGTATAGGTTGATGGTTGAAACAGATTTTCAAATTTATTTGATTTAAAATAGATATAAAACTTCATAAATTTGAAATAAATTTAATTTGATAGTATTTGCATTGTATATTTACTTTGATGGGCAGTAAATAGAATAGGATACTATCCACCAGCCGCATGGATAGGATAAGAATTTAAAATCTCTATCCACTATGGTTAGTAGGATCAAGTGGTGGGTAGAGAATAAAAGGTGGATAGGCTAAATCTGTACCCTATCCTATCCATTGATATCCCTATAAATGCATATATGTAGATTTTTTTTTCATGAGGATTAGATATATTACTGTCGTTGTTCTTTTCATATTATTTTTTTAAAAAATTTTACCTGTGGTATTATCTTACTCTCAGTTGATATTATATTAGTAAAAAAATTAAGATTTTTATATATCATTAATTTATTTATTAAAAAAAAATATTGATGATTGTAATGAATTTAATATGTAAGTTATTTTTAGATCTTTTAGATTAGCATTCAAATGAACTGAAGTGGTGATGGGCCTTTCATCTTTTAATTTTTTTTTAAATAATGAATCGGTAAACACATCATGTAATATAAGCTTATATTGGTCTTTGCTTGACTCGGTAAATATTACACACCGATGCATCCTCATTCATGTCAACATCTAAATATACTAACAGTGTATTTAGATCGTGATCATAATTAGAATGATTTTGAATATAAATCAGGGTGATCAAATTTTTTTCGATCCATAATTAAAATTAATATCAAAATAATAATAAAATTTAAATATTAGATAAAAATTAATTGAGCTTTCGTAGACCGATATATTTTTATTCTCGTTCACTTATTTTTTAAAAAATTAAAATAAAAATTAATTTTTTTAATTAAATTAAAATTAAAATAACTTATTTCTTATTTCCATTCCAAACTCATCTTTTTCCAACCAAACATGTTGAAAATTACCTGGATGTGACATCAAATTGAGCCACTCTATAATGATATTCAAAAAAAAAAAAAAAATCAACATTCCTCTCCGCCATCACATCATCTCACGCGAGCCTCCATGAAGTGGAGTGGAGGCGTATCAGTCCTGGAATCCAGACGCCCTAAGCGGATTCGCTGACAAGAAATGCGCGGGTCCCACCTCCATGCGGGGTACGTGTCAGTGTGCCAGGCGCCTTCTGCAGCTTTTTAATGTTCGCACCAACTCTCCCCTCCTTGATTAGGGCTAATGGCGCTGGCTTGCTAGATAGGAAGGTGACATGGAGAAAAATAATTACAAGACTAATTGCATGACCAAATGTTTACGTAACTAAGAAATATCAATAGATGTTGTGTATTTTCATTGCTACCTTCCACTTGGCATCATCAAGCAAAAATGATTGACGCAAGATACTTGGCCAATTATTTTCAAATAATCTTTCAAAATTACGGTATCATTGCTCAAACCTACAAACATTTTGTTTCCAGCAAAAGCTGCACATTCAACAATACCTTCCAAATTATTGAAATTTTGTCTATTATTCAGATCCTTTTCCTTATCTCCATGATTCTTTGAATTGATTTTTATTACTCAAAGTAACAACAATTATTCGATTATTTATGAATAATTAAACTAAATGAAGAGTGATTAGTTCAAATTACAATGATGCCGATCGTATTTTCCATGTTATTTTTGACATAAATAAATATTATTCATGTTTCAAAATTTAAATAGATAAACAATCCTGTGAAAATAGAGTTAGTGTTTTTAGGCTTTTTTTTTACGTTCTAAGTAGATTATTAGCTTAGTTCCTTGAAATTGTTGGTCATATTTTATGTTGATTTATGTTTATTAAATATACTCTCATATGATGTCATATATTTTCTCTTTATTTTTTTTTTCAATGTTATGCAAAATTGAGAGCTACGTGGAGACAACGAGCCTTGTGGAAAATATTTTAGCAATTAACAACTTTTCCGTGTGAAGTCAGTTAATTTCTTTTTCTACAAATTCCATCATAACAATATTGCTTTTTCTGAGATCCAGGATCTTCGCCTCTAAGCAAATTATTATAGGACATCAAAGTTGTGTCCATGACCATTATAGCAGCATTTAACAGCAAATTAGTGATGCAAAGATACATACATACATACATATACATATGTATGTATTAAATTTTAAAAATATTAAGGAATCGTTTGGATATCATGAGATTGCCAACCCAACATCCTCATCCCATTAATCAAATTTATGAATAACAAATTATTTTAATTTGTTATCCACGAATCAAGATTGCCAACCCAACATCCTCATCCCATTAAAACTTAAAAAGTTCATGTGCCCCCATGTTTCCTGACTTCATTGTTGCCTCTTTCAAAAGCCTTTTTCTACAACTTTAGATAGTCTCATCCATCTTTTATATACTCTCTATGACATGTCACCAGGTCACCACATGTTACATGTAAATCTCGGCCATCCATTAAATAGTCTCCTTTCCAATACACATAACCATAAGCAAGTCACATGCCAAACTCTTATCAAACTGTAATAACGACCACCACACTTTCACATAATAATTCCATGGAATGCAAGGAATTGAAATATTTAACAGGAGGTGCGAAAATTCCGAAAAAAAAAAAAAAAAAACGTTAGAAGTCATTTAATTCCTCCGTCCATCTTTATTTCTGATTTTTCTATACATATTGCATAAAAAATCTCGAAATTAAAAGTCAGAAGAGGGACGAGGGCAAAACCGTCAAATAGTCAATCGAACCGGCCGAGGTCCGCCAGCTTCCTCGACCGGTTCGGTCCGAGAGAGGCGCCACCGGCAGACCCGTGGCGGCAGCGGTGGCGGGTCGCCGTGCTCCGGAGCTCGCCGGACGTCGTCCCCGACTCCGCCGGCTGCCCCCGCCAGCCGTTGTGGCCAACCCTGATCAGCGGGCTCAGGCAGACCGCGAAGCTCGAGACGCCGGCGCGACCACCGTACCGGTGGAAGGAGCTCGCCGGGAACCGCCGCATCGGCGTCGGAGTCGGCCGCCGCCACCCGCTCGAAGATTCCGTCGAGTACCCACTAGAGCATCCGTCCGCCTCGTCGTCGTCGATAACCGGCGACATTCCCCGGTCCGACGCCCGGCACGAAGGCTGCGACCTCCCCGTCGCCGCCACCTCCTCCACCGAGAAGCTCCGCGATTTCTTCTTCCGGCGGCGGCGGATCAGCGCCGAGAACCAGGAGCCCGATCCGGAGCTCTTGGAGCTCCCCAGATCGCTCTCCACTTCCTCCGATCTCTGGTGGCGGAACAGGATCGAGAAGACAGAGAACCGCCCGGAGATCCGGCGCCGGCCCCCGGCCGCATCGCCCGGGAACCCGTCGGAGGCAGCGTCGAAGGTGGGGCCAACCTGGGGAGTACTGAAGAACCGATGGTTGTAGCGGCGGCCGTAGGCCGCCGAAGCCTCGGATCCGACGGATCGGCGGTGAGAGACGTAGGGGGAGACGGATCGGGGGAAAACCAGCGCCGGAGGCGGCGGCTGGGGAGGGGGGTCCGGCCGCAGGTGGTGGTGCTCGGTCGGGAGCTCGTTCTGGGTGGCGATGAGGTCGAGGAGGCGCTCCCGGAGGCAGGAGGCGCAGACGCCGACGCCAAGCTCGTAGGGGTGCTTCTTGCACTTCATCACCCCGCCAACGCCGCCGCTCCGCCGTCGCTCCGCCACCGCCTTTCGCCCCTCCTCCCTTTCACCATCGGAGACCCCGCCGGAGATGCCGAAACCCTAGAATCTAACAACTACTGTCTCGCTCTTCGATTCGAGAAAAATAAATCGAGATCGCAAGAAATAGAGGAAAAAAATCCCGAAGCTATCTCGTCTTCTTATCTCCTTTCCTTCGACCATTGCGAGCTAAGAACGGGGGTTATATTTAGAAATTGAATTAAATTGTTCCTCTGGACCACTTATGTTATACGGAACCCGTGTAACGAGACAAAAAATCTAAGGATTTCAAAGCTAACGTTGCGGGCCAAGCTGGTTGCTTTAGCATGATTTAAATAGTCTGCAGGACCATTTGATGTTTTCAGCGGTCAACACTGACGAGTATTCAATTTTCTCCGCCAGAAATATTTAATTTACCATAACACCCTTATAATTTATTAAAATTCTTCAAGTGCAGGCGAGGTATAATGGAAATTTGGGTGATGGGATGGTGGCGATTTGGGCGATGGTGGAACCTGGGCCGTTGGATCTGTGGAATCCGGCCATTATGGGGACGCGCACGGTGGACCTCAGCGGCAATCCAATTGAATGCCGCCTTTTAATGTTGGGTGGCAGCGCCTGATGCTGACGCCTTTGTGTCGCAGATCGGTTATAGAAAAATATTGCAAAATCTCGTTACATCATCCACTTATGGTTATATTAAATTACAAATGCAGCATTATTTATTAAATTAGGACAAAAAATGCATTTGATGAATGTATTGTGATGACTTTGGTGGCATATAGGGTGTTTAGTTCTAAGTTGTTGCTGCTTAATTTATGATGACTAGAGATTTGGGTATCATGTCAAAGCTATGGGTGTGGTTGGGTTATTGCATTTTGACACCTAGGCCTAAAGAGCAATGGTTGCAACAACTCAGAAATTTGAATAGTCTATTTATGTGATACTAGATGAAATGTGAAGCTGTCCAATAATGTTGGTGCAAGTGGAAGCTTGGATATTATGGACTATTGGCATAAGTCAAGGGTTTGAATGAGGGTTTGTAGGCTATATTTTGAAGGTGATATTTTGCACCTTACAAAATCATTTTGCCCATTGCTTGTGGTTCCGCACTTCATTTGGTTAGCTAAGTGCTAATCAAGCACCTAAGCCAGGTAATTTGGTTAACTATTTTTAATGAGACATGTTATTGTTTGAAGAAACCACATCATTTATCATGCTTGATGAACTAACAGTTTATACACCAACAACTCCTATTGATAATTATGTTCAAGAATACGATCGTAAAATAGTATTTGACAATGAAATGAGTCCGCCATTTGAGAATAAAGTGTCTCGTGTATACATTCGTTAATTTATACCAAGCTCTAACATGGTAAATTATATATAGCCGACAACTAAAATTGGAATTGTGTATCATAAAAATTGATTTTAGCTTTTTAAATCCAATGCTAGATGGTTGGAATGTAACTATAAGCATATGTTATTTTGGCCTGTGCACATCATAATTTGCCTGCATATGCAGGTAGTTGTCAGAATTTATTCTCAATATTTATTTTATTCTTTTTTTTCTCTTTTTATTTTGACGAAAGGGAGGCTTAGCCACATGTAATATTTTAAATTTTAAATTTTAATTTTAAATACTACATCTACATGACAAACAAACATTGTGAGTGTTAAATATATGCCAATGACCTTAATAGATTCTAATATGCATGTCATTTGTGATGTGGATGGCACCGACAATGTGTTGTTTTTATGATGCTTGCTGCTTCGAGAAGCAGGGAAAGAATGGATAGCTAGAATAGTCTCTTACAAAAATATATATATATATATATACATAGAGAGAGAGAAGTCATCGAAACTATATAAAGAATTACTAGGATACCAATGAAAACTTTTTTTTTTTTTTTTTGTAGTCTTTATTTGTTTCAAACATGTAAGCAAATATTGTTACCTAATTTTCGTTAGCTTTCATTGGGGTAAGAAAAGTATTTCAAAGTTTCATACTTTTCATTTCTTTAATAAATTTATGGGGAAAGCTCTTTGCTTCCTCCATACTTCAAAAAATAAAAGAATTTTCATGCTGAACATAGAGAACGGGGAAAGTGATCAAGGGCAGTGAGAAAAGAATTGCTTCCAAGAAGTTCGCTAGGAAAGGTCCCTTAACATAGGTCACCATCCTAGGTGGTTGGGCTGTTTTAGGATCACAAAATTGACCACCACCTAGAAAATCATTGATCCTTCGATGTCGGCAAAAATTTAAATTTCAAAGAGGTCTATTAACAAGTAAGAAATGCCTCATTGTTTAGATGAACATCAAACTGCAACATCATGCATCTTAGCTTCTTTATCTCTCTTCTACCAGCATTGAAAAGACAAAATGGAAGGTGAAATCCTCCTCATCATTAAACTTCATTAGCCCTTAAATAATCTACATTAGAAACAATGAATCAAGTGCATGGTTGGTGAGCCTCCCACAAGCCATCTTTGAAGGTGTCAAGCTTGGCAATGGAAGTATTCAAGTTCAATTTTGTCACAAACACTTGTTCTTTTCTAATCATCCCATGGAGCATAGTGCTTGATTTGTTTAATAATCAATGGGTCCAATGCTTCAGTACTTAAATCCTTAGTGCGTGAGAAAGGAGCATGACTCCTAAGTCAATCTTTAACAACTACAAGCACAACAAGCCATTGCTAAAACATAGTTAGCCCACTAACCCAATTCTCAATTATTTTTTGCCTCGTATTCCAATACAAGCATGCCAAAATCTTCAGATATAACCAACCAATTAGTATAATTAAGACCGTCGCAAACTCGAAATCTCCGATCACCCACAAGCAATCGAAAACACCAGAAGGTAACAAGATTAGCTATTAATTATGGTTGACTAAAGGCTTAACTTGTCCATAAACAGATGGATTTATGGCATAAGATGACAATAATTAGAGGATGATAGCCTTGGTTGTGGCTTAGCTTTGCCGGATGGTTGAATGGGGATGTCACAACTGCTGGAGGTTTCTGTTCTCTCGTATACGGCCCGTTGTTTGGTAGTTGGTAGGGGAAGTCTGGTGCCACACGCTCATTCTTAATGGAACCTTTCCAAGGAGAATGGCTGTGAAGGGTCCATTCTTTAGGGTTGTAGTGGTGGTTAAGGGAAGTATCTTATCGTGCCTTCAAATGTAAGGCATTCATCTTAAACTACAAGTAAACATATTAAGAGAGTCAAAACATGTTCTCAGGATAATGAAAACAAATGCTCTTAATTTGTGCACTCTCATCATTATCACACTTGTTTAATGCCTACTTTTGTCTAAATTACTGCATCTCATGCTTCCATGCCATTTAGACATAGCAAATTGAACATTAATTGTTTGTCATCCCTGTTTTCTTTCAGTTTAAGAAAGAGTTCACAGAGTCTTTGATCTAGTCAATTGGTATGTTGAATAGTAGTACTTTTTATGTGTCTAAAGTCTTGCCAATTTATTGCCCATTCTAATGTATCAGATGTGGTTATATTTTATCCATAAAACTTCCTTTCTTCTGAATCGAATAATTATGTCTTCAACTAACAACTAATTGGTAAGCGAAGATGGTCAAAATGAAACTATAGGGACTTGTTGGGATCCATTGATAATGATCATGTGATGAAGAAAATGGAAACAAAGAAATAGAAGAATTCAAATGGTGCGAAGCTTCTATTAGTGATGGTATAGATGAGATAAAGATTTTTTTGAAACAACTTGGCTCCTCTTGCATCCTCAAACGTCTATATCTCAGTCAATTTAAAATTTCATTGCACGATGTAACTTCATTTTTTTTAATAGTCATTAAATGTTTACATAAATTATTGATTGATTGGAAATTACCCCTAGACGTTAACACATACACATACATATTGTGTGTGTTTGTGTGTGACCTCCGATTGTAAAAACCATTCCCCACCCTCTTGCGTCTCCATGCATTAAGAGTGTAAAAACATTTTTCTCATGAGCTGCCTCTAAATCTTTATATTGACATGGCTTCATATTGTAAGAATATTGTAACCATCTTTTCATCTCAGCATGACGTATGCTGGATTTTAACTATTAGTAAATCAAACAAGTTGAAGTCATTAACTAGCTACGACTTGACATGATTTAAAAGACTTTATAATATACCACCAATAGAGCTTGAAACACAAGCTTGCATGATGGTTCAAAGAGGATAATTGAGCCATTCTGCTTTGTCTCTGTCCATATCAATCCTAACTTTTTTTTTTTTTTTTTGATGAAAATATCAATCCTAGTTACTATTGGTTATTTTATCTGTCCATCAACATCAAAAGAAGAATATTTCATCCTACCATTGGAACTTGGGTTTGTTAAAATGACACCAACTTATTCTTTCAGGCTGTGTTGGCTTCTAGCTTAGAACTTAGGTGAAGGCACTTTTTCCATCATATTTTTGGGGAAAAAGAAAAATTATGCACATTTATACTTTGACCACTAAACATCTATACTGTTCAAATATTCCTTCCGCTAAGGATTGCCGCTCACGACAGAATTAATTCTATTCAAACCCAAGTTCTATATATTAGACCCAAACAGCAGGGAGAATATGGCTTGTGGACTGGGATTATGCTTCATGATGAGAGGTAATCAGAAATCTAAGCTAATAAATGGTGCTGTAGACCAAATGGTGGCAAAGTGGAATGTGGAAAGTTTCACAAATGGTGCAAGGTCTTCCACGTCTATGGGACAAAGGTGGTGGACTTGGAAGGCAACCAGAAACTTCCCAAGGGGTGGTGCAACTTTGTCCAGGGCTTGTTGGTTAATTTCATCCATGATGATAATATAACCTTAGATCTTTTTTGCGTTCTCTATAAAAAATAACGGCAGGAGCACCCACAATTATTTCAACATATGATCCATGCCGACAAGTCCAAGATCCCTGCTGCCCTCCATCCAACTCGGTCCCCCTCATCTTCTCCCTCCCCGAGCTGTCCCTATCCTCCACCATCCTCTCCCCACCACTTCCCCTTATCTCTATCCAACAGGGGAGATAAACCCTTCTATATTGCAGCTTGGATATCCATGGTGAGGACACTAATGCATGGGACTTGTCCCTTTGTGATTCTTTAGTTGGAGCTGCTTGCTTGGTGTACTCGATGTCTTGGACTGTGAACAGACTGGGCTTATATATCTCTTAAACTGCACTGTGCTTATATATCTCTTAAACAAGGTATGTAAACAGTCCGGATTAATGGCAAGGATCCTCTACAACATCCTACAATGAGAACTATCGGGCTTTTTTTTATTCTATTATGATTGATTTCTCTTGCATTTATGTTCTTTGGGAAGCTAATTGTATATGTAGCTGATTGGCTGGCCCATTTTGTAAGTATTGCATGGACTGAAGAAATATGGATGGAAGGATTGCCATCTATGTTGGTTTTCTTCCTTAACTTGGATGTCAGGATTACCTCTTTTATCCATTTGTAGTGAGTTCTCCTCACAACCCTGTTATCAAAAAAATAAAAAAAAGGGGCTCGGCTCAAATATAAGCCATTCAAAAACCCAGATTGCACCGGGCAATTGTGAATTGCCTTTTTCATCTATTACTAAAATACACTTTTTTATATCCCCTAAAACAGAAAAAAAATATATTTGTAGGAAAAAAAGGGAAAAAGAAAAGGCCATAGCGAAACCTTTTTCGTGATTAATTGTTGAAACTTTTTTTCATGAGTGATTGTTGCATATGTGTGGTTATGTTTATGACTTTTTTTATGATTAATTATTGAAATCATTCTCTTAGTTGGCTTCATCTTTGGCTTGGTTCTTGTTTCAAACCGCATCAGCAAGAGGCCACGAGCGTTTATTGGATGGTTCATTATATGAAAATTCAAGTTGATATGACTTCTTTCAACCTCTTAATGGGCAAACACCAAAGATATATTGGATCGAGCGTTTAGTATCACAACATAATTATGGTTATTTTTGAATTTTTTAAATTTAACAATTAGAGTTTTGCTTCTAGTTTTTCATTTTTTTCAAATATAAGTATATTTGTTATTGTTGGGTAGTCTCTCCCCATGTGGGACCACAACTTTTTAATAATAATAAAAAAAAAGTCCAAATAGGACTCTATTGGTTAGGCTTATTTAACATGGACAATAGAGGTGTGCGTGAAAAAGAAAAAAGAGAGAGAAAAAGCCAAGCATGAAAAGCTTTGGGACGTGCGGAACCTTTGGGACATAAAAAAATCAGAGACGATGGCAATAGGGAAGAAGAAGAAAAATAAAAAGTTTGGAGGCTACTTTGTTAGATGATCAAATGATTGATCGTATCTCAATTTTGATAAAATTTTAGTATATTATTTCTGACATCAAGAGCTACAAGTTGAACGGTTTTGATCTTTGAAAAGTATTCTCCAAAAATTATTTTAAGCATCCACATATTTGGTAAGATTATCTCTTTTTATTGTTGAAATCTACTTTATTGGTGATGATTATTTTTATTATAGAGTCAAGATTTATTTTTAATTATATCTTTGTGTAATCTCTTATTGATCTACAAAAGATTTGTAGTAATCTTATTATTCTAAAAAGTGAAAGATTCATATCAAAATTGTGAAGTCTCTTTTTATGGGTTGCTTGATTGTTTTGCTTATTAATTATACGAGAGATCATAAAGATTATTATTACTTTGTAATATCCTATTTAATTGTACAAAAAGAAAAAAGAAGTTTGTGGTATTATTGTCCGTAATTGTAATTTTTTTCAATAAAATGGTATCAGAGTAAGGTTATTGCTTATTGAATTTTTTCTATATTGATTAAATAGAAGAACATACAGGTGAAAGTATGGTTAAGCTTACATCTTCTAATTATTTAATTTGAAAATCTTGTATGAAAAATTTATTATTTTGCAAAGATTTGTACGATCCCAATGAAGAGGATAATATCAAACCAAATGAGAAAACTTAACAAGAATGACAGAAAATAAATAGAAAGATAATTGGATTAATCAGACAATGGATAGATGATAGTATTTTTATCATGTTGCCATGGAGATTAATGCCCATAATTTATGGAAGAAATTGGAGAGCCTTTATGAACGAAAGATTGCATATGAATAAAGCATTCATGATTAGAAAACTTGTGAATATAAAATACAAGGTGGGAAGTTCAGTTACCGAGTATCTAAGTAGATTTTAGGATGCAGTAAATTAGTTGAATACTATGAAGATGATGCTAGATAATGACTTACAAGCATTATTGTTGCTCAGTTCTCCGCTTAACAGTTGGAAAACTCTAATTGTATTATTTAGTAACTCAGCTCCTAATGATGTGGTGACATTGAAAATATTAAAAGACAGTATGTTTAATGAGGAGACCAAAATAAGAGAACAGAGTGTGACTGCATAGTTAAAGGCATTGACTATAAAAAGATGGAAAAGGAGTAAAATCAAAAATTCACAAAATTTTAATAATCATGATAAGTTAAGAAGAAAATCTAAATTTTAAAAAAAGATCAAATATTTTTATTATGGCAAGTCAGGGCACATGAAAAAGAAGTACAGAAAATTTAAAAGAGAATAATGAAGAAAGAGGTGAAGAAAAGAATGAAGAAAAAGGTACAGCAGCATCTGATGTTGATGTCGTCATTATTTGTAATAATGATTCTATGAACATTACATGCTATGATTGTATTTGAATTGTTGACTTAGATGTCTCTTTTTATGTTACTTCTCGATATAATTTGTTCATATCTTATACTAGCACTGATTTTGGTAGTGTCAAAATGAAAAATAATGGAGTAACTAAGATTGTCAGTATGGAAGATGCTTAATTAGAAATCAGTATTGGATGTCAACTATTACTGAAAAATATGAGACATGTTGCAGATATCCACCTCAACTTGATTTGAATTGAAATACTTGATGATGAAGGTTACCACAGCCAATTCGATAAAGAAAAATGGAATCTCACCCAAGGTTCTTTAGTGGTAGAAAGGAGGAAGAAATTTAGCACACTTTACATGATACTAATAAAATTATGCAAGATGGAGGTGAATACAGCTGAAGATTCCTCCACTGAATTATGATATAAGTGCTTGGCCATATGAGTGAGAGGGGACCTGACATTCTCGCTAGAAAAAAATTTTTTCCTATCAAAGATATGTCTCTAAAAACTTGCACTGATTGTTTAACTGACAAATAATATAGAGTTGCTTTTTATAAATTTCCTCTAGATAGAAAATCACATATTCTGAATTTGATTCATGCTGATGTTTGCACTATAAATATTAGAACTCTTGGTGATACTTTATACCTTATTATTTTTATTGATGATTATGCTAGAAAAGTATAGGCTTTTGTTTTAAAATCAAAAGATCAAGTGCTCCTTGTATTCAAGCATTTTAATGCTTATGTTGAAAGAGAAACATGAAGGCAACTAAAGTATATTCAAGCAGATAATGATGGTGAATATAAAGGTTTATTTGAAAAATATTGTAGAGATCCTGATATCAAGCCTGAGAAAATTGTACTTAAAATATTTCAACATAATGGAGTTGCTGACGAAATGAATCGTACTATTTGTGAAAGAATTTAGTACATGCTCTCTCATGCTAAATTGCATAAATCTTTTTGGAGTGAAGCGATGAGAACTGTAGATGATTTGATCAATCTTTTTCCTTTAGTTTCTCTTCAAGATGATACTCTGGAAAGAGTATGGATTGATAAAGATGTTTCATATGATCACTTGAGAGTATTTAGCTGCAAGACATTTATTTATATCTCTAAAGATGAGAGATCTAAGCTTGATGGAAAGTCTAAATAGTATATCTTCCTGGGTTATGAATATGAAGAGTTTGGTTATAGATTATTGGATTCAGTTGACAAAAAGGTTATCAGAAGCAAAGATGTTATATTTCTAGAATATCAAACTATTGAAGATTTTGAAAAGATTGAGAAGTCAAAGTCTATCGCTAGAAATTATATTGATCAAGGTCCAGTGCCTCCTATCATGATGAATAATGATAATAGAATAGATGTACAAGAAAATGATGGTAATACAGTTGATAAATCCATATCTGATAATGATATACCAGATGAGTATGCTGAGCAAGCCCTTCCAAAATCATCAATTAGGCCTCAGTTAATTGAAAAAATTTACTAGAGAACATCATCTTTTCAAGAGATATTCTCCTCATGAGTATATAATGATCATTGATAAGGAAGAACCTGATTAATACTTCCAAGAGGCTATGAATCATGAGTAAAAGAAAAAGTGGTTAAAAATCATATAAGAGGAGATAAAATCTTTACATGAGAGTCGTACATTTGAGTTTGATGAAACCTCCCACATGAGTCGGGAGAGGAAGATTTGTTGGGTAGTCCCTCTTCATGTGGGACTATAACTCTTTAATAAAAAAAAAAAGAGAGAAGAGAAGAGTCTAAATAGGATTTTATTGGTTGGATCTATTTAACATGGGCAACGGATGTGTGCATAAAAAAAAAAAAAAAAAAAAAAAAAAAAAAAAAAAAAAGAGAGAGAGAGAGAGAGAGAGAGCCAAGCGTGAAAAGCTTTGCGACAGTGTGCATAAACTTTTGGGATGTAGAAAAATAAGGGGTGATGGCAATGGGGAAGAAGAAAAATAAAAGGTTTTGGGATTACTTTGTGATCAGATGATGATTGGATGGTTGATCGTATCTCGATATTAATAAAATTTCAGTATATTATTTTTAATATCAAGAACTATAAGTTGAATGGTTTTGATCTTTAAAAAAAAAAATTCAATAATTATTTCAAGAATCCACATATTTGATGAGATCCGTCCTTCTTTATTGTTGAAATTCGCTTCATTGATGATGATTGTTTTTATTATAGAGTCAAAATTTATTCTTGATTATATATTCGTGTAACTTGTTATTGATTAAAGAAGATCTGCAATAATTTTATTATTTTAAATAGTAAAAGATTCACATCAAAATTGTGATATCTCTTTTTATGGGTTGCTTGATTATTTTACTTATTAATTGTCTGAGTAAATCGTAAAGATTATTATTACTTTATAATATCCTATTTAATTACATAAAAAAAAAATTCAATATTATTGTTCTCGCAGTTCTTCTAAACAATTATAATCGATTGCTTTAAAACATAAATTTTTAGAATTGTAGTAGTAACAGTGACAACTAGAGTGTTTTGACAGAATGGATGAAGAAGGTACTCTGGCAAGCACGTTTTTATATTGATTTTCATGTTTTAGACTTAAAATAAAATGATGCCAAATAAGATTAAAAATTTTGACAAAAATTTTTATTAATAAATATAATGATATTGTTCTATTGCTTTTTAATTTCTAAATGACAGATACATAAAATCCACAGCACATGTGCAACTTTATAAGAGAAGTTTTAAAATGAGTTTTGTCATGTTAGTTTCTATGAATGGTCATGGATAAATTTGCTGGCCAATCAAGCAAGGTGATATAGGCTTGGATGTAAAATAATGCTCTCGACAAAAAAAAAATAGAAGAAAAAAATATATAAACCAAAAAAAAAAAAGAGGAAACACAAAGATGACGGTGGTAAAATACATAATTAGTTCTTATATTTGAGTTGGATTGGAATGTTGTTATCCAACGAACGTAACTAAAAAAATAAACAAAACCACTCTCAAGGAACACGCTACCAAATTTTTATGTTTCCACTTGCTATTCAACTTTGAATCGATATTGCATTTGCATCATATTGTTTTGCAATTTTGAAATTTGGTATTGCACTTACGTCACATGACATCTATTTTCTGAGTTAGTCCATCTTCTAGATTTTGAGGCATCAATAATTGCTTATAGTTAGAGGTAGCGAGTTGGGTTGGATTAATTTGCTTAATTATAAACTATGTTAGAAAGTTGTCAACTTAATACCGATCCACTTATTAAACAAATCAAAAATCAAAAATTTAATTTAACATCTTGATTAAACTAGTAACCTGAATCAATTTAATAAACAAGTTAAATGATATTAAATATATCTTAAAATGATTAGACGGATCTTAAATAATTTTAACAAATTAGATGTGTTGGGTATAAAGTACCTTTGGCCGAAGTTCTTGACGGGATCGACCCTCACAAGTCTCTTCCAACTTTCGACTACTGTTGGTGAACTCCCGTCGCTCCGCCCAGACTCCTACGGGAGCCGGGCTCCGTCACCAACTTCAACTGCTGGTAAGCCTTGTCCGGACTCCTACGGGGGCCGGACTTCGCCTTTGATTTTAATTGCAGGAAGACTCCGCCCGGACTCCTACGGGAGCCGGGCTCCATCCTCAACTTCAACTGCTGGTAAGCCTTATCCGGACTCCTACGGGGGCCGGACTTTGCCTTTGATTTCAATTGCAGGAAGGCTCCGCCCGGACTCCTACGGGAGCCGGGCTCCGTCCACAACTTCTACTGCAAGGAAGACTCCGTCCGGACTCCTACGGGAGCCAGGCTCCGTTTACAACTTCTACTGCTGGTAAGCCTTGTCCGGACTCCTACGGGGGCCGGACTTCGCCTTTGATTTTAACTACAGGAAGACTCCGTCCGGATTCCTACGGGAGCCGGGCTCCGTCCTCAACTTCAACTGCTGGTAAACATTGTCCGGACTCCTACGGGGGCCGGACTTTGCCTTTGATTTTAATTGCAAGAAGGCTCCGCCCGGACTCCTATGGGAGCCGGGCTCCGTCCATAACTTCTACTGCAAGGAAGGCTCCGTCCGGATTCCTACGGGAGTCGGGCTCCGTCTTCTGTTTCGACTGCGGGAAGACCTCGCCCAAACTCCTACGGGTACCGGACCTCGCTACCGACTCCAACCGAACTTCGACCGACAAGTCTGGACCCCCTGGCAGGCCACAGTAACGGACAACACTGCTCCACTCCCTGCGGCGGACCCTACGCAGCTCCATTACTCCCTGGCAGGCCACAGTAACGGACAACACTGCTCCACTCCCTGCAACGGACCTTACGCAGCTCCATTACTCCCTGGCAGGCCGTATTAACGACTACGATTCTGCTCCACTCCCTGACGAGTCACGACAGCGGATGCCGCTCCACTCCCCGTAACTGATTCCACGTGGTGAGCCAGGCGATAGCTACAATCCCAGTCCACTACCCTCCACAATAAATTCCTCCTCACTCTGGGCGGCCCACTACCAGACGGTTACAGGCGTCGCTATCAATTTGTTGCCCCCTCCGTCTATAAAAGGGAGAACCCCAGATACGTTATTCTATAAGCTCTCGTTCTTTACCTAAAAATTCTGCTAAAATTTTCGTTCGAGCACTCCATTCTTGTTGAGGCAGAGAACTGACTTGAGCGTCGGAGGGTCTTGCCGGAGCAACCCCACCTCCGATTTAGACTTCTTTTGCAGGTTCCGGCGACGACCACGACTCTCTCGACTCCAGCTTCTCCGGCGCTAGCAGATTTTTGCACCAACAGGATTGGCGCTAGAGGAAGGGCACTGTGTCTTCGCGGTATCCTTGTTCTTAAAGGAGCGCTCAACGGGGCCGCCACCGATCATCTTCTCCGACACCCGCTCCTCCTTTCCCCCACTGGGTCCTCACCCGATGTCTTCTCACAAAGCATCCGCACAGCCACCCACGGCCTCCGCAGCCATATCCCGGGCCCCGATCCCGCCTCTGGTTTCCCGGGCCCTGCATCCCCCGGCAATGGTCGCCGGCATGGAGTGGTCGGACAATCGACCTCCGACGGATTTCGCCAACACCGTCTCGGGAGGATCCCGGCAGGAAGCAACCAACGTACCGATCGTACCTCCCAAGCGGCAAAAGACTGAAGAGCCCATAACCTTCACTGAAGAAGACACCCAGGGAGTCCAATTCCCTCATAACGACACGGTCGTAGTTTCCATGAATATAGCAAATTATGACGTTCATCGCATTCTCGTCGATAATGGAAGCTCGACCGACATCTTGTTCTACGATGCCTTTTCAAGAATGTCCATCCTTGACGGCCATTTGAGACCGATTAGCTCCCCTCTGGTAGGGTTTACCGGCGACGCTGTTCCGACGGAAGGAATGATAACTTTGACTGTGGTCGCAGGTCGATATCCAGGGCAATCCAGGGCTCTGGTGAATTTCTTGGTGGTGAAGGCACCGTCAGCCTACAATGCAATCCTCGACCGACCTGGCCTCAATGCTCTCCGAGCCGTCGTGTCAACCTACCATTTGAAGTTGAAATTCTCCACCAGCCAGGGGATCGGAGAGGTCCGGGGAGACCAAGCCCTGGTCAGGCACTGCTACAGCATAGCCTTGCAAAGAAGCGGCTAATCAGACCCCTGTCCCGTTGATGGATTGGATGCTCGCGATGACCTCACCGAAGAGAGGGGCGCCCCAATTGAAGATCTGGTACCAATCCCTTTGAATGACGGGAATGCGGAGCATGTAGCGATGATCGGCTCTAACCTGGAGGAGGAGGTGCGGACGCGTCTCATTGATTTTCTACGAAGGAATGCGGACGTTTTCGCTTGGGTTCCAGCAGACATACCGGGGATTGACACAGAAGTCATGGAGCATCATCTGGCCGTCGATCCAAAGCATCGACCGACGAAAGAAAAAATTTGAGGTCATGCACCGGAGAGGCAGAAGGCGATAGTCGAGGAAGTGGACAAGCTCCTTAAAGCTGGATTCATTAAGGAAGTCAATTATCCTGATTGAATTTTCAACGTTGTCCTAGTCAAAAAAGCAAACGGCAAGTGGAGGATGTGCATAGACTTCAAAAAGCTGAATAAGGCCTGTCCAAAGGACAGCTACCCCCTTCCCAGAATCGATCAACTGGTGGACGCGACCTCGGGCCATGAGCTCCTCACCTTCATGGATGCGTTCTCCGGCTATAATCAAATCAGAATGGCATCGGAAGACGAAAAAAAGATTGCTTTCATCACTAATCGTGGCCTTTACTGTTACAGGGTCATGCCTTTCGGCCTTAAAAATGCGGGCGCGACCTACCAACGGTTGGTGAACAAAATCTTCAAAGAGCAGATCGGTCGTAACATGGAGGTCTACGTGGATGATATGCTCGTAAAAAGCAAATCTTTCAGAGATCACGTCACCGACCTCGAGAAGACCTTCGACGCTCTCCGGAAATATAGAATGAAGCTGAACCCAACTAAATGTGCTTTCGGGGTAACCTCGGGAAAGTTCCTGGGCTTCATGGTGTCGGGGCGCGGGATCGAGGCCAATCCAGAGAAAATCCACGCCATCCAGGAGATGGCCGCCCTAAAGTCGATAAAAGAGATTCAGCGCCTCACGGGGAGGATAGCGGCTCTGAATCGCTTCGTCGCGAGGTCGGCCGAACGGTGCTTACCCTTCTTTTAAACCCTCAAGCAGCCCAAGAACTTCTGTTGGACCTCTGAGTACCAACAGGCGTTCGAGGAACTAAGGAGCTACCTCGGCTCACCCCCGCTGTTGGCAAAGCCAGAGCTTGGGGAGGAACTATTTTTATACCTGGCGGTCTCTCCCATGGCTCTCGCGGCCGTCCTTGTCAAAGAGGAAGCGAAAGTCCAACGGCCAATCTACTACGTTAGCCGTGCTTTGAGGGACGTCGAGACCAGGTACACCAAATTAGAAAAACTGACTTACGCTTTGTTGATCGCAGCCCGGAGGCTCCGACCCTACTTTCAAGGGCACACCGTGATGCTGCTCACTGATCCACCGATCAAGGCAATTTTGCACCGGGCGAACGCCTCTGGGAGGATGGAAAAGTGGACGATCGAGCTCACAGAATTCGACATCAACTATCGACCCAGGCCAGCAGTGAAGGTCCAAATACTGACAGATTTCATAGTGGAGTGTACTATCCCAGAGGAGGCCGAACCTGAACAAAGCGAAACTGACGACCTGAAGTCCCGACCGAACTCCCCCAAAGAAGAAGCGGATCCCTCTGATCGCTTTTGGACCCTCTATGTGGACGGGTCTTCCAACATGTCAGGCGCGGGTGCAAGCCTAATCTTGGTCAGTCCGGAGGAAATCATCACGGAGTACGCTCTGCGTTTCGAGTTCCCCGCAACAAACAATGGAGCAAAATATGAAGCTCTGATTGCAGGACTAAAGGTCGTCAAAGAGTTGGGAATAGACCAGCTCCGGGTCCACAGCGACTCTCAACTAGTAGTGGGACAGGTCAACGAAAGTTACGAAGCGCGGGAGGGCAGTATGGCCAAATACCTTGAAAGGATAAAGGAGCTCGTCCCCACCTTTGGCAGCTTCAACATCAAACAGATCCCAAGGTTGGAAAATACCAGGGCTGACCTTCTCTCCAAGCTGGCAACGCTAGCTCCAGCCGAACTGCCCAAGGGCATTCTCTTTGAAGTTCTAAAACACCCGAGTACAGAAGAGTCGCGGCCCGTGATGAAAATTGACCACGAGCCCAGCTGGGTCGACCCCCTGATAATCTATCTCAGAGATGGAGTTCTCCCTCAGGATGCGAAAGAAGCTCGGAAGCTCCGAAACTAAGCCTCCCGATACATCCTTTATGAGGATAAATTATACAAGAGATCATACTCCTTGCCCATCTTAAAATGCCTCCGGCCTTCGGAGGCTGAATACGCCTTGTGGGAAGTATATGAAGGAATCTGCGAAAATCATTTGGGGGCTAGATCTTTATCCCACAAGTTGCTCCGCCAAGGGTATTACTGGCCGACAATGCATCATGATTCGATCGAATATGTCAGAAAGTACGATCGATGCCAGAGATATGCTAATGTCCAGAGACAGCCCGCCACCGAGCTCACACCCTTGAGTGCCCCATGGCCTTTTGCACAGTGGGGGATGGACATCCTTGGCCCCTTTCCTATGGCGTCTGGGTAGAGGAAGTTTCTCCTTGTAGCGATCGACTACTTCACCAAATGGGTTGAAGCCGAACCACTAGCAAAAATCACAGAAGCAAAAGTGCAGGATTTCGTCTGGAAGTCAATCGTGTGTAGGTTCGGTCTGCCTAGGACCCTAATCACTGATAATGGACGGCAATTCGCGAGAGCAAAATTTATGGAATTCTGTGAAGATCTAAATATCTCCCACAACTTCACGTCGGTAGCCCATCCACAGGCGAACGACGAAGCTGAGGTGACTAACAGAACCCTTTTGCAAGGGATTAAGACAAGACTCGAAAAGGCGAAGGAAACTTGGGCGGATGAACTTTATCATGTGCTGTGGGCGTATCGAACTACCCAGAGGCTGCCCACAGGAAAAATCCCCTTTGCTTTGGCCTTCGGTATGGAGGCTGTCATCCCAATTGAGCTCAAACTTCCATCGGCACGAGTCGTAGCATTCGACGAACATCAAAATTTGCAAAGTCTTAAAGCCAACCTCGACCTGCTGGAAGAAAGACGGGAGATAGCTCAGGTTCGAATGGCAACCTACAGACAGAAAGTCGCTCGGTACTACAACGCCCGGGTCAAGAACAAAGTCTTTAGAGCAGGAGATCTAGTGCTTCGACGAGCCACTGTCTCGCAACCTCAGGATCGAGGGAAGCTCGCCCCTAACTGGGAAGGCCCGTATGAGGTCAAAGAAGTAGTTCGGTCCGAAACTTATTATCTAAAGGAGCTCGGAGGAGCCGACCTCCCGCGACCATGGAGCTCGGAGAACTTACGAATGTACTACCAATAACTTCATTTTAACTAAAAGTTGTATATCTACATATCTTTGGTACTATCCTACATCCACAGGACAATCCAGACAAATTGTATCAGAAGCGAGAGAAAAATCTCGTCCCGACAAAGTCGAAGGCCCGGTTCCCTTTAGACCGGATGGGGGGAGAGGCCCTACAATGCCCGTACGCACCCCCACAGCCCTGTTAGGGACAGGAAGAGAACCTCACCCTAACTTGAGCAAAGTCGAAGGCCCGGTTCCCTTTAGACCGGATGGGGGAGAGGCCCTACAACGCCCGTACGCGCCCCCACAGCCTTGTCAGGGACAGGAGGAGAACCTCGCCCTAACTTGAGCAAAGTCGAAGGCCCGGTTCCCTTTAGACCGGATGGGAGGAAAGGCCCTACAACGCCCGTACGCGCCCCCACAGCCCTGTTAGGGACAGGAGGAGAACCTCGCCCTAACTTGAGCAAAGTCGAAGGCCCGGTTTCCTTTAGATCGGATGGGGGGAGAGGCCTTACAACGCCCATACGTGCCCCCACAACCCTGTTAGGGACAGAAGGAGAACCTCGCCCTAACTCAAGCAAAGTCGAAGGCCCGGCTCTCTTTAGGTCGGAAGGTGAGAAAGGCCCAGCAACGCCCATATGTACACCCACGGCCACGTTAAAAACAAGAGGAGGACCTCGTCCTAACCAGAGCTGAAACCTGTTACGACAGGAATGGGAGAAGAACCTCGTCCCGATGTCAATTAAAAGTTCGGTCGTTCAAAGGACAGAAGAGAAAAAGGGGGGGCACTTTCCCCAGCGGCCCCCTCGCAATAAAACTCCGCCCGGACTCCCACGGGAGCCGGGCTCCGTCCACGACTTCAACCGCTATGAGGACTCCGTCCGGACTCCTATGGGAGCCGGGCTCCGTCACCAACTTCAACTGCTGGTAAGCTCCGTCCGGACTCCTACGGGAGCCAGACTTCACACCTGACTTTAATTACAGGAAGACTCCGTCCGGACTCCCACAGGAGCCGAACTACGCCCCGACTTCGCCCACGGGAGCTGAACTCCCGTACCCTCCCCAAGACTCCACCCGGACTCCCACAGGAGCCGGGCTCCGTCCACGACTTCAACCGCTATGAGGACTCCGCCCGGACTCCTACGGGAGCCGGGCTCCATCACCAACTTCAACTGCTGGTAAGCTCCGCCCGGACTCCTACGGGAGCCGGACTTCGCACCTGACTTTAATTGCAGGAAGACTCCGTCCAGACTCCCACAGGAGCCGAACTACGCCCCGACTTCATCCACGGGAGCCGAACTCCAGTAGCCTCCCCAAGACTCCGCCCGGACTCCCACGGGAGCCGGGCTCCGTCCATGACTTCAACCGCTATGAGGACTCCGCCCGGACTCCTACGGGAGCCGAGCTCCGTCACCAACTTCAACTGCTGGTAAGCTCCGCCCGGACTCCTACTGGAGCCGGACTTCGCACCTGACTTTAATTGCAGGAAGACTCCGTCCGGACTCCCACAGGAGCCGAACTACGCTCCGACTTCGCCCACGGGAGCCAAACTCCCGTAGCCTCCCCAAGAACGGAGGAAAAATTCCAAGCAAAAAAGAAAAAGGAAGGCGATGGGTCACGTCAACGACGAATGAAAAACAAACAGCGTCCAAGATGCAGGAAACTCTATCTCGACAAGGACTGGGGCTCTCATTAAGAACCCCGGCTTTCAAGGAAGCTTTCAACACAAACCCAAGGTTAGATAACTTCCTCAGGGTGACAGAAGCTCAGACCTCCGAGCTCGAGCCCTGATGGGGACACATAACCCGAATGGCCCCTGACGACTCTGCAACCACGGATGAAAAAGATGGGACGATACGATGGCAACCGGGTACCTCCGAATGACACAAAGGCCGAAAAGAAGCTCGACAGACGATAATTCAACACATGAGAAAAAAGTAGTGGAAAATTACCTTCTCGTATGCATCATAGAGCCGTTGAGGTTGAAGAAAGGGGATAACTAAAAGGCGAGCCGGCGTGGCAACCACCGGTAACCTGAGGACGACGTCAAAAAAAAAAAAAGAAGAAAAGAAGAAGAAGAGAGAGGAAGGGAAGGGAATACAACAATAACGACGGCGAAGGAAAAAGTTCGGCAGACAACGATTCGACGCAAAGTACGGACAAGGTAACAAAATCACCTCCTCATTTTCCGACTAACAGGATGTACGTTACAAGACCCGGAGGGTCAGAAAAGAATACATTATTACAAGGCTCGAGCACACGGCTTGGAAGGGATATACCGGACTGCAAACTTCTCTTCCCGTTTCTGTCCTTCCCAGCCACATTTTTCGGTGCGTGTAACAAGCCTATCGGCTCTCACCCCCACCTTGTTCCGCTCCACCTCCGAAATTCCAACCCTAGGGGGAAAAGGATGGGATAAATTCCAGGGGGCAACAAGGGCAACAACAGCGACGACGAAGACCTGTTTCAAGAAGAACCGGAGTTACCCCGGAGGCAGCAATGGCGCCAGAGATGTGCGCCATCACCGAATGCTCCATGACAACCACCGTCCTAAGTGTTCCGGCAAGATCGGCATGCGCTACTTCCACCGTCCCCGCGATAAGTTTTACTGCCCCACCGTCGGCGCCGGCCGCTTCTGGTCCCTCGACCCCGACGATATCGAGGATCCCGCCACAGCTTGTGACGACAGCTCTGCCCTCTTGACCGATGTCACCCCGTCTTGCTACTCCAAAATTCTCGGACAGAACGCCTTCACCAGCTGTCCCCGTTATTAAACCCCTGTTGTTGAAGGAATACTCCCTCGAGCCCCCTTTGAAGCGACGGGAATCTTCAGCGGCCGCTCGATGACCGGAGAACTCGCAGACTACTGTTCTCCTCCTTGCCCTCCTCCAAGCCTGTGGCATCCTCTTGAGATTGGCTTCCGGGGTGGAGGCCCCAGCAGGGGAACCCCTTGGAGAGACTCGGGGGTCTGAAAATGGCGGAGAGCCAGCGGAGATGGCAAAGACCGACGCGAAAGACGCTCGGAGTAGGGAGGGGCACCGATGGAGTGTCTGAGTGTCCAAGCTCTTGGGTGAAAGAAGGATGCTATGAAGCCCCTGGAGGAAAGATGGGGGCTTAAATAGGCAACGGAGCCTGGCGCAGTTATGGTGGCAGGTATCCCTTGACCAACCGATGCTCGCCGCGTGTCCCACATGTCCCATTCGCCGCTACCGAGGGTTGACTATTCGCAAACTCTCATGGCGCGATGCTTAGGATCACGTCCCGATGGGAGTTCCGAAAAGACTCTTTGGGTCGCCCTAATCGGAGAAAGGGCTCCGGCATGCGCGCATTAAATGCCGACATATCCGAGGATGGTTGCGCGCGGACGTCAGGGGAAGAACTTCGGCTGCGACAACCTCTCTGTACTTCCTTCGTTCGAAATTCAAACTCGAAAGTAGGGGGACTGATGTTGGGTATAAAGTACCCTCGGTCGAAGTTCTTGGCGGGATCGACCCTCGCAAGTCTCTTCCGACTTTCGACTACTGTTGGTGAACTCCCGTCGCTCCGCCCGGACTCCTACGGGAGCCGGACTCCGTCACCAACTTCAACTGCTGGTAAGCCTTGTCCGGACTCCTACGGGGGCCGGACTTCGCCTTTGATTTTAATTGCAGGAAGACTCCGCCCGGACTCCTACGAGAGCCGGGCTCCGTCCTCAACTTCAACTGCTAGTAAGCCTTGTCCGGACTCCTACGGGGGCCGGACTTCACCTTTGATTTCAATTGCAGGAAGGCTCCGCCCGGACTCCTACGGGAGCCGGGCCACGTCCACAACTTCTACTGCAAGGAAGACTCCGCCCGGACTCCTACGGGAGCCGGGCTCCGTTTACAACTTCTACTGCTGGTAAGCCTTGTCCGGACTCCTACGGGGGCCGGACTTCGCCTTTGATTTTAACTGCAGGAAGACTCCGCCTGGATTCCTACGGAAGCCGGGCTCCGTCCTCAACTTCAACTGTTGGTAAACCTTGTCCGGACTCCTACGGGGGCCGGACTTCGCCTTTGATTTTAATTGCAAGAAGGCTCCGCCCGGACTCCTACGGGAGTCGGGCTCCATCCACAACTTCTACTACAAAGAAGGCTCCGCCCGGATTCCTACGGGAGTCGGGCTCCGTCTTCTGTTCCGACTGCGGGAAGACCTCGCCCAAACTCCTACGGGTACCGGACCTCGCTACCGACTCCAATCGAACTTCAGCCGACAAGTCTGGACCCCCTGGCAGGCCACAGTAACGGACAACACTGCTCCGCTCCCTGCGGCGGACCCTACGTAGCTCCATTACTCCCTGGCAGGCCACAATAACGGACAACACTGCTCCACTCACTGCGGCGGACCCTACGCAGCTCCATTACTCCCTGGCAGGCCGTATTAACGATCACGATTCTGCTCCACTCCCTGACGAGTCACGACAGCGGACGCCGCTCCACTCTCCGTAACTGATTCCACGTGGCGAGCCACGACGATAGCTACGATCCCACTCCACTATCCTCCGCAATGAATTCCTCCTGACTCTGGGCGGCCCACTACCAGACGGTTACAGGCGTCGCTATCAATTTGTTGCCCCCTCCGTCTATAAAAGGGGGAACCCCAGATACGTTATTCTATAAGCTCTCGTTCTTTACTTAGAAATTCTGTTAAAATTTTCGTTCGAACACTCCATTCTTGTTGAGGCAGAGAACTGACTTGAGCATCGGAAGGTCTTGTCGGAGCAACTCCACATCCGATTTAGACTTCTTTTGCAGGTCCCGGTGGTGACCACGACTCCCTCGACTCCAGCTTCTTCGATGTTAGCAGATTTTTGTACCAACAAGATGAATTTTAAACTTGTCAATAACAGCTATGTTATGCCATTTCAAGTATCAAACATCTTAGAATTTTAAACTTGGACCTGACTCAGAAAGACGAGTCGTGCTGCTTTTTTTTTTACATCCCTATTTATATCAAATTGGAAAGTTGGTACCCTACCGATTGTGGTCCTTTGGTCAGTGAAAGTGAATGTATCCCTAAGTTACCCTTTTCTCCCAATTTTTGTTTTTTTCCAATGATATCGAAACAAGTAATGGATACACTTTAAACATCATGCTTTCTTTTTTCCAGTTAAACCATCATATTTCTAAAATGCAGTCAGTTCTTTGATGACTAGGAAATGGAGCGGTTTAGCTTGCCAACTTCGGCAAGTGCAAACCATGCACGAATGATGATGTCAAGCCTGCATGTGGGATGTTGTGTATCTTATGTACATGGCATGGACACACCAATGTGCATCATATGCTGAAGTCCGAAAATCATTATTCATGCACGGTTATACTTCCCATTACCATCCAGAGCCAGGCAAACTGCTTTCATGAGAAAGTGGTATATTGCCATGGTTGAGTAAATCTAATCTAGAAAGGATATGTAGTTAGTTAATTGAAGATATAGAGCAGCAAAGTCGAGCACGCATAGCTGCATGGAGCAGTATAACTCATTTTTGTGGTGGATCATAAGGCAATCTACCAAGTACCACCGCACGTGATTTTCAAAAGTCTACCATGAAATGCATTTATCATAGTAAAAATAAAATTACCCTTCATGGCTGCTACTATTGAAACCCAGGTTGGCTAAGATCAACGGAAGAGCAGTGTTGTTTAATTCACGATAGTGGAATACGATCTGTTTTAGAGCCGCAGATAAAGTGAATGAAAAAATTCATCGAATTGGCTTCAGTCAGACCCTCTAATATTTAAACTAGATCGGATTTTGAAATAACTATAAAAAAAAAATAGATGATTAAAATGATATTTTTTAGTTTTGATCGATATTTGATCGGTTTGATGATTGTTGGATTTGGTTGGAGCATTTGATTAATTTAAAGATGATCAGATTTGATCAATGTTTGTTCGATTTGCAGATGATCGAATTTAATCGACGTTTGATCGATTTGAAGATGATCAACTTGACAATGATGATGCTGCAGTGAATACTAACGGTAAAGTCAATGGAATCAACGCCGGTGCTGATGACAACGAAGCAACTTAAATAACAGATAATGTTGAGGATGGTGATGTTAAGGATGATGAGATCGACCACAATCATAGGCGGTGATGGTCTGGATGTCGTTGGAATCGGAGTTGAGAGCCTCGATCATATTTTTATTTTTTCTCTTCTTGATGACTGTCAGTATTTTTCTTATGGAGAATGAGTCCATCAAAGTTATCGGCAAGGGGGACGGAGGGGGTTTCTCTGGGCTTTTTGGGTGCTCGTAGGTGAAAGAGTCCCAAATGAAGCACAAGGCAAAGGTCAGCACTATCTGAAAATGAGAGGATGATGCTGGGGGCATCTGTTTCATTCTTTCTTCTATTTTTATCGCTTCATTTGATTATTTTTTTAAAAAAATAAAACAAAAGATAACAGTACCAAAATTATGACTGACCGATAAGGCCCAACCGAACTAAACGCCTAAAATCGATCCGACCCAATCTAAAAGATCAGACCGGTGGCGAGACCGGGTCATTCCGGTTCGCACGAGAACCCGTCTCAAAAAGGAAACACACGCCGGTCTAAAACGGAGTTCGCCAAAAATAAAACGGGTGACGGGGGGAATTGAAAGGGTTTGAAATAAGCCGACGTGGTGGACCCGCAATTCAAACTAAAGGCGCATCATGGGCACTATTCCCCATCCACCGCATAACCATATCTATACGAAATTATCGATCCACCGTCCACTTTTTATGCAATTCATATAGATGGTGTTCGCATCGAAAGCTATATGAGCTCGTACTGATAGAAAGAAGATCGGCATCTCCCGAATTTCTTCCTATGTGGTCTGTTGAGAGAAATAAATCCGCATCTGACGTCACCGTCACAACGCGCGCATACAAATTCTAGAGCTTTACACTATGGATGGACGAGACATGCGCGACGGAAACCACTGACGGCAGATCCATTTTCCGCATAGAAACTTCTATGGTCAAACTCCGCCAGTGTTTTCTTGTCTCCTAAGCCTTCTATCTTCGAAGCCACGAAGTCTTCGCGGTCTCGCTCTTCTTCTTCTTCTTCTTCTTCTTCGTTCGTTCCTTCGGGAGAAACCAGGTTTGTGGATTGGGCTTGAGAGATGACGACGATGGAGAGCTTGATTGGGCTTGTGAACCGGATCCAGAGGGTATGCACGGTGCTCGGCGACTTTGGCGACGCCGACAGCGGCGCCACCCTGCCGACCCTCTGGGAGGCGCTCCCCTCTGTCGCCGTCGTCGGAGGACAGGTATCCCTCCTTTTTTTTCGCTTCCTCTCTCTTTCTTTATACGTCTAGGCTTCTCTTGGTCTCCTTGGTCTGCTGACTCTGTTCTTGTTGCGGTTTGAGAGCAGAGCTCGGGGAAATCTTCGGTCTTGGAGAGCATCGTTGGGCGGGATTTCCTTCCCCGTGGATCTGGTTTGGTTCTTGAGCATTGCTCCTTGTTTGTTTCTTTGTTTTTGATTTTTTTTTTTTTTTTTTTTTTGATCTTTGATTCATATTTTGATACTTTTTTTGTTTCCTTTTTTTTTTTTTAATTTGAAGGGATTGTGACGAGAAGGCCGCTCGTGCTACAGTTGCACAAAACAGAGGAAAGACAACAGGAGTACGCCGAATTCCTGCACTTGCCGAGGAGGAAATTTACCGACTTTGGTTTGTTATTCTCCTCATCAAGAAATTTCTCTTTTATCTCTTTTTTGTTTAATTATTTCGTTCCAAATTTTTATGTAAATCATTATTTTAGAGAATCTAAGGTTTGTAGTCCCTTTTTTTTTTTTTTTTTTGATGGTTGTTGCTGCAAATCTCCGGTGAGATAATCGGCCGAGAGCCGAGGTGTTGCGCTTGGTTGTTGAAGGACCACAGACCTGCAAAATCAAGTCCATTTGTCGGAAGTTGTTCGGTGGGGAATCCTTCGATACTTAAGTCAGTCGGAGATAAAAAATAATAGAAAGAATCAGAGCCAAGAGTTGAGTGAAAAATATCTTTTTTTCGGTCCCTTACTTACCTCCCTTTATATAGGCCGAAAAATATAACTCCCGCCCCTTAGAATGCGGGATGTAGGAGTTAATATATTTAATGAGTTTTTATCTCATTAACCGTCGTTAAAACTGAATAATAGACTATTAGTGGGTAATTATTATGCTTCATGACCTCATGACTATGGATGGTTAGTACCCATATCGAATAACTGTCGCTCGATCCCTATTCTTTCGAGATTAAGATAGTCGGCAAAATATCGAGAAAATTGTTAGCCAAATATTGTATAGAGACTTTGGTTGTATATTGGACTTAATCGACCCCTATTCTTTCGGGATCAAGGTAGTCGGCAAAACATCGAGGAAATTGTTAGCTGAATATTGTATAGAGACTTTGGTTGTATGTTGGATTTAGCCGGTTGAATCCTGAATTGGGTCGTTGGTTGACATTGAAGTCGGTATGATCTTCTTAGTCAATTATCCATTTAGTCGGTTGTGAGCTGAGGATTTGCCCCAATAATAGTATTGCTATGCGCATTTGGTTGCTTTATTAAAATTAATTTGAATTGTGTCGGTTGTGAGTGGGTTCAAATAGGAAATTGATAACAGTTGTTCGGAGTTTTATTTATTATGAGGCAGCAAAGACTCTGTACATAAACCTTTTTATGTTTGTGATTTTCCTTTTTCATAGCTAAGACTAATATGTGGGGGAGAATCAAGTAAGTTTTGAACCTAACTCTATCGCATGGCAACAGTCAATATGCTATTGGTTGTTTTTGTTGCAAGAATGTATAAGAACATGGATATCATGATGTTGTTCTGTCCCACTGAACACAATAGATGGCTGAAATGGTTTTCGTGGAAACGCTCGCTCTCTCTCTCTCTCTCTTCTTTTTTTTTTTTTCTTGTTGTGCATCCTTTCCTAAAATCATTGTAAGTGGCCAAACCATTAGCCATTACTCTATAATCCAATATCCTAACATATGAGATTATATGCAAGCATTATGGGTGTATGTGGACTGCGCATATCTATTGCTAGCAGCATTATTTGCATTTTTTTAAGTACAGTTGTACATTGTCTTTTAATGATTTTATGCTATGATTAATTTCATGCAGCTCTTGTACGGAAAGAAATCCAAGATGAAACTGATAGAATGACTGGAAAAACGAAACAAATTTCCCCCGTTCCCATTCATCTTAGCATTTACTCACCATATGGTATTTACTACTTTCACCATCTTCCTTTATGTTATCATAGATGGTATGAGACAGATATTGTTTTAATTGTTGTGTAACAGGTGTCTCATTTTTTTTCAATCACTCGATATCTTTTGTGTTAACATATGGTTACATAAATAGAACTGCACACATTTTTCGAACTATGCCAACACCAAAAATTGAGTTAGTATTCCCTGTCAAAGCTACTAAATTCTATATGAATCCGTCCTCCTGATTTTATCTCAGTGATTGGGAAAACAGTTGTAATGGAAAGTTTGCTAATACATCAGACATATCAAAGAAAATATTATAATATTGTGAAAATGCATGGAAAATTTTGTCAATTTATTTCCAATTTTAGACTTTGCTAATTTATGGTGTTTTAATTTTAAAAAAAAAAATCTATTTATTTAAATCAACTTCATGATAAGCAAATGTGAGAAGACACCAATAAAGGGCATCCAAAGGGTACAAAATATTAAAGCCTATTTCTCCCATGCAATTATGTTGAAACTGTTTGTTATATTGCATGATTTTATATTCCCTGCATTTTAATATGAAGATATTTTTTTCTGTTTGCATCCATGCATGTCTGTATGTCAGTGTGTGTTTCCAGCAAGTATGTTTGGCAACCTTAAAAATCTTAGTAAATAGCAACAACTTGAGTCTTGAGTAATTGTTCTTCACCTCACATTTTTCATCAGTTACCATAATCTGTTAGCAACTTAACGCCTGAACTTCAATGAGAACTGTCGCCTCAATTGAACTATTATCCCCTGTTGGATTGGTTTATATCATATAATTTTGTCATCGGTAAGTCCTTTCCATTAAAATGGAATCTTGATGGATCATGTTTCTTAGATAAGGCTCCACAGAAACAAGTAAATCTATTTTTGCCAATTTTTTTTATTTCCATCTCTTATTTGGAAACAAATTTCTTGTCAAGCCTACTATAAGAAAATGTGGTAGATCGTGACTGAGAAATCTGACCTTGAATATTTATGAGACTGTATAAGAATGGGTTCCTGATCCAACATTGTGATTTCTATAACCCAACAGAAGCTTAAGATGAAAGAAGTGGGAAAAATAAAATTATAGTTTTATTTCCTGCTTAAAATTGTCTCAGAATTATGCTAGCAATCCTGTTTTCAAAAAATTCCCCAAAAAATCATTTTTATCTTTTCTTCAAAATGCCCATAATAGAGGCTAGCCACTTGATATGTAAGGGAAGGAAAAGCAGGTGAGGTCATATTGTATGCCTTGAGTTTGGATCCTCTCTGAAAGGTACAATCTACGTCAACCATTGTTCATTTATTGATGGATGGGTGGAATGAATATGGCTGAAATGTTACATTCTCGCCCTGTCAATTTCCTGATGTTCTACAATGCATGGACAGTGGTGATTTGGGACTGTATCCAGTTTGGACATGAAGTAGACAGGATCTAGACTCGGATGCTTTCTGCATTCTCTACTCTCACAATCTCTTTATTCCGGACAGTTATTTATGGACCCCAATCACTAAGGCTTTGGTGGCATGAGACATGGCCAAACAACAGAAACACTTTAAATGTGGTGCAATCCTACTTGCAGAGATTGTCTAACCATCTAATACTAATCCTCAATCTTCTAAGCTTATAATATTTGACACATAATCCTCCTATAAATCCTCAATTTTAAAACCTAAGCTGCTAGAAAGGAAGAAAAAAATAAGAAAACAAGTCTTGCAAGTGATTCATCCAAAACTTGCTATCTTCTTTATTAGTTGTAACTAATTCTCCAGTTTTTGCACATGCCCTTTTCTCATATAATGCTTTATTTAGAGTTTTACGTTTATTAGTGACACCATTCATCACTGTGTTCCTTTTGGCAGTTGTGAACTTAACGTTGATTGATCTACCAGGTCTGACAAAGGTTGCTGTAGGTATAAAGCTTTGCGCATATATCCTTTGGTTTACTGTGGTACATTCGTTTTCTTTGTTATTTAAGACAACGATGCCTGTTTTTACAGAGGGGCAGCCGGATACTATTGTTGAAGATATTGAAAATATGGTCCGATCGTATGTAGAGAAGGTATTTAATTCAGCAGAAAAGTGGATCTTTAAGTATTAATCTGATTGTTTGATTCTATTATCTGGTGAAATGGATGTAATTATCTTGCCATCTCAGTGCATATCCTGTTTCAATATCTTCTCTATTAATAGGTTTTAAGTTATAAAGCTTCTTCTGTTTCTGACATTTATTATTTAGTAATTTCTCTTTTCTTTTAGGAACTTGTCAGTTCATCTCAGCAATGAGGTTTGCAATACTTTTGTTCGAACATCTATTGTCATTTTGAAAATGAAATCCTCGGGCGTTTATCTAGGTTATTCATAGAGAAATATTCTGCTGCTATCTATGGATTATGATTGTGAATAAATGGCTTAAGTCAGATAATAGAAGCCAATGCAGCACTATCTACTTGGTTTCACAGTCTCTCCAAATTAATCATCCAGTGGCATCATTTTTTTCTACCTCTAGCCATTAGCCTTATACTCTTTTATGAAATATGGTGATGCTTATATGATCTCTTGTTTGAGATGTTGTATGATCTGTTTTTTCATGAGCTTTATGTACTAAGTAACAGAAGCCATATTGTTGTTTCGAGTTTTGATTTTTTTTTTTTTTTTTGGTAGGGAAAAAAAAAAATCAAAACTCGAAACATCAATATGGCTTCGAGTTTTGATTTAAAAGTAAAGTTTTTAAGTTTTAGGGGAGCATGGTTAGGGCTTCGGAGAGATCTTCCTGTTTATATGCTTTATGCTTTGGTTGATGTTATTGTTTTTGTACTGATTAAGAGAACCTTCTTTCTATTTCAACTTGTCATCTATACATGCTATCTACTATTATCTCTGCCCTTAATTAAATTCATTCTCTAAGTATACTTTTTTTTTTTTCCAGCCTAACTGCATTATACTGGCAATATCTCCAGCCAATCAAGATATTGCGACTTCTGATGCAATGAAGCTTGCTAGAGAAGTTGATCCGGCAGGTATGAGTAAGCAATAGCTTCTGAAATGGTAAAGTTAATACTAGTAGCTGTTGCAGTTATAAAAAAAACTTAAAAGCATTTGTTGCACCCATTTTTCCTTGTTGCAATGATGGTTTTATGAGTGTTGAAGCTGTGTATTTTTTCTTTTTGCCCCCTGTATGAGTGTCTGTTCTTTGAACCGTGATTAGGTGAAAGGACATTTGGGGTGTTGACAAAGCTAGATCTAATGGATAAGGGAACAAATGCTCTTGATGTAAGTTTCTGTTTTTTCTTTTCTTTTTTTTTTGGGAAAGAAAAAAATTTCCACTATATGATTGTGTTCAAGTATGAAGATATAGGTATACACAGTGTTTATATTTTTGTCTGTAGTGGTTTTCATTTCATCATTGTATATCCATGCATAATTTTATTTGAATCTAAAGCCAATTGCTAATACATTCATGGTGTTGTTTATAAGGTTCTTGAAGGAAGATCTTATCGGTTGCAGCAACCCTGGGTTGGCATTGTTAACCGTTCACAAGCAGATATAAACAAGAATGTCGACATGATTGCTGCTCGGCGAAAGGAGAGGGAGTACTTTGCTACTAGTCCTGACTATGCACACTTAGCCAGTACCATGGGATCCGAGTATCTAGCTAAGCTTCTGTCAAGGGTAATATATGATTCTTGTTCACAATTTATGGTAGCATTCACTTAAGTGCTGTAGAAATACACTCACTAAAAAATGATGGTGACTGCTTTCAGCATCTGGAGTCTGTTATTAGGGCTCGCATTCCAAGTATCACATCTTTGATCAATAAAACAATTAATGAACTCGAATCAGAGATGGACCGTCTGGGGAGACCCGTTGCTGTTGATTCAGGGGTACTTTACTTCTATCCCATTCTCTTGTAAGAATTGGAAAATAAAACAATAATATGCATATTCTTTGTTTTTTCAGGGGCAGCTGTACACTATATTGGGACTCTGTCGTGCGTTTGATCGGATATTCAAAGAACACCTAGATGGAGGGTAAGTACCTTCTATTTTCTCTATGATGATCAACAATGTTCCAACTTCCTTCCCTCTCAGTCCCTTGCACGTAGGTGGATGGTATTCACTTTCAGGCTAACCTGGTTACTTCCACTCGGGGGTATCTTTATGTCAAACACTAGAAATATTCAAACATGGGCACTTGGCGCACTTTGGAAGCTCCATGATACTACTTTAGCATGACACTTGTTGGGTATAAAATACCCACAGCCAAAATCCTCAGCAGAATCAGCTCCAAGAGGACTCCGCCCGGACTCCCACGAGAGCCGGGCTCCGTCCTCGACATCAACTGCCGGTAAGTCTTGTCCGGACTCTTACGGAAGCCGGACCTCGCCTTTGACTTTAATTGCAGGAAGACTCCGCCTGGACTCCTACGGGAGCCAGGCTTTGTCCTCGACACCAACGGCTGCAGACAGACTTCGTCCGGACTCCTACGGGAGCCGGACTCCACTGACAACTTCCACCGCAAGCAAACTTCGTCCGGACTCCTACGAGAGCCGGACTCCGCCGACAACTCCAACCGCAAGTAGACTCCGTCCGGACTCCTACGGGAGCCGGGCTCCGTCCTCGACATCAACTGCTGGTAAGCCCCGTCCGGACTTCTACGGGAGCCGGACCTCGCCTTTGACTTTGATTGCAGGAAGACTCCGTCCGGACTCCTACGGGAGCCGGGCTTCGTCATCGACTCCAACGGCTGCAGACAGACTTCGTCCGGACTCCTACGGGAGCTGGACTCCGCCGACAACTCCAACCGCAAGTAGACTCCGCCCGGACTCCTACGGGAGCCGGGCTCCGTCCTCGACATCAACTGCTGGTAAGCCCCGTCCGGACTCCTACGGGAGCCGGACTTCGCCTTTGACTTTAATTGCAGGAAGACTCCGCCTGGACTCCTACGGGAGCCAGGCTTCGTCCTCGACACCAACGGCTGCAGACAGACTTCGTCCGGACTCCTACGGGAGCCGGACTCCGCTGACAACTTCCACCGCAAGCAGACTTCGTCCGGACTCCTACGGGAGCCGGACTCCGCCGACAACTCCAACCGCAAGTAGACTCCGCCCGGACTCCTACGGGAGCCGGGCTCCGTCCTCGACATCAACTGCTGGTAAGCCCCGTCCGGACTCCTACGGGAGCCGGACCTCGCCTTTGACTTTGATTGCAGGTAGACTCCGCCCGGACTCCTACGGGAGCCGGGCTCCGTCCTCGACATCAACTGCTGGTAAGCCCCGTCCGGACTCCTACGGGAGCCGGACCTCGCCTTTGACTTTGATTGCAGGAAGACTCCGCCCGGACTCCTACGGGAGCCGGACTTCGTCCTCGACTCCAACGGCTGCAGACAGACTTCGTCCGGACTCCTACGGGAGTCGGGCTTCATCCTCGACTCCAACGACTGCAGACAGACTTCGTCCGGACTCCTACGGGAGCCGGACTCCGCCGACAACTTCAACCGCAAGGGGGACTCCACCCGGACTCCCACAAGAGCCGAGCTCCGTCGCTGACTCCGATTGCCGGTAAGATCCGTCCGGACTTCCACGGGAGCCGGACTTTCCACCTGACTTTAGTTGCAGAGGACTCCGTCCGGACTCCTACGGGAGTCGAACTCCGTCATCAGCTCCGACCACTGCCGAGCTTCAGCCGATGGATCTGCACTCCCTGACCGGCTGTTTTAACGGCCACGATCCTGCTCCACTTCCTGCGGCGGACCCTACGCGACCCCATTACTCTCTGACAGGCTGTATCAACGGCCAAGATTCTGCTCCACTCCCTGCGGCGGGTGCTGCGTGACTCCACTACTCCCTGGCAATTAGCAGAAACGGACGCCGCTCCACTACCTGCAACAGGCTCCACGTGGCAGGCCATAGCAATAGCCACGATTCCGCTCCACTACCCTTCGCAATAATTTCTGCCTGACTATGGATGGCCCACTACCAGACGGTTACGAACGTCGCCATCAATCCGTTACCTCTTCCACCTATAAAAAGGGGGACCCAGATACGTTATGCTATAAGCTCTCGTCTTTTTGTCTAAAAACTCTGCTAAATTCTCCGTTCGAGCGCTCCATTCTTGTTGAGGCAGAGAACTGACTAGAGCGTCGGAGGGTCTTGCCGGAGCAACCCCACCTCCGGTTTAGACTTCCTTTGCAGGTCCCGGCGGCGACCGCGACTTCCCCAACTCCAGCTTCTCCGGCGCAAGCGGATTTTTGCACTAACAGGATTGGCGCTAGAGGAAGGGGTGTGTCTTCGCAGTACCCTTGTTCTTAAAGGAGCGCTCAACGGATCCACTTCCGGTCATCTTTTTCGGCACCCACTCCTCCTTCCCTCATCTGATGCCATCTCACGAGGCCTTTGCACAACTACCTCCGGCTATGGTCGCCGATGAGGAGTGGCCGGATGACCGGCCTCTGTCGAATTCCGTCAATGCCATCTCGGGGGAATCCCGGCGGGAGGCCACCAACATACCAGCTACATCCCCCAAACGGCAAAAAGTTGAAGAACCCATAACCTTTACCGAAGAAGACACCCAGGGAATCCAATTCCCTCATAACAACGCGGTCGTAGTTTCCTTGAATATAGCAAATTACGACGTCCGTCGTATTCTCGTCGACAACGGAAGTTCGGCCGACATCTTGTTCTACGATGCCTTTTCAAGAATGTCCGCTCTTGACGGTCATCTGAGATCGATTTGCTCCCCCTTGATAGGGTTTACCGGTGACGCCGTCCCGACGGAGGGAATGATAGCTTTGACTGTGGCCGCAGGTCAGTATCCAAAGCAGTCCAGGGCTCTGGTGAATTTCTTGGTGGTAAAGGCGCCATCCGCCTACAATGCGATCCTTGGCCGACCCGGCCTCAACGCTCTCAGAGCTGTCGTTTCAACCTACCATTTGAAATTGAAGTTTTCCACCAACCAGGGGATCGGAGAGGTCCAGGGAGACCAAGCCCTGGCCAGACATTGCTACAACATCGTCTTGCAAAGAAGCGACCAGGCTGACCCCTATCCCATCGATGGATTGGATGCTCGCAACGACCTCACCGAAGAAAGGGGTGGCCCAATCGAAGATCTGGTACCAGTTCCCCTGAATGATGGGAATGCGGAGCATGTGGTGTTGATTGGCTCCAACCTGGGGGAGGAGGTGCGGACGCGTCTTATTGATTTCCTCCGAAGGAATGCGGACGTTTTCGCTTGGGTTCCGGCGGACATGCCGGGGATTGACACGGAAGTCATGGAGCATCATCTGGCAGTCGATCCGAAGCATCGACCGACAAAAGAAAAAATCCGGAGTCATGCCCCTGAGAGGCAGAAGGTGATAGCCGAGGAAGTGGATAAGCTTCTCAAGGTCGGATTCATTAAGGAAGTCAATTATTCTGATTGAATTTCCAATGTTGTTTTGGTCAAGAAAGCAAACGGCAAGTGGAGGATGTGTATAGACTTTAAAAAGCTGAATAAGGCTTGTCCAAAGGACAGCTACCCCCTTCCCAGAATCGACCAACTGGTGGATGCTACCTCAGGCCATGAGCTCCTCACTTTTATGAACGCGTTCTCCGGCTATAATCAAATTAGAATGACATCGGAAGATGAAGAAAAGACAGCTTTCATCACTAATCGCGGCCTTTACTGCTACAGGGTCATGCCATTCGGCCTCAAGAATGCGGGCGCAACCTACCAACGGCTGGTGAACAAAATCTTCAAAGAGCAGATCGGCCGAAACATGAAGGTCTACGTGGACGATATGCTCGTAAAAAGCAAGTCTTCTAGAAATCATGTCGCCGACCTCGAGGAAACCTTTGGCGCTCTTCGAAAGTATAGAATGAAGCTGAACCCAACTAAATGCGCTTTTGGAGTAACCTCAGGAAAGTTCCTGGGCTTCATGGTATCAGGGCGCGGGATTGAGGCCAATCTAGAGAAAATTCGCGCCATCCAAGAGATGACCGCCCCAAAGTCGATCAAGGAGGTTCAGCGCCTCACAGGAAGGATAGCGGCTCTTAATCGCTTCATCGCGAGGTCGGCCGAACGATGCTTGCCCTTCTTTCAAACCCTCAAGCAGCCGAAGAACTTCTGTTGGACCTCTGAATGCCAACAGGCGTTCGAAGAATTAAAAAACTACCTTAGCTCACCCCCGCTGCTGGCAAAGCCTGAACCTGGGGAGGAACTATTTTTATACTTGGCGGTCTCTCCCATGGCCCTTGCGGCCGTCCTTGTCAAAGAAGAAACGAAAGTCCAGCGACCAGTCTACTACATTAGCCGCGCACTGAGGGACGCCGAGACCAGGTACACCAAATTAGAAAAACTGACCTACGCCTTGTTGGTTGCAGCTCGGAGGCTCCGACCCTACTTTCAAGGGCACACCGTGACGCTACTCACCGATCAAGGCGGTTTTGCACCGGGCTGACGCCTCCGAAAGAATGGCAAAATGGGCAATCGAGCTCACGGAATTCGACATCAACTACAGACCTAGACCAGCAGTAAAGGCCCAAATATTGGCAGATTTCATAGTAGAGTGCACCATCCCAGAGGAGGCCGAACCTGAGTAAAGCAAAGTTGACGACCTGAAGTCTCAACCGAACTCCCCCAACGAAGGAGCCAATCCCTCCGATTGCTTTTGGACCCTCTATGTGGACGGATCTTCCAACATGGCAGGCGCGGGTGCAGGCCTGATCTTGGTCAGCCCGGAGGGAGTCATCACGGAGTACGCTCTGCGTTTCGAGTTTTCCGCAACAAACAATGGAGCGGAATATGAAGCTCTGATCGCAGGATTAAGGATCGTCAAAGAGCTGGGAATAGGTCAACTTCGGGTACACAGCGACTCCCAACTAGTGGTGGGATAAGTCAGCAGGAGTTATGAAGCGCGGGAGGACAGTATGGCCAAATATCTTGAGATGGTAAAGGAGCTTACCCCCGTCTTTAGCAGTTTCGACATCAGGCAGATTCCAAGGCTGGAGAATACCAGAGCCGATCTTCTCTCCAAGCTGGCGACATCGGCTCCGGTCGAATTGCCCAAAGGCATCCTCTTTGAAGTTCTAAAACATCCGAGTACAGAAGAATCGCGGCCCGTAATGGAGATCAACCACGAGCCCAGCTGGGTCGACCCGCTGATAACCTATCTTAGAGATGGAGTTCTCCCCCAGGACGCGAAGGAGGCTCGGAAGCTCCGAAATCAAGCCTCCCGGTACATCCTTCATGAGGGCAAATTGTACAAAAGATCATACTCCTTACCCCTCTTAAGATGCCTCCGGCCCTCGGAAGCTGACTACGCCTTATGGGAAGTACACGAGGAAGTTTGCGAAAACCATTTGGGAGCTAGATCTTTATCCCACAAGCTACTCCGCCAAGGATATTACTGGCCAACGATGCATCATGATTCGATTGAATATGTTAAAAAGTATGATCGATGCCAGAGATACGCCAACATCCAGAGACAGCCCGCCACCGAGCTCACACCCTTGAGTGCCCCATGGCCTTTTGCACAATGGGGGATGGACATCTTTGGCCCCTTTCCCATGGCGTCTGGACAAAGAAAGTTTCTCCTTGTAGCAATCGACTACTTCACCAAATGGGTTGAAGCCGAACCACTAGCAAAAATCACAGAAGCGAAAGTACAAGATTTCGTCTGGAAGTCAATTGTATGCAGGTTCGGTCTGCCTAGAACCCTAATCACTGATAATGGACGGCAATTCGCGGGAGCAAGATTCGCCGAATTCTGTGAAGATCTAAACATCTTCCACAACTTCACATCAGTCGCCCATCCCCAGGCGAACGGCAAAGCTGAGGTGACTAACAGAACCCTTTTGCAGGGGATTAAGACAAGGCTTGAAAAAGCAAAAGGAACTTGGGCGGACGAGCTTTATCATGTGCTATGGGCGTATCGAACTACCTAAAGGTTGCCTACGGGGGAGACCCCCTTTGCTTTAGCCTTCGGAACGGAAGCCGTCATCCCGATCGAGCTTAAACTCCCGTCGGCGTGAGTCGTGGCATTCGACGAACACCAAAATTCACAAAGTCTTAGAGCCAACCTCGACCTACTGGAAGAAAGACGGGAGATCGCTCAGGTCCGAATGGCAGCCTACAGACAGAAAGTCGCTCGATATTACAACGCCCGGGTCAAGAACAAAGTCTTTAAAGTAGGAAATCTAGTGCTTCGATGAGCTGCTGTCTCGCAACCTCAGGACAGGGGAAAACTCGCCCCAAACTGGGAGGGACCTTATGAGGTCAAAGAAGTAGTCCGGCCCGGAACTTATTATCTTAAGGAGCTCGGAGGAGCCGACCTCCCGCGACCGTGGAGCTCAGAAAACTTATGGATGTACTATCAGTAGCTTCGTTTTAATCAAAAATCGCATACCCATATGTCTTTGGATAATTCAAACAAACTGTATCAAAAGCAAAAGGGCAACCTCATAAAGTCGAAGGCCCGGTTCTTTTAGACCGGATGGGGGGAGAGGCCCTACAACGCCTATATGTGCCCCCACAGCCCTGTTAGGGACAGGAGGAGAACCTCGCCCTAACTTGAGCAAAGTCGAAGGCCCGGTTCCATTTAGACCGGATGGGGGGAGAGGCCTTACAACGCCTATATGTGCCCCCACAGCCCTGTTAGGGACAGGAGGAGAACCTCGCCCTAACTTGAGCAAAGTCAAAGGTCCGGTTCTTTTAGACCGGATGGGGGGAGAGGCCTTACAACGTCCATATGTGCCCCCACAGTCCTGTTAGGGACAGGAGGAGAACCTCGCCCTAACTTGAGCAAAGTCGAAGGTCCGGTTCCATTTAGACCGGATGGGGGGAGAGGCCACGCAACGCCCATATGCGCCCCCACAGCCATGCCAGGAACAGGAGGAGGACCTCGTCCTGACATGAGCAAAGTCGAAGGCCCGGTTCCATTTAGACCGGATGGGGGGAGAGGCCTTGCAACGCCCATATGCGCCCCCACAGCCATGCCAGGAACAGGAGGAGGACCTCGTCCTGACATGAACAAAATCAAAGACCCGGTTCTTTTAGACCGGATGGGGGGAGAGACCCTGCAACGCCCATATGCGCCCCTCAAGAGGAAAACCTTGCCCTAGCTTAAGCAACTTCGACTACACGACAGCCCCGCCCGGACTCCTACGGGAGCCGGGCTCCGTCACCGACTTCGACTACATGACAGCCCCGCCCAGACTCCTATGAGAGCCGGGCTCCATCACCGACATCGACTACAGGACAATTCCGCCAGGACTCTTACGGGAGCCGGACTCCGCCGACAACAGCAGCTGCCGGTAAGCCTTGTCCGGACTCCTACGGGAGCCGGACTTCGCCTATGGCCTTGATTGCAGGAAGACTTCGCCCTGACTCCTACGGGAGCCGGGCTCTGTCCACGACGCCAAGGAAGGCTCCGCCCGGACTCCTACGGGAGCCGGGCTCCGCCCACAACTCCAACTTCGAGAGGGATTCTCCGTTCGGACTCCCACGGGAGCCGAACTTCGCCTCGGCTTCAGTGGAGAAAAATTCCAAGCGAAAAAGAAAGGCAATGGATTGCAACAGTGACGATTGGAAAACAAACAGCGCCCGAGGTATAAAAACCCTGTCACAGCAAGGATTGGGACTCCCGATAGGAGTCCCAGCTCTCAAGGAAGCTTTCGGCGCAAAATAAGACAACTCCCTTAGGGTGACAGAGGCTCGAATCTCCGAATTCAAGCCCTAGGAGGGACCCCGGGCCCGAATGGCCCCAAGCGAACCTGCAGCCATTGACGGAATGACAATTGGGTATCTTCGAACGACGTAAAAGTCAAAAAGAAGCTCGGCAAATAACAACCCTACACGAATAAAAGAGGTCGTCGATGACCTTAGGACGACATGAAAAAGAAAAGAAGAAAAGGAGGAAGAAAGAGGAAAGGAAAATGAAGAAGTTCGACAGACAACTATTCGATGCAAGACGCAGACAAGGTAACAAAATCTCCTTTTCATTTAATAAGATATACATTACAAGATCCGGTGGGTCAAAAAAAAAAAAAAAAAAAAGAAAAAGAAGATATACATCATTGCAAGCCTCGCGAACACGGCTTGGAAAGGATATACCGGAGGCCGCTCCAAGCTGCAAACTCCTCTTCCCGTTTTTGTCCTTCTCAGCCGCGTTCTCCAGTGCGTGTAACGAACCTATCGGCTCTCGTCCTGTCTCGCTTCGCTCCATCTCCGAAGTCCCAACCCTAGGGGGAAAAGGGTGGGATAGATTTTCGGAGGCGGTAAAGGCAACGGCAACAGTAACGAAGACCTGTTTCAAGAAGAGCCGGAGTCACCTTGGAGGCAACGGTGATGCCAAAGATATGCTCCATCTCCGAATGCTCCGCGACAGTCACCACCCAAAATGCTCCGGCAAGGTCGGCATGCACTACTTCCACCGTCCCCGCAACAAATTCCACTGCCCCACCGTCGTCGCCGACCGCTTCTGGTCCCTCGGCCCCGACGGCATCAAGGATCCCATCACAGCTTGTGACGACAGCTCTGCCCTCTTGACCGGTATCACCCCGCCTTGCTACTCCGAAATTCTCGGGCAGAATAACTTTACCGGCGGCCCCCGTTATTAAACCCCTGTTGTTGAAGGAATTCTTCTTTGAGCCCCCTTTGAAACGACGGGGATCCTCACCGGCCGCTGTTCTCCTCCTCGCCTTCCTCCAAGCCCTAGACATCCCTTCAAGGATGGCCTCCGGGGTAGAGGACATGGCGTTGGAACCCCTTAGAGAAGAATTGGGGGGCTGAAGACGGCAAGGACCGATGCAGGGGAAGTAGCTGAGTAGCTAGACTCTCAGATGAAAGAAGGGTGCCGTCTTCTCGACAGAATGAAACCCCGAAGGGAGAGAAGGGGGTTTAAATAGCCAGCGAATCTTAGCGCAGTTATGGCAGCAGGCGTACCTGGGCCAACCGATGCATGCCATGTGTTCCGCATCTCCCCCTCACCGCTATCAAGGATTAACCGTTCGCAGATTTTCGTAGAGCGACGCTTGGGATCGCGTTTCGGCGAGAATTCCGAAAAGACTCTTCAGGTCACCTTAACCAGAAAAAGAGTTCCGATATGCACACATTTAATGCCAAAATATCTGGGAGCGACGGTGCGCAGGATTCGAGGGGACGGCTTCGGCTGTGCCCATCTCTCTGTACTTCCTTCATTCGAAATTCGAATTCGGAAGTAGGGGGACTGGTGTTGGGTATAAAATACCCACAACCGAAGCCCTCAGCAGAATCAGCTCCAGGAGGACTCCGCTCGGACTCCCACGGGAGCCGGGCTCCGTCCTCGACATCAACTGCCGGTAAGCCTTGTCCGGACTCCTACGGGAGCCGGACCTCGCCTTTGACTTTAATTGCAGGAAGACTCCGCCTGGACTCCTACGGGAGCCAGGCTTCGTCTTCGACACCAACGGCTGCAGACAGACTTCGTCCGGACTCCTACGGGAGCCGGACTCCGCTGACAACTTTCACCGCAAGCAGACTTCGTCCGGACTCCTACGGGAGCCGGACTCCGTCGACAACTCCAACCGCAAGTAGACTCCGCCCGGACTCCTACGGGAGCCGGGCTCCGTCCTCGACATCAACTGCTGGTAAGCCCCGTCCGGACTCCTACGGGAGCCGGACCTCGCCTTTGACTTTGATTGCAGGAAGACTCCGCCCGGACTCCTACGGGAGCCGGGCTTCGTCCTCGACTCCAACGGCTGCAGACAGACTTCGTCCGGACTCCTACGGGAGCCGGACTCCGCCGACAACTCCAACCGCAAGTAGACTCCGCCCGGACTCCTACGGGAGCCGGGCTCCGTCCTCGACATCAACTGCTGGTAAGCCCCGTCCGGACTCCTACGGGAGCCGGATCTCGCCTTTGACTTTAATTGCAGGAAGACTCCGCCTGGACTCATACGGGAGCCAGGCTTCGTCCTCGACACCAACGGCTGTAGACAGACTTCGTCCGGACTCCTACGGGAGCCGGACTCCGCTGACAACTTCCACCGCAAGCAGACTTCGTCCGGACTCCTACGGGAGCCGGACTCCGCCGACAACTCCAACCGCAAGTGGACTCCGCCCGGACTCCTACGGGAGCCGGGCTCCATCCTTGACATCAACTGCTGGTAAGCCCCGTCCGGACTCCTACGGGAGCCGGACCTCGCCTTTGACTTTGATTGCAGGTAGACTCCGCCCGGACTCCTACGGGAGCCGGGCTCCGTCCTCGACATCAACTGCTGGTAAGCCCCGTCCGGACTCCTACGGGAGCCGGACCTCGCCTTTGACTTTGATTGCAGGAAGACTCCGCCCGGACTCCTACGGGAGCCGGGCTTCGTCCTCGACTCCAACGGCTGCAGACAGACTTCGTCCGGAGTCCTACGGGAGCCGGACTCCGCCGACAACTTCAACCGCAAGGGGGACTCCGCCCGGACTCCCACAAGAGTCGGGCTCCGTCGCTGACTCCGATTGCCGGTAAGATCCGTCCGGACTCCCACGGGAGCCGGACTTTCCACCTGACTTTAGTTGCAGAGGACTCCGTCCGGACTCCTACGGGAGCCGAACTCCGTCATCAGCTCCGACCACTGCCGAGCTTCAGCCGATAGATCTGCACTCCCTGACAGGCTGTTTTAACGGCCACGATCCTGCTCCACTTCCTGCGGCGGACCCTACGCGACCCCATTACTCTCTGACAGGCTGTATCAACGGCCATGATTCTGCTCCACTTCCTGCGGCGGGTGCTGCATGACTCCACTACTCCCTGGCAATTAGCAGCAACGGACGCCGCTCCACTACCTGCAACAGGCTCCACGTGGCAGGCCATAGCAATAGCCACGATTCCGCTCCACTACCCTTCGCAATAATTTCCGCCTGACTATGGACAGCCCACTACCAGATGGTTACGAACGTCGCCATCAATCCGTTACCTCCTCCGCCTATAAAAAGGGGGACCCAGATACGTTATGCTATAAGCTCTCGTCTTTTTGTCTAAAAACTCTGCTAAATTCTCCGTTCGAGCGCTCCATTCTTGTTGAGGCAGAGAACTGATTAGAGCGTCGGAGGGTCTTGCCGGAGCAACCCCACCTCCGGTTTAGACTTCCTTTGCAGGTCCCGGCGGCGACCGCGACTTTCCCAACTCTAGCTTCTCCGACGCAAGCGGATTTTTGCACCAACAACGCTCTTAATTGCTTTTTATTGCTATTGATGTGATTGATTGACCTTTGGTGCCTCACCTGTGAGGTTTCAACTATTGCTGTAACATTTTACATCAAGTGTGTCATTTCTTTTATGGATATGTTGTTGGCCGTTAGTTGTTATAAATTCTGAAGTTAAACATGCACTGGTGAGCAATTGCACGTAGCTTCTTGCTTGTTGAATCCCCCCACCTCTTTCTTTTCTACATAACTTCACCTCTGATAAATGGTGACACTTTCATTTTTATTACTTGAAATTTTCATTCTAAGTATTTGTTGCTGTGAAATGTTTTGCTATTTTATGACAGACGGCCTGGTGGTGATCGAATATATGGAATTTTTGACAATCAACTCCCTGCTGCTTTAAGGAAGCTTCCTTTCGACCGGCATCTCTCTTTGCAAAATGTGAAGAAAGTCGTCTCTGAAGCAGATGGTTATCAGCCTCACTTGATTGCTCCCGAGCAAGGTTACCGTCATCTTATTGAGGGTGCTCTCAGTTATTTTAGAGGCCCTGCTGAAGCAACAGTAGATGCGGTAAGCTATCTTTTCCCATATATTCTCTAATGCATTTTTCTTATTTGCCTCTGGGCTTTTCTGGTCAAATGGGGTGTTTCAATGCCATAAGGAGCGCGAGCTTTCTTTCTTTCTTATGTCTTTGCATTGGTAATCTATAATTATAAATGCTGTAGGTGCACAATGTTTTGAAGGAATTGGTGAGGAAATCTGTAAGAGAGACAGAGGTAAGAGGTCAAGCAGTGGAAGATCTTCTGAAGTACTCTCTATTTCTCCAAATGACCAAAGCCATGCTAATGTTCTTTAATTAACAGGAGTTGAGAAGATTTCCTACTCTCCAAGCCGAATTAGCCGCTGCTGCATACGAAGCCTTGGAGAGATTCCGCGAAGATAGTCGGAAGACTGCACTGCGGCTGGTTGACATGGAGGCATCATACTTGACAGTGGAATTCTTCCGGAAGCTTCCACAGGAGGTAGAGAAGGGAGGGAATCCTCATGCATCCACTATCGACCGATATAGCGAGGGGCATTTCAGGAGGATAGGCTCGAATGTATCTTCCTACATAGGGATGGTCTCAGAGATGCTCAAGAACTCCATCCCAAAGTCAGCAGTTTATTGCCAAGTCCGAGAAGCTAAGCGATCTTTGCTTGACCAGTTCTATACACAAGTTGGGAAAAAAGAGGTGCGCCACCCCTTGGCAACCCAATTCTGCGGTGTGTTTTATTTCTTTTTCCCCTGATTAAGTTTTGGGTTTTAATGTTTTTTTTTTTTTCCCTCTTGCTATTGCAGGGAAAGGAGCTCGGTAAGCTTCTGGATGAGGATCCGGCGTTGATGGAGCGTAGACAACAATGTGCTAGGAGGCTTGAATTGTACCAGGCTGCAAGGGAAGAAGTCGACTCAGTTTCATGGACCGGATGAGGTTATGTCAATTCACAGCGATTTTACCACGTATTATTATATCGAGACATTTCGAGTGTCGATTCATGTATCTATCGAATACTTATTTATTATTTTTTAGCATATTCCGTCATCACCTTTCCTTAATTTTGTTGTACGTATTCAGTCATACTCGATAACTGATCATAGTTTTGGAGTTGATGTATTCATCTCTCTATGACAGGAATTTGTATTATTCGATATTTTATCATCATACATAACGAGCTTTTAGGTTTTTAGTCTGTACATGCTGTGCAAGATTTTTTTCTTTTTTTCAACGTGTGGTATCCTATAGACAGCTAGCCTATACGGGAATGTTGAAGTACACTTGAGGAAGGGGTGAAACAAGAACCAACGGCGTTCCCCTATCGCGGAAACGGTGGGTGGGGTGCAGCGAGAGCGGGTGCAGGAGGGGGGGCAGGCAGCGAAGCATTGGCGGAGGTTCTCGAAGAAGACGTCCACGTTGTCGAGATGGTGGACCTTCAGGGCTCGGAGGTCGATATCACCGCGGAGGAAGACAACCTTCTTCAGTGTACCGTCCTCGATCCCCCGTGGCGGTGGAGGTGGGGTCTCGAAGGCGTCGGAAATCGATAGATGTGGTGGCGGACGATCCTTTTGGAACGGATTCCAGCGTCTCTCTCCCCTTCGCTCCGTAAGTTCCCCCAGACGTCCCGCTAGCTTTATTTAGTTCCATGAAGCTTTGAGAGCCGTCGTTCAATAAAATGCTGTCTATATGTCTCATATAAGCAATTATCTATAGATTTTTTATTCCAGTACCGATTAAAGAAATTCTCATGCATTCTGCGCTTTCATTTGTTCTCGCTTCACAGGCTTGTACAGTGAACTTTTCTGTTTTTGTCTGAAAGATTTATGATAGAATATAGATGAAATCTAGCATTTGAGGGGTGTTTTTTTTGGTTTTACAACCAAGTTAGCCGTAAGATGAACTACTGCAAGTGGAAAAGGTTTTAGATTCATTTTTACCATAGATATAAGTTTCAACAAGAACAATGGTTGCCGCGGTCAGAAAACTTCTGCACCACCGTCAAATACAGTTACAATCTCATTTTCAGACATAAATGTTGGATTTCATCTTACTGCAACTCCAAATCCATGAATCAAACACTAGGAATGTAGTTGCAAATGCAGCAACTACAATCACATATAACCAAACTACATGTATTTTTCTATTATAAGTATTCAAACGCTACCTTAGTACCACCACCTGAGCATGGTTGTTTCTTGGGGATGAGGTGGCAAAATGTGAATTGTAAAATCTTATAATATGCTGATGGCTACTATCTGAGTTTGGGGTTATTTTTGATGTTATTTGGAATTTTTATATATCTTGTGCGATACCGGGGAATTTATTACGTAGATGTCTAATGTTGTCGGGCAAAAACTGTCGTAGATTGGTTTTCTGGAAGCTTGTGTCAAGAGAGATTAGAGAACAAGTAATTGATGTACGTGGCTGGATTGGTGAGTAGTGATTTAGAAGTTAATATTAAATATTATTTGATTAATCTTCCACCATGACAACTGGTACTTTGACAGCTTGATGGTGTTATTTTGTTGGGTATAATGTGGTTCGTGAGAGCAAGGTTGAAGTATAATGTTGGCGATCTTAATTAACCAGATGAATTGAGATCTTCATCTATCTCAGCCAAGATGGGATGTTGAGGAAATCTTATGAAAATTTAGAGATATTTTGCGATCTAGTTGATGATACAGGAAGTAAGATATTTAAATTTGATTTATTATGGTAAAACTCAGATCAATTATTATCTTAAAATATGAATGCCAAATATTAATAATTAGTAAGTAATTCAAAATTTTAAAAGATTCAGCTTGTTTTCAGAATTTAAAAGCTAGCTATTATTTTCTATTCGATCGGTTCCCACTTCAGCCATTCCCATTGGACTCAGCTGTTGGAACAGAGCATGACGGTAGAGGACTATCTGGAGCTTTTCTAATCCTTCCATCCTAACTTTAAGCAAGAAACCAGCCCCTGCAGTTTTGAATCTTTAAGGTTGGGGTCTCATTGAGGAAGTCCAATGGAAAAGTAGAGGTTGAAGTGAATTGACCAAAGTGTCAATACTTCAGCTACATTAAATGCTTGTCCATAGGTTTAATTGGGTCACAAAATGGGGGAGAGCCTATCCCCCATGTATTGCCAGCCAAGAGCTAGCTAATCAGGACACGCAGCTAGGTCTTTCACCAGGAGGATTCGAGCTAGCAATCTCCGCTAAAGAAACATGAGCTTCAAAGTTCAACTAACTCATAAGTGCACCATGCACGAATGTCTGCCTGTTCTGGTGTCATTTTTGGTGAGCAGAACAAATATAAATGAATGCCACCCTTTATATGCTCATACAATCAATTCATGTCCCCTGTTAATTTCTTCTGTTCCCACTAAAACTTTTTGCTGCTACATCCTAATTTAGTGCTGCGTGATATCCAAATAAGAAATACATACCAACGAGAATTGTAACATTAACTCAAGATGATGATTATAATACCATTTTACTGTTTTTTATTTATCACTATTCTCAAAAGCTTGATAACTAGTGGAACAACATTTCTGATTTTACCATAAGTAAAAGCAAGCTGATGACTGCAGGTTTCTTGATCATTTGTGGTGCAAGAGGACCTCATCGTTACAAAAATATGCATATGTTTGTATAAATTTGCTGCAAACAAATAAAAATCTCCTGTTGAATTGCTATTATCTCCCCCTATTCCACATCATTCCCATCATCTAATGCCGAACAAATCCACCTCAGACATCAGCCTTCTTCAGTGTGGCTTCAGCTCTCTCTAGATCTTCCAATGCCTTCCAAAGCTTTGGATCATTGTAATCCTTTATAAGCAAACTGGCTCCTGCATCCTTAAGTGATTTTTCAGGATTTCTTGTCATAACTCCAACCACAGTCATCCCTGCTGCCACACCAGCTTTTATTCCTGATGCAGAATCCTTGAGAAACAAGGAGTGAAAATATGAAAAATTAGGTGACTTTACTCAAACAAACATAGTGAAAGAAGATGTCTTGAATGATATGGTTTAGATAAGAAAACCAACATCGAACACCAATGAGTGCTCTGGAGATGCATTGAGAAGGTTGAGAGCCTTCAGGTAAGGATCAGGAAATGGTTTAGCTCTCTCGCATTCACTCCCAATTACCACATGCTGGAAGAAGTCAGACAGGCCAAGAGTCGAAATCATAAGCTCAGCATTAGGCCTTGGAGCATTAGTCACTGCTGCACGCTTTAAACCTCGATCCTCGATCCATTTTCGTAGCTTGTAGAGACCATCTATTGCCTCCAACTGTTTAGATGCCAACCTGTAAATCCAATATTGCAAGACTTCTCCCTCAAAATGATGCTATATACGGCAGAAAGAGGAATGCAGTAATTTTAGAGGGGCAACTAGAAAATTTACTTCCGAAACCTAGCTTCCTTATCATCAATAAATTTCATAGCCTTTTCACGATCCCAGTCGGGAAATAAAGTTTTGGCGATATCCTCACTGTTCTTGCCTGCAATTTTCTCAATGAAGTCCTCCTCAGTTATTGGGACACTATTATTGTAACCAATCTGTGAACAATAATTCGTGGCTCTGTCAAAGACTAGTTTCACATAATTGGCCTAATAATGGCCAGCAAAAGCACAAGCAGAAGACTGCCATGATCCATGCTAAAGAACGCATACCTCTAGCAGCATTTCTCGGAAAGCATGGTAATGCATAGGATCTGAATCACACAGTGTCCCATCAACATCAAACAAAATTGCTTCAAGGGGAGCAAGTGCAGAGATAGAACTGCAACAGCCAGCTCCAAGTCAGTGCTACCTAAAGGACAGTGTTCCTTTTATGTTTTCTTGTTTTGTTTGTTGGAAGTTTCTGATGATGAAGAAAAGAATGTTTGCTAATAGTTTAGCTGTCTTTAATGTGAATGTTTGCTAATGCGACTAGAATTTGAAACTACAACAAGAAATGAGAAGGATATTGTGAAAACATTAGATTGACAAAAATTAACCTTATTAGAAAAGTGTTAATTAAAATAAATAAAATTAGGATTTAACATTAAACTTTGGCTTCTTTCCCACAGCCAGTAGTCAGGCAGACAAGAAGTTCCACTTTCTTGATTCTTACAATTATCTAAGCCCCTCTCTGTATTAGGATTTTCAATGGCGTTGTTGCACATGCCTTTTTTCATAAAAATCCTTTAATTGAGTCTCTATCATTCTATTCTCTACTAATAGAATAAATAGCCTTTCAGTGAGAAAATAGTATTGCCTAGCAGAGCATTTTTCTTGCAGGATAACACATTTTCAGGACTAGTGCACAGAATGACCATGGGGATCAAGGAGCTGAAGTACCTAATTATGTACAACAAATTGAGACATAATTGGTGGTGGAATGTAGTGTTGCTAGCAAAGCACTGCATGCATCTCTGTTGCTTTTTATTGAGAGGGTGATCTTTAGAAGTGTGGTTCGATAAAGCAGGTGGTCAGCAAACCCACTTCTCTAATTTAAATTTATTATACCAAGTTTTATGCCTTAAAATAATTAGTCACCATGGTAACTAAATTATAAGCTATTGAAGCATTTAGAAAAACTAAACGACTTTATTTAGTAATAAAGGAGAATGAAATTTTATTTTATTATATGATATATGTAGACAATGTTCTTAGCAATGAGTCTTCATTTAAAAAGCCTAAAACACCAGAAGCACATCAAATCAAATTGTAAAAAAGAAGCCTAAGAAAGGATGCTTTATAGAGCCTATACTCTAAAGTTTCATGGAATACGAACTCATTTAAACCAAGCTTATTCAAATCAGGACTATCCAAATGCATAGCAGATTCACTTTTAAGAGCCATAGTTATCAGGATTTCAACCCCTGCAATCACAGCATGTATAACATAGATTCATTACCACATCTTCTAGAGTTAATACAAAATCAAGGAAGTGCCATGTTTGCTTACAATACACTCTGCGTATGACTACCTCAGATACCTTCTATTTGCTTAAAGAGTAGTAATATATATTCCTAGTTAGACTAGAGAATGTTAGCATAGAAACTAGTTGACAACAAGAAAAGTCTCAGGTCTTGACTGTAAGTTTTGCATTCTCCTCAGGTCGGTCATGAAATTTTTTCCCCTCTAACTGGTAAATCACCTATGTATGTATGTATGCATGCATGTATGTATGTATCATCTCTTTAAATGGCATCTTGCAAGAGAATGAGACAAATTTTACACTCCTAAGCACATGGGTTGAAAAAAAAAAAATGCTTTTTCCTCGAAAAACGTCCCCAATCTCCTCATATGTGGGATCCATGGATGGCCAACCCTAAACGTAGGAATTCCATTCGCCTTCGTGTATAGAAAAATTTCACTAATTTCCATTTTAAAATCCCTTCCCTTGTAATGTGTCTGCAAAAAAGACTTGTGCGCCTGAAGGAGTCTCTCCAATTTGTCCATGTCATCAAGATGCTCAGGACACTTGAGAACATCTCTACACATCTTTTAAGTCTTTCGAATTCACCTTATTGTGGTGTTGATTTTTCCCACCAATGAAACAAAGCAAAAAAGTTTCATTGTAGTTAGTACCATATTAAATTTTAGGGGATGAAGAGGCTTTTTTCCCCTCCAACTAAGTCCCTTTTAATCTAAACCAGTATGCCCTCTCCTGATCATCCTTGGTATTATGCATGTGATAGCACCAATACAGTCTAAGCCATTTCATTCCAAATTCTTGTCTCAGAGAATTTGGGCCCCTTCAATATCTTATTCTAAATCCTCACCAAGCTTCATCTATAAAGTGTCTACTATAAATATACATATCATGTCTTAACATTTATTTATAAATATTCCAGACAAAAGCCCAAAACAAGCAATTATTCTCCCACAATATCAAATGGACTTGGAGTGTAGAATCTATCAAAATGAATAGAAAGATCACATCAGTAAAAAAAAAAAAGGAACGAGATTTCATCTAACTAAACGAACAAAATTCGAAGGAAAATACCTCTCCCCGGCGTGGGAGCTGGTCAAATCCGACATCTTCTCCTCAAGGTCGATAAGCCCAAAGCTGCTATCCTCTTTTCTTCTGATCTAAGTGCAAGATGGCGAGCAACGGCAAGAGTAGAGGAAAGAAGGAGCAGCAAATTTATTGTCGATGGGTCCGAGCTCTTCACCCTCTCTGTTTCCCTCCACGCTCCGTACGAAGGTTCCAACCGAACCTACCCGAAACCCATTTCAAGTGCGACTCTAGTGGGATGCTTCTTTTTTTTTTTTTTTTCCCGGGATAAAACTCTAGTGGAGTGCTTTCTGGGGTCCGTGTTATGAGGAAAACCTAGAGACCGTGTGTGTGTTGCACGTGTGACGTGTTCAAGAATAAAAATATCTGTCGGGGAACGGAGTGGGTGCTCACCATCTAGGCCTGGGAGTGCAAAACGACCTGACCCAGTGGAACGGGTTGGTGATTTCGCTGGCGATCAGTAGCGGTACTCATATACTTAGCCCATCTATTTAATGATTCTTTTATATCAACTGCAGTTGATACTCTATATGAGGTAGGCGAGTGAAAGCCATATCGGACAAGGAATAAAGTAGCGCCGGACAAAGGATTTCCGTTGTAGCATTTTTCACCCTTTAGACATGCAATCATATGCGAATAAAACTCCTATTTTTTTTGATAAAACTTTTGGAAGGAATTTATGCCGAGGTTGTTTCCCGTCCATAAGTTAAAGAAAGGAATTAAGGAGGGCCACGTTCAAGAAATAAAGCCATCCATCCTAACTATGGAAATACATTCGGCTTCCCTTTGTTTCTACCTTTTATGCAAAGCCTTAGTACTACTTTCTCACGGTTGGGTCTCCATCTATGAATTGCAGGGCCGCTACTTAAGAGTTTCTAAGTCGGAGGCATCACAAATCACTTTTTTGTATTGACTGAGATATCATGACTTGGAAGGCTTCTTGTATATTCTTCTATAGCTTCTCGAAGCTAACCAAGTGGCTGACTATTTAGCTAACACTACTTGATCAAGCGATATTATTTTTGACATAGAGGTTGCTATTCCTTTTGTGCTTGGACTCATTCTCATGGCTAAATCTATCGAGTTTCTTATTAGAGAATAGCAGCCATAAATTTAAGTTCTTCATTTGTTTTAACTAACTGCATTCTTCTTCTATTTTGATTTGTTCTCAGATGAAGCACTCAGCCTAACATTATCCTTTAGAGTTTTCTGGTTTTTTACAGCATTTGAAGATTCTAGATTTATTTAACTTTTCTTGATGTCTGTTTTGTTTATATTTAAAGGTTTTTTCTCATCATGTATGATTGTCACTGATAGTACGTACCTTCTCAACTGCATATCAAAGATCGATGGTCTAAGAAATTTTGAATTTTACAATTTAAATTTGTACATAGTATAAATTTAGGATTTGATCCAAAGAGTCAATTTATCATTTCCTTTTATCTTCACATCAACCTAGTTGTAATCTCTTATAAATTCTCAAGTATAAATATGCCTGATCATGATCTCACAATATTGAGGTAGGAAAGTTTCCAACGATATTCTTCTTTTCTGCATACTTTTCTTTTTCCACAGTTTAATAGATACGAGGAGAAAGAGAAGCCAAAGGCAATAGACGAAAAAAGTATTTTCAAATGGGCAGATTAAAATACAGGATTGGAGAGAATTAAAAAAAAAAAAAATTCAAACAATGCATTGATATCATCTTAGCCAATATCTAGGTTTATATCTTCCATTGGCTACTACTTTAACCGATACAAAGCAATATCCAATAAATATAGATGCTACGCTGGAGTCTGTTCAATGACTCACATACCTTGGTATTGAACGGCTATTAAGCTGTGAAGAGGATTTGATTTGCTGGTTTGTCTTGGTTGATCGCTGCTCGACATCGTAGATGATAGCCATAAACATGATGAATGATATGACAAAAATGTAGGGAGAGCTCCTCATGCTATAGAGAGAGAGAGAGAGAGAGAAAGAGCACGGGAAAGAGAAACTTGCTGTAAATTTTAAGAGAATGTAGAACCTTTAGTTTGGGCCACCGTGTGGTCAAAATTAATTTTATGCCCTTATAGTCCCAACTCCCATGGTGGGATGAATGAGAGATAGATTCTGGTCATATATTCATGATTCAATGAATTCATAGCCCTTTTTTGTTCTTTTTTGGCAGGAGAATAAATTCTCCTACGGATCACCATATATTTGTTTTGAAGTAACATTAGCAAGGCCTCTATGCCCTCCCTTATAAATGGAAAATTGTGGCTGTTAGAGTAATTCACTTAAATAATGGCCTTGATCTTCAGGTACACCTTTCTCTAAATAAAACATTATTCTAAAATTTATATTTTTGAGCAGTTTTTTTTTTTTTTGAATATGCTTGCATATTTCCAAAACATCGTATTCTTATTCAAGAAAAAGTGAATAAAAATATTATTATTTTCATCATTGCCTATTATTTTATATTATAGTGCCATTATAACCATCATTATAATGTTCCTATTTTAAAAAGTTTGAATATATTATTATGGTACAGTGCACAATATCATATCATGTTAGATAAAATCTTGAACTTTAGTTTAGTGCCCCTTGCCTTGTAGGCAAACTAGTTTCCATCTCTAAATTGTTAGATTAGTGCTGATGGCTGGAAGTCAAAGTTATGATGTTTGTGGGGTAAGACTCCAATTGCTTCCCCCTCTTGCTCTTTCTCGGTCCTGGGGGAACCCAACTGCAATATCAAAGTGGATTCTTTTCTTCTTGTTTTTTTTTTTTTTTTTTTTTTCTGGTGGTCAGGTATAGAATTCAAAGTGAGGCATGGATTTTGTTATGTTGTATCCAATCTTTTTGTAGGCATGCATCCACAATGTATGGTGGAGTGGCCAGATGGGTGGCATTTGATGGATGGAAACGTGAAAGGGTGCATTATCTCAGCATATGTGACATGCATGAGAGAAAGATAGCTGGCTAAGATTTTATCTCTATAGTAGATGTGAATTGGTTCATTTGATAAAGTGGCTTGGAGACATTACTGGTGATTGGGAGAGTATTGTCTACATCTCTTTAAAAATTATTATCTCAAGAAGTCCCTTCCATTGGAAAAAAAAAAAAAAAAAAAAAAAAAGAACTCCCTTACCATTAGCATTAAAAAAAAAAAATCCATTTAAACAAAAATTTTCTAATCACACAATCCCTATTACTGATATTTAATCCACGGTCTTCTATATTTGGTACTGCAAAACTCCAAACCAACTCCATCTAGCTACTATTGTGAGTGCTGTTAACTTGATTCTAGCATAAAACTAAACAACCACCATATTCTTACAAGACTATCACGCTTCAAGTATATGAACTCAGGTTAACTCAAATAAAAATCTAGCCTTTTCGAGGTTCATGTCAAGGTGAATCATGTCTAAATGCCTCCTAACCTAGATCATGTGTATCGAAGATTTCAGATGCACTTTTGCATAAACATTTCCAAATCAAGAATCAAGCTGGGTTCAGGTTCTAAGTATGATATTGGATGGCAGTTGAATCATGTATGAACCAACCTCGATTTAAGATTTCAAACTTATTTTTCTCAACTATTTTGGATTGGACTCGTGTATCTTCGTTTGCCAGATTTTTTCTTTTTAAGATCATCATGGATGTTATTTCAAATTTCTCCGTATCCTTATTTACAATCTTCATCCACGTCATCATAGATTTTCCACTCTTTCTCACAGCCTTTAACAGCAAAATACTTCTCCTAGATAGAGCCTTCTTGGATTTAAATTTTTTTTTAAAAAAATCAAATTTTAAATAGACTTTTAATTCTTTATTTTAAATGATTCAAAATTTTAAAATTTGATTCTTAATAGTCCCACATTGAATGATTAAATGCAAGTTTTTTTGAATTTATAAATATCATGTTCATTAAAGTTCAAATTGGACTTAAAGGATGGTGAGCTAATAACCAAATATGTGCTCGCACTTGGCTTGGCTAGCCGTGCTATACACATAAGCATGGTGTGGTGATGCAGGACGAGATGTGTATTAAAGTCTTTTAAAATAATAATTATTAATTTCATTAATATTAGGTGGGAGGTAGCCGCAATGATGGGAAGAGGGATGAAACTTCCAAGAGATTTCTTCTCAAATTTTTTAATAAAAATAATTATTAATAAAATAAATATTTATATATTAATAAAATATATATTATTTTTTAATAATATAATAGATAGTGATAATTATTAACTCCATTAATATTAAGTAAAAGGTAAACAAATAATGGTATTGATATATTAAAAGATCATTAAAGGCTTTGGCGATCAAAAAGGAAAGGGGCATGGAACTTTTAAAATGGAGGCTTCTTCTCAAACTTTTTAATAAATATTATTTTTAATAAAATAAATATTTTTTATATTAATAAATTATATATTATTTTTTAAATAATTTATATTTAATTATATATATATATATATAATTAAATATGTAAAAGATTCTATGTTGGTAGAACTTCCATCCATCATATTTGTAACTCTTTAAAAGAATATAATATATTGTGTTAGTTCTTTTACATCTAGTTATATTAATTTGTCTACTTTTGCTTAGCAGCATGTAAAGCTTAAGCGTCCTCTCCAATTCCTTTTACATAAATGTCTATTAATTCCTTTCACCAATTCCTCCCTATCACTCAATAATTGTAGCTCTTGACCCTATAAACAGGTGAGTTTCTGAATGGAAACACAAAGCCCGAAATGTTCTTTTCAATTCCTTTCACATATATGTCTATCAATTTCCTTCATACATCTCTCCCTATTACTCAATAATTGCACCTCTTAGCCCTGCAAAAAAGATGAGTTTCCAAATGGAAAAGCATCACGGAGCGTAAAAATTATTAGTTGAAAAAAAAAAAAAAAAAAGAGTCCAAAGATCATGGTTTTATGGCACTCGAAATGCATAATGTATTAAATTATAAATCTAATATACATCTATGCATATTGTTTATCTCACGCAGGTCTCAACTGTAGGCATCTGGAAAGCAAAAATATCTTCACAAAAAAAAGAATTGTTATTCTTCCAACCAATAACAACCGTAAATCTTAGATAGAAAATTTCAAATAATATATCGGTAGTATATAAGCCTTCCCAAAATAATTCTATTTCATCAATATATATTAGTTAATTTTTACTCTATGAAGTAAATATATAATTTTAAATTTATACAAGCATTTTAATAGTAGTCACATTTCTTGAAGAAAAGATTTATACTTCTGCACACAACAACTACTTTCAATTTTAGATATAAAGTCCTAAGTAATCTAATATATATATATATATATTAGAATAGAGGCTTTTGTGTTGATAGGGCCTCTACCCATCAGATCTGCAACTCCTTAATATAATTAATATATTAATATAATATATTATATTAATTCTTCTATATTTGGCTACCTTAATTTATCAAGTTTTGCTCAGCAATATACAAAGCCCAAAGCATCCTCTCCAATTCCTTCCACATAAATGTTTATCAATTTCTTTCACTAATTCCTCCCTGTCACTCACTAATTGCAGCTCTTGGTCCCACAAATAGGTGAGTTTTCGAATGAAAATACAAAGCCCAAAGTCTCCTCTCTAATTCCTTTCACATATATGCCTATCAATTTCTTTTACCTATTCCTCCCTATCTCTCACTAATTGTAACTCTTGGCCCTACCAAAAAGATGAGTTTCTGAACCGAAAAGCATCGTGGAGCATAAAAACTATTAGTTGAAAAAGGAAAAGAACACAAAGGTCATAATTTTACAGCACTCAAAATGCATAATATAGTAGATTATAAATCTAATACACATCTATATACATTGTGTACCCCACATAGGTTTTAAATGTAGGTATTTGAAAAGTGGAAACATCTCTCAAAAAGAAAGGATTTGTTACTCCTTCAGCCAATAAAAACCTTGAATCTTAGATATAAAGTTTTAGGTAATGTATCAACAGTATATAAACCTCTCCAAACCAATTCTATTTTATCAATATCTATTAGTTGATTTTACTCTGTGAAGTAAATATATGATTATAAATTTATATAAGTATTTCAATAGTGGTCACATTTCTAAAAGAGAAAAGATTTATTGCTTTTACACGCAATAACAACTTCCAATCTTAGATATAAAGTTTCACATAATGTATCGATAGTGTATAATCTAAAATAATCTTTTTTTATCAACATATAAAATTTTTACACTTTAAATAAAAAGAGTACGTGAGAGATGATAGAATTTAGAAAGAGATGACTTTATGTCTCTATTTAGATTACTTGATACCACCTAGTATATTTTACCATATTACTCTAATAAAATTTATGAGTTTTATATCATGTGAAGTGAATAGCCTTTTATATTATACTGCTGTTCAATCTATAAATATTTTAATACTAGATACATATAGATTTAGCAATAGACTTTCGATACATATATTTAGTTTGAAAAGGAGTACTTAATTCAAGATAATTGATATATGATGAAATTAGAAAAGAAATACCCTACTCATTGCACAGATAATATTCTAGTTGAATTTAATTTTTATAACGTAAGCATTATACGTACTATAACATATGCATTATAGATGTTACCATGCATGTACCAGAAGTTATTTATGAGACACCGATGTTAGTAGGCCATTAATGTTGAGAAAAATATCTCGAGATTCGATCTATAATAAGCCTAGAACAAGGTCCAGGATGACAAACAAAATCCAACGAGCCCAAGAACAGTCCAAACGGAGTCCAGACGAAGGACATACATGCAGAAGGAAGTCAGGAGTAGCAAGTATAGCTCTTGGGCTGTTGGAGGGGCCCACGGGCCACCAGCAGGCTGAGCCTAGGCCCAGTGCGCATGGGCGAGTGCGCGAGCCGACCGTGCAGGAGTGGCCCAGCATGGGCGTGCACAAGCATGGCCCGGCGCGGGCCTGACCGCGAGCGCGAGCGCGTGTCCCGCCTTCTCATGCTGTCCCCGTGCAACCATGGATTGGGGGCATTTTCCATCTCGTTTCGTGTGGTCCACGTGGACCAAAGGGGTGTTTCTCCTCGATTTCTCACAATTCATGAGATTTTTCGTGGATCGATGCATAATCGAATGATTGTCTTCATTTACGAACTTGATCGGACGCTTGGAAGGCCTGATCGAGAGCGATAATGGGCTACAGATGCGTAATCAAGTGGCTAAGAGGGTTGCGGTGCTGATCGGACAGTCCAGACGCATCTGGAGTCCGATCAGGAGTGTTTCTTCGATGTGTTTTGGATTTTGGGGCTCTTTAAAAACTCTATGGACAAACAGAGGAGGTTCTCTGGTGGTTCGATAGAGAGTTGGTGCAGTCGAGAGATCTGTAGCAGATCTTGGAGAAAGCACCGATAGAGAGTAAAAGTAGAGGCTTCGGGCAGACTGTCAGGCAGGGTCTTCTTGAATTCTAGTGAGAGCTTCGTAAGGGTAGCTTTTAGTTGAGAGAAAGATTGTGTATAAGGGTTGAAAGTGTGAGGATCTCCTCTTGTACTTATTCTTTTCTCATAGTGAAGCTTTGCATGTCCCATGAAAATAAGTTTTGGGCTAATCCATGTACTTGATTGTTTTCTCTTTTTTTTTTTGTTCTTTATTTCTCTTGCGGTATCTACATGTGATTGAGTGCAACGTGAGTGGTATCGAAAAGATCCTGTGGTGGTGGTGTCTTGACCAGATCTCCCAATAACTGGTATCAGAACTCCAACGATACCAGCGCGCTAGGTTGTTCATATCGTGATAGTGTTGATCGAGATTGAAGAAGATAGAGAAATTAAGTTCAATTAAGATAGAGATCAGTCGGTTTGATGGAAAGAGTAATTTTTCCTTCTAGCAATCGAGAGTAAAGGACGTGCTCATCCAGTAAGGGTTGATCGATACTCTCTTGTACGAGAAGAAGCCAACCATCATGGAGAAGAAGACCTGAAAGTGGCTACAGACGTAGACAGTGAGTACCATCCACTTGTATCTAGCAGATGACATGGTGATCCATATGCTTAGTGAGATATTTCCGACAGTACTGTGGTCGAAGCTCAAAGAGTTGTATATGATGAAGTCTCTCACCAGCATTTTCTTCCTCTGGAGGTAGTTTTATCAGCTGTGGATGATTGAGGGACAAAGTATGCAGGAGCATCTAAGCAACTTTCAGAAAATCCTCACCGACCTCCCTAGCATTGATGAGAAAGTTAAGGAGAAGATCAGGGTATTGATCTTGCTATCATCATTTTCTCCCTTTTTTAAGTCTTTGGTGACTGCTCTTCTAATAGGTAAGAGCACCATCAAGATGGAAGAGGTGACTTCTACACTTCTCCAGAACAAAGTTCTCAGGTGGAAGAATCAAGTTTCAAGTTCAGATTGTGACTCAGCTCTGACGGTGACTGGAGGACATAGTGGCGAAAGATGAAGCCATAGAGGATCGCGACATGGGTAGTCCAAGTCCAGGACAAGGGACTACAGCAAGATCAGATGCTACCGGTATAATGAGTTGGGGCATTAAGTCAGAGATTACCCTCAAAGATCGAACGATGGCTACTATGACGGTGGCCAATAGCGATACTGAGATTGTTGATGCGCTTATGATCTCAGATGAGGTATCTATTCTTTTTCAATAATGGATCTTAGACTCTACTTATTTTTATCATGTTTGTTGTAAAGAGAAGCTGTTTGAATCTCTAGAGAATAGTGAGGACATTATTTACTTACCAAATGGGTCGAGCTGTACGATCAAAGACATCGAGACGGTCAGCATGGAGACACATGATAGAGCTATGAGGAAATTGGGTGAGATCCGATATATACCCAGCTTCAAGAAAAATATAATTTTTCTAAGTAGACTGGATTTAAGCAGTTACAAGTGGAGAGCTGATGGAGAAATTTTGAAGGTCATGCACGGCAATAGGTCATAATGAAGGGAAAGCAGTATGGAGGACACTACCTCTTGGTAAGGAGCTCAACGAGGTGGAGCTCCAGGAGCAGGTGGATCGGGTATGAGACGGAAGACTCAGAAGGATGACAAGCAACGTCGCAAGATAAAGATTCTATTGCCACAAGAGGCTACCTCGAGCAGGTCTCTGGTCAGAGTGGACACAGCCTATAATAGAGATGGGATCGAGCGGTCTGGCTCGACTCTCATGTTTGCCCATCCATGAGCAGCAGGTATTTTTTTTAGGACATGAGAGTGAGAGATGATCTCTCAAAATTATTATAGAGGCCAAATATCGAATCGAAATGAAGATTATTGAGAAAAATACCTTGAGATTCGATCTATAATAAGCTTAGAATGAGGTCCAAGATGATGAATGAAATCTAATGAGCCCAAAAATAGTCCAAACAGAGTCCAGACAAAGGAGATACATGTAGGAGGAGGTCAGGAGCAACAGGTATGGCCCACGGGCCGTCGGAGGGGTCCACGGGCTGGCAGTAGGCAGGGCCCAGGCTCAGTGCGTGCGGACGAGCGCGTAGGCCAATCGTGTCGGCACAACCCAATGTGGGCACAATGCAGTGCGGGCGCGCATCCCATCTTCTCACGTGGTTCATGCATGATCGTTGATCGGGGGCATTTCCCACCCCATTTTGCATGGTCCACATGGACCAGAGTGGCATTTTCTCTCGATTTCTCATGGTTCATGAGATTTTTCTTGGATAAATATACGATCGAACGGTGGTCTTCGTTTATGGGCTTGATCGGATGCTTGGGAGGCCTGATCGAGAGCAATAACAGGCTACAGGTGTGCGATCAAGCAACTGAGAGGGTCGCGGTGCTAATCGGATGGTCCAAACACATCTGGAGTCTGATCAGGAGTGTTTCTTCGATGTGGTTTGAGTTTTGGGGCTCTTTAAAAATCTTATGGGCAAACAGAGGTGGTTCTGTGGTGGTTCTGCAAAGAGTTGGTGCAGCCGAGAGATCTGTAGCAGAACTTGGAGAAGGCACCAACAGAGAGCAGAAGTAGGGGCTTCGGACAGACTGTCAGGCAGGGTCTTCTTGGGTTCTAGTAAGAATTTTATAAGGATAGCTTCTAGTTGAGAGAGAGATTGTGTATAAAGGTTAAGAGTGTGAAGATCTCCTCTTGTACTTGTTCTTTTCTCATAGTAAAGTTTTGCATGCCCTGTAGAGGTAAATCTTGGGCTGATCCACATACTTGATTATTTTTTTTTATCTTATATTTTTTTTCTTCTTTCTTTCTCTTGCAGTACCTACACGTGATCGAGTGCAATGCGAGTGGTATCGAAAAGATCATATAGTGGTGGTATCCTGGCCAGACCCCCCAACAATTAAGACTTTTATTGTAACAGCTGTTGAGACTTTTATAGGCCTCTCTAGTGGTTATCTGGATCAAAATCATAAAAAGACTTTAGATCTTGCATTGTAGAAAAATACATCCCAACCTACATCAGACCTTTAGCAACATTAGCTCCCTTAATATTTATTTTCTTCAATTTTTCCATCAAATTTTCAACTTCATAAGCTCTCTCTTTTACAATCCTTTTGGATAATTGAAAGATAGCCAAGTGGGCCAAGCCTTTAAAGCGATCATACTTGTGATTGGAGGATTTGGACTAAGTTAGAGTTTGTTGTATTTTGAAGACAATCTTGTCATAGACCTGCATCAGAGGGCAAATTTTGTTCCTCGATCTAGAAACACATTCTTTTTTTGAATTTTAATAAATTATTTTTTATATTTTTGAAAATATTAACTTTTGCATGTATTAACAATTTCTATAAACCGCATTTCCAACATATTTTACATGTGTATATCATGTCAATTGATTTTCTATCACTTCATTTTGAATTTGTCTGATTATTTTTAATTTGTGCAACTCCTACAACTCTTTTAATATATATATTTAGTATTTTATTCTTTTGAGGTTTCTTAGAGATCTATTTTAATTTTTTTACTTCTGCTAGGTTCAACTTGTTTATAACTTCTATATTGTCCTGAACTATATAATATAACAAATTTCATAATTGATTTATAATCTTTTTTTCTTCCATCAAAAAGATCAATAAAATTTTTCTTAAGTTTTCAAAATATGTGATTTTCATATAATATTCCAGATATGCCTCTTCACTTCATGCAATCAGTTCTAATTTTGTTGCATATATCTTTATTTATCTTCTTATTATATTATATCATAAATTATATGTAACAAAAATAATTATTTTGTAGAATCTCTTAGTCATCAATCTTGATTAAGATAATATTTTTATTTTTATTTTCACTATATTAACATTCTATTTAATCTGTTTTGGTTCTGCTAACCTTTAAGCCCTTATCTTTCGAAGCTTTTCTTTATAACTCCAATTTAGTATTCAATCTAATTCCCCTTTTATCGTCAACACTATATCATCAATAAATAATATACACCATGTTACATCCTGCTGAATATTATAAGTAAATTTATTGATAATTATATAGGTTAAGCAAGTCTGAATCGAATATATATTGTAATATAACATATGATACAATAAGGTAAGTATGAAATAAACAAATTTTCAGTATACTTGAACCTGTAGCAATAAATTATCTATCTTACATTATTAAATAAGAGAGGAATATGCCATTTTAAATTTTGTCTATAATTTTTTTTAATAGAAATATATTAAACTCATTTTTACATGAATATTTATTAAAATAATATAATGAAGAATTTAAATATATAATCCATGTGTGCTCTATTTATCTTTATGTCTCATCTCTTATCTACATAGCTTTTCAAACCAAATGAGCTCTATTTAAAAATCCTTCTTATTCGCATCCCTAACTAACTAGATATTTTTTTAAAATTTAAAAGATAATTCAATATTATTTTCTTTTGCAATCAGAATATATCTATTTAAATAATAATTAAAAATCTCAAATAAATTAGATATTTTTTAAATAAAATAATAAAAAATTAATAAAATAACTAAATTTTAAACAAGTTAGACGCACTCTCTCCAAGCCCGACTCACGTCCCTTCACTCTCCATCTCAACCCTCGCATGTTAGCCCTTCATCTTTGACCTTCTTTTTTTTTTTTTTATTTTCCTCTCTCTTCTCCTTTCTTTCTTTCCACACCTTAGAGCTCTCCCCCTCTCCTATCCTCTAATCTCCATTCCTCTTTTACAAACTTCAATATTTGTTATTTTATTATCTTCTTGTGCATTTTTATTTTATAAAATATTGTTTATACTTTTTCATTCATTATATTTTCTTTATCCTTTAGATTTTCTTTATCTACACTTTTTTTTATCTTCATTACTATGTCAAATATTCTTTTTTGGTCCTCTTCTGTATATTTTCATTCTTCATTTTTTTATTATATTACAAGTTTTTGCTTTTAGTTGAAATATTTCTAGTTACAATTCTCTATAATTAATTAAACATCTTAAATTTGCATATTCCTTATAAATTTATCATTTTTAATATTTTTATAAGCATATCAAAAAAATTATTATTTTTAATTTATAATCCTTCATTTATCTTTTATAACTACTTCCGTTACCATATGGAACTTATTTCTTCCTAACTTTAGTACTTATTATTGCTTTTTGCTTTTTAGGTTTCTGCATTCTAAATTTTTAGGTAGCTATTTATTATTATTATTTCGATTCAATTATTATTTCTTTAAAGTTTTAGTTTATAATATATTTTTTATTTTTATTTTAAATTTTTATTTTGATTTCATGCTTTTTATATTTTGAATATTTGTTTTAATATTTTTATTATTGTTTTTCAAATGCGCCTACCTATTTGCTAGTGTAGATTTATCTTTGGATCATACCCAATCTACTGGCCTATAAGCCAGTCAAATCCAGACAAGGGCCTAAGTATCAACTTTAACCTAAACCCACCCTGCCAAGAGATCCTAAGGTTCCAACATTAATGCATTTACAATTTTTTTTTTTTTTTTTTGGAAAAAAGGCCCGACCGTCTCCTAAAACCCTGATTCGAACCCGGAGGAAAAGGATCCGGTTTTGCCACCTCAAGAGAACGACCCCGACCCAGAGGGAATCCTCGGTATCCTGTGGTGGGCGGGGAGCGAGAACGGAGAAGGAGAAAACCGAGCGGCAGCGGTGAGAAAGAGGGATGAGCGGCAGCATCAGAGCTTCGAATGTCTTGCATCAATGGTGGATTCCTTCCACCAAACTACCTCTTCGAACTAGGAGGAGAAGGAGCTCTCGCCTCCCCATAGGTCGCTCTTTCTCCCTCATCCTAATCTGCTCTTAGTTCTGTAGCAAACCAACTGGAATTTTTTCTCATATGATCTCCAAAAGCGACAAAGGGTGTCTTTGCATTGTTTCATTGACTACCCGATTCACAAATTGTTTTCATTTTTTTTTTCTGCACTTTATGAGTTTGTTATTTTTGGAAAGAAATATTCCGTTGGATTTTTTCGACGAATTGTTATTGGATGACCGGCATTTGGATTATTTGACTAAAGGAAATCTTTTAGTTTTCCGTCGCTGTGCTGTTTGAATTTTTGTGATTTTGCATCAACTTCGTTTTTTTGTGTCATTTCATCGAATACCGATGCTACAGAATGTTCGGAAATCTGATCTTTTTGCTTTATAGGTCCGTCTTTATAAATAGAATTCATTGATCTGTTAATTTGATTACATGTTGTTAGCTTTCATTTTAGTGGATATTGACATAGGGATTGGTTGTTGATACGGTTGTTGGAGTAGCTTTCTTTTGCTCTTTGAGTTATTGGTAGACTTTCCTGTTCTTCTCTCCAATAAGCTTCAAACTGGTTCCCCTTCATTTCATCACCCAACTGGGATGAAGTTCAAAAGTTTGATCTTTTTCGTTTTGGGTCCATCTTCGTGAGCGTTCAGCATTTCTTTTCTTCCCGGGCGCCCCCCGGCCCCCCCACCCGCGCCTCCCCCAACACCCCCGCCCCCGCCGTTTTGTTGTTTTTCTTTGGTAAATGATGACAATGAATTAGTTGTCATGAGAGTTTCCTGGGTTGTTCTCCATAAGATCTTTGAACTTTAGCAAATGAGTTCAATTTTTTCTTGATTACTTTCCTTGGATTCTTCAAATTATGAAAATTAAGGTTTGGATGCTGATTTTTCTTTTTGTTTTCCTATACTCTATGAATTTTTTTGTGGCTGCTTGTTGTTTGTTTTTTGGCACCTAAGTTGATGTTACTGAATTTCTTGTTATTTCCCGAATAGAGTTTTTTAAACGTGAATTCTATCCAAAATGTTTCTTCTTCTCTCTCTCTCTCTCTCTCTCTCTCTGGTTTTTTTTTTTGTGGGGGGGGGGGGGGGGTATAATGTTCCATCTGGATTTTCTTTCTTTCTTTCTTTCTTTTTTTTTTACTGACTGAATGTGGAATCTGTATTGAGATGGATAATTTTCAATTTTCAATATAGGTCTAATTTCAGCTTTAGAAGCGCAGCTTGGCCCTTCTCTGTGTTTATGTCAGCAATTGCAGACAGCCACTGGGGCAGTTATTAATAAAAGCTCTGTAAGATCTCATACCGAGCACATAAATTTGTACCAGTATACTTTTCTTAGAAATATGAAAAAGAAACAGTCTGCACAATTAGAAATCTTCTATTGTATTTTCAACACTTAGTTTCTGAGAGAGCTTATCTATCACATTGCATTTTAGTATTTTTTTTATGTAGTTGTGTATTCATATATCACTAGTTACCAAAGCCATTTAGATGAAAATGCAGGACTTAGTATCCTGTTGAACATTACATATGTTCAAGAAGTTTCCACTGAAGCCTCAATCCCTGTCTGTAACACTAGGGGTCTTAACCCAATTTCAGTACCATCTTCTGTTCATTCCCTAAATTCTTATTTTAACTTTGAAGCAATAGAAATAAATTATACATCTTTATTCTTGTGATTAGGTTGAAATGAAACACATGACACTATTTTAATCATCCATCAGATTGCTGATGTATCATTATTTGTACCATCTCCTGACTGGACACTGACTGTAGAGCAACATCTGTTACCAGGAGAAAATGTACTATGCAGCAACCTGGCTATATAGTCCGACACTGCCTACTGCTCTGCTAATTATCATGTCTTTTTTATATTAATAATTATCTTTGACTCTTGTTGCATCATTATCCATTTGCTTCTTTCTTCCTCATCATGTACTTTACTTTGAAACCTCATTGACATTATTGGTTAGTGTTTTATCATGCCTTTTCACTATTTTATGGAGAATGGACAGTTTCACCTTGAAGACAAAAGCAGGATCTTTGTCTTGGGTTGGAATGCTAGGTAGACTTTTTTTTTTTTTTTTTTCCTTTCCCTTCCCTCCCTCGAAGGATACCAAGATGTTGAAGCTTGTCCGGCTTAAATGTTTTTTTTGCTGATATGGAGGTTACAGTTGTCATACTTACCCTCTGTATTCTTACAACAGAAATGCTTGTAGAATGCCAACATTCATGTACTCAACAAGGTAGATTAAGCATAACTAATTAACAATTTTGTGGGGCCACATTACCTGTCAAGAACACTCTTCCCACTTAATCTCTCCTCCCCATTTTGACTTGCTAATTTTTTTTCACAATCACACACTACTCAATGCTCTGTGCTTTTCAGACTTTCTTTACCCTTTTTCAAGCTTGGTTCATTATATCTTATGCTTGCATTTTATTTTCTTGCTGTTGAGTAAACTGCTAATTTTCCCACTTGTAAGTGATAAAGTGATCACAAGGAAAGTGTTGGACTTGATAACCAATTTTAGTACAAATTGGTCAAGGTGCTAATCCATAGTTACCTGATTCAATGATTTGTTTGGTCCTAGTTTGGATTCATAGTTTGCAATTTGCTCTTTTCTATTGTTTGCTTAGAGTAGGATGAGAAAATTTATTCTATTGACTTCATTATTCAGTAAAAATCTTTTAAAGTTATAGAAGGTCTGCTGATCAAAATGGGCTGAAATAAGAGGCATTTTCTGAAAGTGTTTGAAGGAAGAAGATGTATAAATATATTACATTTACGAATTAATTAAATAATCCCATGTATAGGGTTTTTAATTTGCCTGTCTTTTCATATCACAGCAAGATCGTATTATGAACTGGTTCTGTTCACATCAATTCACTGCTGATTCAGTGAAATTAGGTTATTGTGGGCTAGCTGATTCCATTATGGCTTTAGAAGCAGAGAAAGGAGAGGAGTGTTAAATATTTGCAAAACAATAGTTTCATATATCTTCATTTTTTAGCAACACTACTCTACATTCTGATGGTGGGATATCCAGTCTGGTTGCCCAGATGAATAAATAACTCACATAGTGCAATGTTGGCTCCTTATAGTAGATAATATTTTTATATTTAGGAGGATTTTTGAGTTTCTAGATGCTAAATGTTGTCACCTTTTCATCTTTTAGACAGGTTCATGATGTCACCAAGAATCTATCTATTGACAATTCTTTGGGTCTACAAAGAGAATAATACCCATACATAGAGAATAAGGATTTTAAGACATTGTGTTTCATGGCTAGTGACAAAGGAATTTGATGGCTTATTGTCTGGTATTGTGAGCATTAGATTCGTGTTCGAGGTCTTTCCCCTGGGTGGTTGGACCCTCAATCCAAGTTATTTCCCACATGTTCTCCAGTTTTTTTTTTTTTTAAATTCCGAATACTTAAAAAGGGGGATAGTAAATAAACAGTAACACATGTGGTAAATATTTTGTTGGGGAACCTCTGCAGAAGCATGAAATGGTTGGAGCATTTCAGAAGTTACCCATGGTGATGCCATCAATGGATATACTTTCTTCTGCACAGAGGAAAGCAAGAAATGTGACACCTACAAAGGGTAATATATTACCATGAAGGTTTCTTTTGCATATTTAAATTATTCTTCTGTCAATTGCAGATATTGTTATTTTACTCAAGGTACTAGGTGATATGTTGCTTTATGTCATAGGTATTGCAAACATCGCAAAGCGAGAGAGAAATAGAGGGGCAAAGCAACTTGATGCATTAATGAAAGTGAGACATGGATTCTTGTGCTTCTTGTTTTAGAAACACTACCGAATTTGCTAGTATCTGTATCAATAATATGATAAAAACTGCCCTCCGAATGCATGTGATATCATCTTAATCTTCAGGAATTAGCCGTTCCTTTGAGAGGATACATGGAGAACTTTCCTAACAAACGATATCTGCATCCATATGAGAGATCTCTCATCGAGCTGACTTTTGGCGAGGGTAATTATGAGGAGGTATGCTACTCGGCTTACTAGAATTTTTTAGTGATATTTTTTGTGCATTGAGCTTGGTTGATCTAACTTTAGTCATCTGGACTCTGTTATTCTGTGGTGATGGTGTGTTGGCCTTGCTTGATGATGGAGTTGTTTTCCTTATAATTTGCTTATATAGTTTGAAAGTGCTATCTACTACTAATTGTTTTGGGTCCTTCGCTCTCCTGGCATGAAAATGTTTTTTGTGCTAGCTTTTATTCTGCTTGATTTATTCTCTTCCAGCTTGAAATTATGTAAAGGATTTAGTAATTATGCTTCACATGGGAAAAAGGTTTTCCTGAAGTGATGGGCATCATATGAGCATACTTGTTAGCATAATCTAGCAATATTCATAGGAAGCAACAATATATCAAATATTCATGAGACTGCTTCAAACCTTTCGTTTGATAGTGCACAGCTGCTGTATACATTTTTGGGATAACAATAATTTGGAAGATTGTGGATTACGTGGTAAAATGTTTCTGAGATACTTAGAACTGAAAAGGAAAAAAGTTTAACATATCATGTAACAAGAGCAACTAGTTTGAATTTAAATGTTACTTACCTGTTGAACCCGATGTTATCTCCAGCTAGATGAATGAATCTGATTCTTGTAAAGCATACACATCTTAACTTTCCCTCTTTTTTCCATTCATATTTTAAGGCCATTGGTGTTTAATTTCACAATGATGATGTCATGGTGTCTCAACAGGTATTAGGAAGAGTGGATGCTCTCAGGAAGAGGCTTATATCTGTTGGAAAGCAGCATGCATCCCTTTGTGCTAAGGTTTGGCTCAGACAAGAATCTTATTCATTTTGCTAATTTTGTAGAATAATATGAGCTGCCAAAACTGATAGCGTTGACACCATTAAATAAGTTTTTTTTTTCATTTTTTAATAAAATTTTACTCTGGAACACCATTTCTGCTTTCATATGGATGCTTCTTAGGGATCATCATGGTTCCTAATTGAGGGCACTGCTTCTACGGTCATACAGTAGATCCTCTTCCATTTTATTCATTTGTCATTCAGCCTACGAGTTATAACATATATTTAAGAGTGTTCTATTTAGCATTTCCATGCAAATTTTGTTAGAGACCTCTAATTCATGGTGTTAAATGGTCTCATTGTTATCAAGAAAGTATATGGCAATTTATTACTTGGAAATTTTTAGTTCTTAATTTATTGGAAACCAGTTTCTACTCAGATTTGTTGAGGCATGCTCTTTCTGCATATCTCCTTGTCTGTGTTCTTTCTATACCCATAAGAATTCACCTGAAAGATGCTATGGGTTGTTAGCATCTATTATCTGAAATTGTGGCATAGTTCTTTGAAAGATTTCCATGATATGTAGCATGTCAGTTGTGCCCTGACAATTGCTAACCTCACTTTCAACCCACCAAAACAGAGCAACACTTTATCTGCAGATTATATATCATCATCATCATCATTCCATATTGAGACACCAACTAAATACATCATTACCCAAAGCATAGATCTTTTCATTTCTATAAAGTATCAATAGTAACATACAATTATGATCAGCCTAGAGGAGCAAGGATTCTTGGAAAAATGGGCAGTCAATCAAACTTCTGGTGTTTACTGGAGCTGTGAACACAATGTAGAAACTTGGCAGTTGATCAAACTTCTGACATGCATAATGGAAAATTTTCAATGATAGGAAGCAAAATAACATGTGAGATGGGCAAGGATATATATCTCTAGGGATATGCTTCTGTTTATAGAAGTTCTGGTGTACAATTTGTAACGTTAATCATCATCTACTAAATATTGTAACCTTTACACTGTAAATATTTCATTATAAGTTTGGCAATTTGATTATAGCTATAAATTTTGTCTACTTCCAAATATGAAAGTATTGAAATGGATGTCTAGCAGAAGCAGCAAGGATACAATGATCAATGGATATAGTAAAGAAGGTATGGAAGTTGCATTAGTTGAGGCCTAAGAGATACAAAATTGATTGAGATTGCATGGGCAAGTGCAATTAAAATATTATGAGGGCATCATTAATGATGGGTGCTCAGATATGCGATCAAGGTTAGGAGGAATAGGGAAATGCCTATGCTCACATGGACAAGAGTTCTAAAAAAGAACCTGGAAAAGTTTGCGGGAAGTAAGAGTTGGCCCCTATGGGAACGATTGACTAATAAGGATTTAGAAAACCAGCTTTAAATGGTTTGGTCATGCTTGATAATTATGGTCATGTTAAATTATATGCAAATGTGGAGCCTTGTTCACATCTATAACCAGTTACTGTAGTCTGTTATACTTTGTCAAACATTTCTAAACCAAGTGGAAAAAGGCTTCTCCTTCAGGAAAAAAAAAATGTTCCCATCCATTTAGTTCTCTTTTTTTCTGATTATCACTTCATATGGTTGTAATCAATATCTCTTGCGGATACCCTACAAGAGTGCTGAACTTTTTCAAGTGGGCTTCTGCATAATCATGCTTTGTGCAAATCCTTTATCTAATCTTTTCTGTACTTTTTGTAGTGCTGAAAATAGATCAGATACAGATCTGATATCAACATGTCCATATCCATATTGTTTTGGTTTGATATATATGGATGCAGATATGGATGTCAGTTGGATGTAAAAATTCATGTTCACATTTGTTTTAAATAGATATGGATAAAAGTCAGACATTGGAAGTATGAATATAAATATGGATGTAAGTCAAGTACGTAAACTTTATGACCACAAAATCAAAGATGTTCTAAGTGAAAGGTAAATCAAGCTGACAACATGTTAATATTGTCACTTATTTTCCCAAAATTTTCATTAATGCTATATGAGATTATATGATTACAAATAGAATTGGATATTCTGATACAGATCGGATATTTGTCCATCCATATTCATATATTTTTTTTTTGATGGATATAAATATAGATACAGATATTAGTCGGATTCTCAAATTTGTATCCAATTCAGATAAATTCAGATGTGAAAATTGATCTGAATAGATATTATCCGGTCCACCTTCACCTCTAACTTTGTGATTAATTTGATTCATCAGTTATCTACAATCATTAATTTTGTTTGGTGCACACTTTGCATGTGCTACTGCTGAAAATCATGTTTTAATCCTGACCTTGGCTCCAATTTTGATGATTTGTGTATGGAACCTTGTTTATAAATATGTTTAATTCGCTTATATCTTTAGAGATTTTGTTTTAAATTTTCTGTTAAAATTGGTAGGAAGAATCAGAGTAAATTGTAGTCATGCCATCTTTACTGAATGTCCTCTTGATCTTCTGGTATATCAATCATTTTAGTGCTTCATATTAATCATTTCTATAATGAAAGTAAAGATTTTTATTCAGGTTAGATATTTAACCTTGACAGTCCTCATCAAAGCGTGAAGCAGAAGAGCGGCTAAGTGAGGTCAGTTTGAATTTTCATGTAAATGCATTATTTATACATGCCATGTAAATGAAATCGATGAATACTTCCTTTCAACATCGTCTGTGGGCTTATTTTTGTTTTTGGCCCTTTTCTATTAATGTTCCCCATGATTATGGCTTGCAGGGTTTAAAAAAGCTTGAGGAAGTTTTCCAACTAGGAAGAAATGCTGTGGATGATTTGGTAAATGTTGCAAAGGTAATTAGTCAATTTAATCACACATAACCTTAATTCTTTTCATATATGATATTCGAAACAGATGCAAGCGAGATGCATCTTGAACTGATTAGGGCACATTGTTAAGAATTAAAGGAACCATAATGTCATCTATTTTTTAAATTCCTTTCATGTTGTTAGGCTTTAATGCATAGGGAAAAATCCACCTAAACATTTTTTTTCGGTTTTAGGAACTTTAAATGTTGTAATAATAACGTGGCTTCTGGTACAGACAGGCATATGTAATATTTTTGAGTACCATGCGTGGGTATGTACATAAATATGGTGATTCTTGATACATCCATATGGATGCTGTAAAAATTACATTTGCTATATCTATTCTATTATATGAATAGTATGTGAATGCTCCAGCTATACATCCTGGGACTGTCTCATTGTGTATCTTCTTTTAGATCATGGATTTTATATGTTGTTTTATACCGCAGATAATGCTCTGAGGTAGCTTTTTTCTTAGTAAATATGGCTTGCAACACTAGCAAGAAAATGGAAATGACTTGGTTAGCTAATTGATAGGGTGTATGAGAGTTTTTCAGAAATAAACATGATGAATTAGGTAACACTGAAAAATTATAGATGAGTGTCTAGAGCATATGTCAAAGTTGCAACCTGAAAAAATGATGAAAAAGCAATTAAATGTTACAGTCTTGTGCAGCAAATATGGCACTAGAGGTGGATAGGACATGTCGAATAAGAGGAAAAGGCCCTGTGTGACCTGGATGGAAATTGTTTGCAAGGATTTAATTGCATACTTGATATATTTTGATTTTCCTTTAAGTACAAATATGGGGAAAAAATTCATGAAGTGGACCCCAGATATATCAGATCATGCTTTTCATTTAAGATTTTAGTATATATGGAGTTATTGCACAAAGCTTTTCTTGGTCGTATGAATTGAATGATATCTGCTTCTGTGACAATTTTCATTGCATTTGATAAGAATGTTTTGATCATTGAACTAACTTTGAACTTAATTGGACTCAACTGATTAATGTGGTCTTGCAGACTTTGCGTGCAATGCCAGTAGTTGACCCACAGATACCTACGCTTTGTCTTGTTGGAGCACCCAATGTCGGGAAATCATCATTGGTTCGTATTCTCTCAACTGGGAAACCAGAGGTAACCATCTTTGTGCAGCCTTTGTGCAAGAATCTGTACTGGCTCTGCACTCCAATATCTGATTTATGCATATCATATAGTGGATTTATTAGCACTATAAGTAATGTTTCATACATTCTGATTTGAAGCATTTTAAGGAAAAACTGGGAGAAATAGCTGTGTTCTTGAGCTGCTGGAAGATCTATGAAGATGCTATATGAATGAAAGAAATAACATGATGAGTTGGGGATGTAAATAGGCAAAAAATTGTAATATATGCAGCTCATAATTGCATAGTATCTAAGATTGGTTAATGTTTGTCATGAAACAATGGAACCAATTTTAACATCAGATGGATCAGTTCTGATTCCAAATCTTGCTAAATGAATTTTGCAGTATTTGATTATCTTTTGCTTGGTTTGAGAATTAGTCAGTGTTAATTTGACAAATGACAACCATCATGTCCTTTATTTTCAACATTTACCTTTAAGATTCACTCATTTTTCTCAGGTTTGCAACTACCCTTTCACAACCAGAGGAATACTTATGGGTCACATCGTTTTCAACTATGAGCGTTTTCAGGTTCAAATTATTATTATTTTTGCTATGCTATCTTTCTTTTCTACAATTAGCTAATCTGGAAAGTTACCTGTTTGACTGCAGGTCACTGACACTCCAGGTCTTCTTACAAGACGTGATGGTGAGCCATCTGGATGATTATATATGATCAACACATAGTTTTTTTTTTCCCCCCTTAATTGTGCTGTCATCCTCTGTATTGTTATTTTAAACAATAATTTGGGCTCTTGAAAGATGATGCAAATGTGTTCTATGTTAAAAACTTGGTTACGTAGATCACGATTGGGCCAAGAGCAATTAAGCGGAGCTTTCAGAGATATTAGTTCACAGAAGCCTGAGGAAATCCAAAATAAATAAGTAAAGATATGCATGTTATAGAGAATCAGAAGAATGTTAAAATAACAGAATAGATATCTTTTACTGAACTAAGATTAGTGATTTGATAAATTAGTCTTAGCATTAAGAAAAAGTTTTACATATTCGGAAGTGAGAGCAAGATTCTAGAACTGGAGCAGCATCCTTCTAGAAACCTCCACTAGTAAACTTTTGCAAACACAATGATGTTTCAAGCTTTCATATTACAAATATTGTTGCTGAAGGGACAATAGACCTTATAAGGAAAAATGAGTGGGAGGAGATCACCATATCAGTGTTCAAGTTTCTTTCGATTTTTCTTGTTCTAGTTGATCTGGGATTCATGGGCAAGTTGCTGAATACGTAACAGCATGTTGTCATTCCTCTGCAACCCTCAAGATGGAACAGTGCAAAGTTCAATTTATTGAATAGGAAATCTAACACTGTCTCTGTTCCCCAAAAAAAATTAAATTAAATTAAATCAAATTAAAATTAAAATCTAACACCAAGTTATTCTCCATGTTACTTGAGATTTTTTTTCTTCTAGTATCTGGTAAAATGCTGCCAGATAAATGACTTGCTATATGAGCTTTATTTGTGCAACTTGTTGACATATCTCTGCTGACCCAATCCTTTAAATAAAATCTTTGCCAGCTATTAATCAATGGCAGAGGTTTTACAAAAACAACCCAAATACTTGGTGTTTTGCTTATTGATGAGCTCTGGAATTCTTAAAAGATATGTATATATCCTTTTTACCTTGGACACAAGTGTTAAGTTCTATGCTTCAGTATCTTCTATGAGGTTTCATTTGCAGGTACTTTTTGATTTATTCTTTATTGCATTATCCTGTTCCGGTGCTTGTATAAGCTTGTGGCAATCAATTTTACATGCTTTCTCCCAAATCCAAGTTACTACATGTACCTAACGACCACACGCACTGCAGCTACTTGATGTTGGAGAAGGAAAATTCCACATTATCCAGTTTGGCACTTGCATATTAACATGGCCGTTTTTAACCTCAAGAAGATAATCTAATTATTAAATCTATTGTGTATGTTTTTGGACTAGGTTAAACAATAAGCACATTCTGGTTATTTTAACAACTTGTCGCTTAAAAATTCTAAATGCTTTGACTGATTAGAAATCTAACATCCAAGTTTTGATTAATAGTTTTCTGTGGGTCATGCTTTCTGTACATTTTGGTGGTGTTATCTTGTGGCATGCTTTTTATTATGTTCCAATCCTCTGGGTTGTCTGTCTTCCTCTACTGTCCACCACTCTCGTGGAATGCACCCTCTTCACTGTTTTCTCATACGGTCCTTTTGGAATGCCAGATGACAGGAATAATCTGGAAAAACTGACACTCGCTGTCCTCTCTCATTTGCCTACTGCTGTATTGTATGTTCATGATCTCTCTGGAGAATGTGGAACCTCACCTTACGATCAGGTAAGATACAGTATGCTTTTGAAGTTATAATGGCATGTCATTCTTCAACAATCTTTTTTACCTTGGAGGGACAACAAAATCCTTATCAAAGGATCATTGGATGTAGACAGCATGTCAGCACCACCAATTCTTCAATATATAACTTGCTGTCTCAATGACTGTAGTTAATTGGGATGATCCTTGTTCAAGGAACCATGGTGACTCGTCGAATTCACTAGGCTGTGTGCTTCACAAACTTTGTCGATTCCTTTGAGAGACTTGAGCATCTTCTATCATATCTAACTTGCAATTTCATTTACTGTTTTTCTCTTTTCTGACGAACAATTTCATATGTGTTTTTCTGCGATTAGTTTTTACTCTTTCTTTTTCCATCACTGCAACCTGCATGATATAGTAGATACTTGCACTCAAGCAGCAGCCATCATGTACTTTGGAGTATCTGTACATGAATTTATCCATCAAGGTGTGCAAATGGAAAATTATGTACCATATTGGTGCCTGCATGCTTCCTGTTTGCATGAGTGGTAGGCTTCAGTTCTTATTGCTTGCTTATGTATGTTGACATGGAACACCATGGGCTGTGCAGTTCATCACGTATAAAGAAATAAAGGAACGATTCAAAGATCACCTTTGGCTTGATGTTGTTTCAAAATGTGATTTGTTGGAAGACTCCCCCGCAAACATCTTAGAAGATGATGATACGGGTAGATATAAAAGGCTTGGCCCAGATGGAGCCATCCGTGTCTCAATAAAAAATGAAGTTGGTGTTGTTGAGGTTGGGAAAGCAGACTTCTGACATGTTTCCTACTGTAGACTATGTTTTACTTTGTCATCTTTAGACCATCTGTTATCTAGCCTTACGGTTAAGATATCTTTCGCAGTGACAAGCAGAATGCATCTAACATTTTACTCCCTGTTTCCAGCTAAAGAGCCGAGTTCAAGACCTGCTGCTCTCCCAGATGGCTCGTGTAAGAGCTGAGAAAAGTCAGGTAGAAAGCTAAGACATCAAAAGGCGTTTTTGTGCTTCTGATGGGGTCATGATATACTACTAGTACTGCTGCTCTGCTTCAAGAAAAAAAAAAGTATCAATTTAATGGCTTGAATAGCTTTTGCTCTGCTGTTAAACTACAAAGAGGATAAGACTGATTTTAAATTCATGATTTTATTTATTTTTGATCAAAGCAATGTACAAGGCAAAGTATTAGAAGGGAAGTTAGGATACATTCTTCTAATTGTTCTCTGTATTAAGAGGGATGCTGCAAGTCATGATGGCTCGTAGTTTATATCTTGCGATGAAGTAAAACAAGTCATGAGCTCCAAATGCGTAACCTGCTAAAAGACACAGCAAACCCGGGCTCAGTTCATCAATAATAAGAGAAGTGAGGCCATTACAATGCAACGAACCAACTGCCTAGATGATTGGACCTTTTCTCCCATTTTCACATCTGGATGGCCTTCGATTAGACATCAGTACTGAAGGTAGGATAGAGGAACCATGGCATGCTTGAGTTTCAGGGATTCATCAATGACATTCACCATTTCTAAGCTTTGCCGTACTGAATTCCAAACGATTGAAAGAAATTTTGAGCCCATTAAAACTGCAAATTAGATCCTTTCAGCATCTTTTGCTTGCTCAAGAGCAGTTTCTTGACTCATTCCGCCTTATTGAGAACAGCGGACAAGGAACACCTGTTTGCATGTTGAGTGCTCATTTGGCAGGGAAAGCTTCAGATATGATATGTTAATGTTATCACAGAGCTGATCCTCCTGTTTGGTTTCAGAGAAACTGAGGGCATATTTGGTTGGGTGTGGTTGGACTATAGAATGGGAATGAGTGACTCCATATCATTCACTAACAAATGGTAATGTTCCAAGCTTCTAAATTCAATTGGGACTCTAATCTAGAATTCAAATCCCATTCCGATTTCGGTCACAAACTAGATGCATTCAGACGTGACTATTTCGATTTCAATCCATTCTAATTCCAATCCTACCATAAACCAAACACACCCTAACTATATTGATGATCCTAATAATTTTGGAATGGCTCAATTTGCTAGTGAATTATTCACCTTGCCATTCTAATCATTTTGGCCACTGAAAGCATGCTTCTTCTCAGTCGCTCTCTACATCCTGTGAGATCTGTCCTTGATGTTTTGGATTGTTTGTCATACTGCCTTTTGCCTCTCAACTTGCTCATACTCTGACCTCCTTTCCCTTTAAAACAATTAGAGAAATCAATGTATCAATGTCTCTAATTTGTGTTCTTGACTTGTACAATGTATATAGCTCATCCAACCACACTGCATACTGTAGGTTTCTTGACCTCTTATCAAATTCCCTGCATGAAAATTTCATATGAGCACCATTCTCACTCGACGGAGTATTCTATGCTTTCCTTACGAACTGAAATGTTTTCTTCCACAAACTGATCAGAGCCAGAATTGTTCACACTTACCGAACTAAATCCTGCTGCCTTTTCCAAGCCATTCTCCTTCATCATGTCCCTGACCTTCTCTACATCATTCCATCTACCTCTAGCAGCATATATGTTTGACAACAACACATAAGGTCCCACATCTCTAGGTTGTATCTCAATCAACTTTCTACCTACAGTCTCTCCAAGCTCCCAATCACAATGAGTTCTAGCTGCTGCCACCAAAGCACCCCACAAGGCTGGGGTGTGCTCAGCGGGCATCCGCTTCACAAGCTCCTCAGAATCCTTCAGCAATCCTGCTCGACTAAGGAGATCCATCATACAGCCAAAGTGCTCGACCTTAGGCTCAATGCCATAGTAGCGAATCATCCGATCAAAACATCGCCATCCTTCCAACACCATACCGGCATGAGCGCAGGCACTCAAAATGCAGACAAAGGTTGCCTCATTAGGCCTTGGCCCTCTCTTCTCCATCTCCATGAACATTTCGAGTGCCTTCTCACCATGCCCATGTAAACCATATCCAACAATCATGGAATTCCATGACACAACACTTTGCTCCTCCATCGAGTCGAACACTTCTTTTGCCAATTCCATAACCCCACACTTGGCATACATCGTCAATAGCGCCGTCGAAAGCAACACATCAAGCTCGATCTTTATAGGGCCATCTTTGATCAAAGAATGCACCCATTGTCCTCTCTCAAGCCGGCCCAGATTCGCGCAAGCTGTCAAGACACTGACAAAGGTGGCCTCATTCGGTTTTACATCTCCCACTGCCAGCATACAATCAAACAACTTCAAGCACTCTTCATAATCCTTAGTCCTTGTGTATAGAGCCAACAATATATTCCAAGACACCGAGTTTTTATCTGGCAACGCATCAAAATACTCTCGAGCAAACCCAACTTCTCCGGTCCGAGCATATCCATCGATCATTGAGTTCCAAGAGACAACATCCCTCTCGGGCATCGATAAGAACAGTTCCTTTGCAGCATCCATATCTCCAGCTCCAGCATGCCCGGCAATCATCACATTCCAACCGACCACATCCCTCGCGGGCATTTCATCGAACAACTGACGGGCGGAAGCTATCATCCCGTTCTTCACATAACCATCAACCATGGAATTCCAGGTGACCAAATCTGATTCGAAATCCGAATCAAAAAGCCTTTTAGCGGCATCAACGTCACCAAAAGTAGAGTACATGTAGATCAGAGAGTTCCGGATGAACAAATCGGCCTCAAAACCCAATTTTGCAATCAGGGCGTGGGCGCTCTGGCCCTCCAAGGCCAGGCCGAGCTCGGCGAAGAGCTTGGCGAGGAGAGGGAAGGTGAAGTGGTTGGGAGGGACGACGGACGGTGTCGCGTGGTGGCGAAGGAAGGAGACGGCGTCCTCGGGGCGGCCGGAGGAGAGGTAGGAGCGGATGATGGTGTTGGAGAGGAAGGCGTCCGGGCCATCGACGGCGGAGAAGAGGGAGACGGCGCAGGGGAGGGAAGAGGGGGAGGAGCAGAGGGCCTTGATGGCGCGGCCGGCGGCGAGGGGGTGGCGGGCGAGGCCAGAGACGAGAAGCTGGGCGAGGGCCTGGGAGAACTGCGGAGTGTTGACAGCGGAGGACTCGAGGGCGCGGAGGAGAGGGTTGCTGAGCTTTAGAGGGGGCGGCCGGTCGTCGGTGGAGTCGGCGGCGGAGACGTCGGAGGAGGAGGAGGAGGAGGGCTTGGGGCGGCGAGGGAGGGGATGGTCGTCGTCGGGCCAAATGCGGGTGGGGAGCCGCTTTTTGTTGCGGAGAGACAGGAGGAGGCGGTCGAGGTAGCGAGAGGAGGGCCGGGCGGGTTTGGGTTTAACGGCCATCTTGGTGTTTTGGACTTGATGGCAGTGCCATTTAAGCGCCCTACTTTTTACTTTTTGTCTTTTTTTTTTCTCTCTTTAATTTTTAAAAGGAGGAGGAGGTTCTCATGCCCATTCTTTTTTACCCTTTTTTGTATTTAAAATTCTTAAATACTAGAAGGTAAAAATGACGTTTGTTGATGTAACATGGTCATTTTTTTAAAAAAAAATAATTTTGCCATATATGCATGTACATAAAATTGTTACATGTATATGCATCATATACATATATTTTTAATTTATATTTAGATCTAATTATTTAAAAAAAATTAATTTTTTTGAGAATTTTTATTTTTATCTTAAACTTCGATTCATTATAATTATATCATTGAATTTTTAAAATATTATAATTTCTTGTTCGATTACTACTTTTGTCCGAAGATTGTGATAGAAATAGTCAAGTTCTATTAGGTGATACATAGTAGAAATTAACATACGTAGAACTAACTAATATGGAATCCTAATTTTTTTTTTTTCATCTTCTATTCAAAATTTTTACTTTCTATTTTTCTCATTTTTCCTCCACCATTACCACCACTATTTATATTGCCACTTCAAGTGTTTATAAAGGAGATAAATACGTGGGCTTAGCATGGTTAAAGGAATTTCACAACTTCAATGGGCTATTGTGTAAGAGAAATTTGCTTTCTGTAGTATACATTCCATGAAAATAATTTGCTTCTTAAGGGTCATGAGGGCCGTGGTAGTAGATTTGATGAGGGTGGCACAAGCGATTTTGGTGGTGGTGGTCATGATAGAGGCTTTGGAGTTAGTGATAGTAGAGATGGAGGTACCGATGGTGATATAGAAAATGGTGTGATTTTAGAAAAGGTAGTAATAAAGAGAAAAGAATAAAGTGAAAATAGAAACCCTAGCTAGAAAGGAGAAAAAAGAAGAAAGAGTTTAAAAAGGTTTCACATAAGTTATATTTTATGCCACATCAGTGTCAACTATATGTTACGTGATAGCATGTAACCGTTTATATCACAACTGTCAAACGGAAGTAGCAAATAGGGATAACTTATAACATTCTAAAAGTTTGATAATCTGATTACAACATGTTGAAGTTTGGGATAAAATAAAAATTTTTAAAAAATTTAAAATTTTTAAAATAATTAAGCTTTATATTTATATATTTATTCAAGCGTATGTGCATTTGTATATGTAAGAGATATCTTTATAAAAAAAATTTATCTATATTTTTTTATTTTTATATTTTAAAAAAGTTTTTTAATAAAATTTTAAAAAATATTTTAACTTTATTAATTTATCACACTGTTGATTATTAAGAGCATGCACTCATGATCAATATATACCGATCAACTTAATCCCATCTCACGAAGATCTAAGCAAGTATGAAAACAACTTGAACCTCTCTTCTCATTAGGGAGGCAAGAGATAATATCGTTACAAATACCCAATGATATTAACTAACATAATTATGCATTCATTAACAATTCTATATTTACTTATAGTACTGTATGCTACATGCATTTTAAATTCTTTGCTCGCATACATCGGAACTCAGGCATTACCATGATGTATCTTTTTCTTTTTAATTAAAAAGCAAAGGAATATCAGATGCTTTATTAGGCATGCAAAAAGAAAAAAATTATTCTTTAGATCTATTTGATTAGAGGTAATCTGACATAAAAAAATAAATCTCATATCAAATTATTATATTTTATATGAAAAAAAAGATGATTAAAAAAGATGGGTCCCATGCTTCTTTTTCGGAATGAGAAGATAGAATAAATAGCATGGAGATGGGTATTTGATAAATTTATGAGTGATGATAATCCATACTTGATAAAAATATTTTCACTAAAACTGCATATATAATCATTAAATTTATTTAATATCTTTCTAAATTCATTCAATAGAGAGCTTTTACAAAAAAAATTAAGATAAAGATGTCATTATATAAATGACTATGTAATTATAGTTATTATATAAAAACTAATTAGAGATGATAATACTATCTTAGTATTAAAAAAATATTTTATATTTAAAAATATATTTATAAATTTGATCATATTTTTATATAGATTTATCTTCAATCAGACGTAATAATTTTTTTTTCATGATTATTTTTTAAAATAATTCTTTCATTAATCAAATATAATAAAAATTATTTTTTTCATAATTATTTTTTAAATAAATAATTTTTAAAAATTATTAAATTATTTTATAATTTAATATGCAAGAAATCGCAGCACTAAGGTCGATCAGGTGCATAAATATGGAGTCGTGCAAACCGTCGCGCCAACTTAACTATTGAGGTCTCAACTCTCAAGTCCCGCAGCTAGTTCCCACAGCCTCATCATTGTTTCCACGAAACACCTATCAAGTATTGATATAGATGGAGCTTGCCACGTGAGAAACACGTGATCATCGAGGCGGCCCCTTCGCGTAGACCGGCTTGGCCCTTCTATTTCTTTTACTCCTACCATTTCTCTTTTTCTTCAGGGAATCCCATCGTTGGATCTTCTCTCAGTTCCACCCCTTCCACCAACCGGATAGACGGAGATCTTCGATCGAAACCCTTCGATTCCTGTCGGGATATGAGAGATCTGGTCCTCCTCGATCGATCGGGCGAGGATTTTGGCCTCAAAGAAGGAGAAGGAACGGGAAGGTGAAGTACTCGCGGCCGATCCGCGAGGAGGAGGAAGAGAGAGATCGGTAGATGGCGGGCAAGATGATGGGGTGGACGACGGTGCAGCATTTGGACCTGAGGCACGTCGGCCGTGGCCTCAAGCCCCTCCAGCCCCATGCCACCACCTTCCACCCCACCCAGGCCATCGTCGCAGTCGCCATCGGGACCTACATCATAGGTAAGAATCGATCCTTTGCTTATTCGTTGGTTTTTGGAGTTTAATTTGCTCATTTCTTCAAATTGGATGATTTTTTGAGTTTTCTTGAAAACAATACTTGGACTGTTGCGTTTTCTTGAAAACAATGGGTAGTTTTTTCGTGAGGAACCTAAAGATCTATTCATGGTTTAGTGGGTTGGAATTATCCTATTTTGTGGAAAGAGAGGGGGAGGGCAAGGAGTAATTAGAGAACCAGGTGGACCTTCTGGGTGATTTATGTAGTCATCAGGCAATGAATGCATAAATTGAGAAAGCATCTGAGTTAAGAAACAGTTTAAATCAAAAAGATTTTGTCTTTCCACATTATGGAGAGACAATTCGACACTGGTTGTTGTTCCTCTACAAGAGTTGCATATTTTAGTTCATGTATAAAAAGGTACTAGAAAATGACTGAGTGAAGTCAATCTTCTCTTGTATAGTGTCTCAAATCATGTGAATTGAAATGGATTCTATTGCGCTGCCAACCAGCCTTAGCTCACTACTTGGCATCCTTGTCCACTTGGGATAGGTCCAGGGTTCAAACCTTGGTTGTGAAATTCTGACCATATTTATTGAAAAACAGATATTCTAGTTGTGGAACAGGTCCAGTTGAAAGAAAAAACAGCATACTTTTTTTAGACTATATTCAGATTCATTTTCTTTTGGAGTAGTTGGAAGGTTGTCATGGAACAGACATGACAGTACATTCTCTGGTTTTTCCTGCTGTGTCTCATGTACTCAGTGTGTTTGCTAATGCAGTTTAAGTTCTTTATGTGCAGAATTTGATGCACTTTCAGGAAGCAAGATTTCTTCAATTGAGATTGGTTCACGTGTTGTACGTATGTCATACAGTCCTACCAGTGGACATGCTGTAATTGCTATCCTTGAGGTTAGTTCATATAAATGATTTCGTATAACTTGTGATATTAAAAATATATTCAATAATGACATCATCAGCTGATGCTTTTCTAGTTTCACAATCATCAATTTCGATTTATCTTTTTGACTGACACATTTTGGCATTTGGGTGGATGTATTTGGGCCAGCCTGCAGCTGTCATGTACCAGCAATGAGTCAGCATGTACCATGCCATACCTTGTCTAGCATTTGTATGGACAAGCGTGCAACTGACAAGCAAAAGTAACACATAGTAATGTTAGAAAAGTAGTTTAGTTTGTCTAAGAAGCTACCTTAAACAAAAGTAAATATAAATATCATTGTTAACTTGCTGTTGCATTTGGTTATTGCATGCTACTTGCTAAGACAATATTGTCAAGTTAAAAGGGCTTAGAAAACAAAGATATTCTTTCATTATTTTAAAAAATCTACATTGGAAAAGAGGTAGATTTGCAGATGAAGAAATGAAAAAGCAAAAAAGATGATTAATTCTAATAACTTATTTCTATATGGTCCACCATCATCTATGAATTCTATGGTGATGGCGGGCTAGCATCTTTGTTGCCCATGTTTATGCCAATTCTCTAGGAACTCTAGGAGGTATATTGTCTCAAACTCATTCACTCTTGTTACCATACATGGAAAAAAGGTAGATTTATACATGAGAAATGAAAAGGCAAAAACGATGATTAATTCTAATAACTTATTTCTATATGGTCTGCCATCATCTATGAATTCTATGGTGATGACAGGCTAGCAGCTTTGTTTCCCATGTTTATGCCAATTATCTGGGAACTCTCGGAGGCATATTGTCTCAAACTCATTCACTCTTGTTACCACGCCTTGCAAGGATTCTAACTGATGGAAGTAGTTGCATTGGCAGGCAGAGAATGAGCTTTTCTGGTATTTTTGAATATCTACTGACTCTGCTTTATCAGCTGCCATGCTTGTCAACATTATCTAGGATGTTCGGAAGATCTAGCTGCACGAGCATAAATTTTGGTAGGCAGCTGGTTTAATACCTTCTCTACATTGAATGGTGTGGAAGCAGCTTTTGCCATCTTAAGCAATGATACTGGATCTATGCGTGGTTACTCTAATACCATCTAGTTCCCTCCCTCCTCTCACCAACCCCAAACTTTTGCCTCTTGCATATGGAGGTAGGAACAGCACTTTTGGAAGGGAAACTTACATATGAGCATCTCACAAGACAGTTTAGGTCCCTAAGGTGGGTCTGTCAAAAGGCATGTTTTCTAAATAATTATGAAATTTATGTGAATACCAAAACAAGAATGTTTAACCTGCTAGTGTATATGTCCAATCAAGTATTCTACCGACACAATAATGATAGCCATCAAGCCTTCTCCCAACTATTTTGTGCTTGGCATTACATATCCTTATTTGCCAATAAATTCTGTTTAGCGGTTTCGGGATTGTAATTTATTTTTAAAAATTTCTAAACTAGTTTTGGGTATATATATCAGAAGACCTGGCTAGATCAGAATTTGAGCATGTTTGTATTTTAGGCAAGGTTGTTCTTAGAATTATTTGATTTCTGAGGAGAAAATTCGGTTATAGCACACCTTTTCCCTAAATTTGTTTAAATTTTGCTCAATCCAAACAAATGTCAATCATTGCTCAGACATTTTAGTTCACTCTGTAACTTTGCTAATATGTCAAGGACTACAAAAGGAAACTAATCCTTCCATCTCCAAGCCCCAACTTGACATCACATTTCCACCTTATGCCTCTTGAAATCTTTTTTTCTGCTCCACTTCGGGTTGAGTATACTTGATTTTAGTTAAAAAGGGGGTGCAAAGGGTTTTAGGGGGAGCTCTAACTCCCATATTATATAAAATCTATTTAAATGAGTTATTTCATGGCAGGTCTGATATTATGCATCAGATTAGCCCCCCCTGTGTGCGCGTTCTAAATCTTGGCACTATTACTAGCAACTTTAGTGTGGAAAATAGTGAAAAGGCCGCATTTGTTACATATTATATCAGCAACTGCAATCTAGTGAATTTCTTCATTTATGGTCGACTCATGTAAGTCCAACAATATCTTAGGTTCCTCATAACTTTTTAAGTTTTTTCTGATTAATCATAGGTGCTCATGACATTGTAAGTTCTTTGGATTAATCAAAGTTGTTTGCCACAATTTTTTCTTCATTTTCATTATGTATGATAGATGGAACTATTACTTAAAGCTGACCCCCAATTCCAATTTGTTATCAACTTGAATTCTTCTATTTTTCATTTTATTTTTGGTAATGTTAGGTTTATTTTCATTTCCATTGATGGAATACCATCACTAAGGTATATCTTTCATAATAGTTCATTGTTTTGACTAGTGGAATCAAAGTTCACTGAACCGCCCTGAACTGAGCGACTTAGGGCATGCCAAACCCTACTAGCAGCCTATCAATATGGTTCTAGCGTGAAATTCAGAACACCGGTAGGAGGGAGAAGGAAAGAGAGGAAAAGAGAGAGAGAGAGAAGGGGGGAGGAAAGGAGAGGGAGGGAGGCCCTCTGGAGATCAGCCAAGGCAATTGGAGGGCCGCTGCACGTGCTGGAGGGCCGGCGAGGGAGGGGGGAGAGAGGGAGACCTTATGAAGGCCAGTCGAGGCCGCTGGATGGTTGCTGCACTCACTGGAAGGCCAGCAAGGAGGGGGGAGAAAGAAGGAAGAGAAGGAGAAGGAGAGAGAGGGAGAGAGACGGGGAGGGAAGGAGAGGGGAGATGGTGATAGAGCCTCCGAAGGCCCACCTAGGGCTCTAGAGGCCGGAGTCGGCTGATTGAATTAGGGGTGGAAGCCCTGTTTCTTTTTTTTTTTGGGACATTGGGTGAAGTCAGCAATGCCAACGGGTAAAATTGCTGACTTTAGTTAACTTTTTTTATTTTGCCGATAGATAGTGAATTTGGCAAATCAATTATCGATTTCACTGTAAGTTAGCAAAAAAATTTAAAATCGCGATCGAAACAGGGGCATTCGGACCTTCAAGGTCCTTCGATTGCCTCTGTTGCCCTCTGCCGACCTCCCCACTCTCTTCTTCTCCTTCTCTCGTCCCTCCCTTCCTCTCTCTCTCTCTCTCTCTCTCTCTCTTTCCCTCCTCTTTTTCTCTTTTGGTTCAGAGTTCCCTGCTACTTCGATCATTTGAGGGTCTCCATGGCGCTCCAGTGGCCACCATCGGTGTCTCTGCCATCTTCCTCTCACTCCCTCCCTCCCTCTCTTCTACTCTTTGGTTGTCCCTCTCCTTTGCTTTCTTTGCCGTGTCAGTGTGGGCCCAATATGGAATGGTACAAGGGCATTATCGAACCATAGCACCGGCTGACCGGCACGAGGTGCGGTTCCGGCACGGCGAACCTTGAGTGGAATTGCTAATTTTATATTAAATTGAGGATCTCAGTTAGTTCTCAATCCAGTTATTCTCATTGAATGCTTAAAACTTGTTGGGTAAACACAGTTCAGTGCTCTAATAAATCATGCTCAATCTATCCTCTCAAATGATGCCGTTTTTGTTACCTTTTGCTTGTGGAGATGGAACTATTATCATCATTGTAGATTTTATTACCCTTCTGATCTTCTACTATACGAAATATGAAATTATGTCTGCTGGGTCATTTTTCTTGCATGACAGATGTACTGTTTGTTTATTAATTTGAAGAAATTTGCACATGTTGTGGAGCTGGATGCTGCCCCCTTTTTTACAGGTTCATGTATAATTTACTCATTAAAGTGTTTGCTTATGGTTGTCCTACTTAGAGTCCAGCCTTTTTATTTGTTTGTTGAAAGAAACTTTATTTATGATTGATTTGTCATGTAGATAAATGTCTCTTGTTGAACATAAGCCTCTATGGCATTCCAACTCTCAGAGATCTTAACTGCTGGTTCTGGATATTGATGTGGTTCTGCATATTGATACCTGCTCCTTTTGCACACTTGATTTGAGCTTGTGCTTACTGCTCTTTGTACCATTTTTTATGAATGACAAGTGTTATTGCCTTCTTTCAAATACTTCATTTGATTGTTTCCAGTAATTCCTTTCTGCTTTGGTGCAAATGCCACCTATTATTTCTATTTTGTTTGTACTGAATATCTTGATTATTCCTTATTTTTATGCATCAACACTTTTTATCTTCACAATCTTTCAGGATTGTACAGTCCGATCCTGCGATTTTGATACTGAACAGACCCTTGTGCTACACTCACCTGAAAAGAGGAGCGAGCAAATTTCTGCAGATACAGAAGTCCATCTTGCATTGACACCTCTCCAACCTGTTGTTTTTTTTGGTTTCCATAAACGGATGAGTGTGACAGGTTTTCCATTTGCCAAACTCCATTACATGCATTTTCCTGTTTCTGTAACCATCCCTGTTGACTTTTTCTTTTCCTCCACATGAAGTTGTTGGTACAGTTGAAGGGGGAAAGCCACCTACAAAAATAAAGACTGATCTTAAAAAGCCCGTTGTCAACCTTGCTTGCCATCCTCGTCTTCCTGTCCTGGTAAAATGCTTAAGTTGCTTACAAAGCGACCTTTTCTTTTGTTAGTCAATGTATGGTATCCAATATTTAAGTAGCCTTGTGTTCTTATTCTTATTTGGTGATTGATCTATTTAGTTTCTCTCTGCGTTTCTGATTTCATCATCACACTGATTACTTCTTCATCCTAGTGTTCTCATTTGGTGTCTAATGTGCTCTGTTCCTGCTGCAGTATGTAGCTTATGCTGATGGCTTGATTCGAGCTTACAATATTCAGACATATGCTGTCCTTTATACCTTACAACGTAAGATGTGATCTATATTTTGTTTCATCCCAGAAGATTATTTGTATGAGCTATGAAGTTTATTGAGCAAATTATTTTGCTTGCCTTTCTTTTAAATATGCTTTTATTCTTTTAAATTCAGTTGATAATACAATCAGGCTCATTGGTGCTGGTGCTTTTGCTTTTCATCCTACCTTGGAGTGGATATTTGTTGGTGATAGGAGGGGTACCCTTTTGGCTTGGGATGTATCAACACAGCAACCAACTTTAATTGGAATGTAAGTTACTTTTTTGCAAATTGGTTTATTTGTCCCTTGTGAGGAAAAAAGTAATGTGGGAAATAACTCAGCTTAATTTTCTCACAGTACAAGATTTTAAAAGAAAGGGAGGTGGCTAAAGATGAGAATTGGGAAAAAATGCTCAGCCAGTTCTAGAAATCATCAAAGCATAAGACCATATGGTCCTAAATCAGATAATCTCTTGTGATGATTAGTAACCAGTAACCATGTGCTGCCAAAGATATATCTTTTGGTTCTCCATATGTTGCAATGGGATATGAACTTCAGTTGAAGTGTTCAATATCTGGTACTTGCACCATGTATCATCTATTTAGCAAACACATCTGCATTACAAATGTAATATTGGTCAGCAAGACTAAGGAAAAGTTTTGAAAGTTATATTGGAAAATAAGGTCTAACACTTAGTTAATGATAATTAAAATTAGTTGGCATAAAACATATATCCTTTTGCGCTACTTTAATTGGCATAGGGGTACAAAATTTACTTTTGGGTGATGTTGGTCCAACCTGATTCCAAAATATACTGGCATTTCATTCTATTTTCGACAGTTCTGGTTGGGATACGCTCAAAAATGAAAATAGAAACATTGCAAAAAAAAAAAAAATGTTGGCAGTCTTTTGGCATATTCCTGGTCTATCTTATTTGATATTTTTCTTAATGGGTCTTCTATATTATGGAGTCAATATTCTTATAACTTAAAGTTTCACATCTTAACATATAAATGCTTTTTTGGGATTTTCTTTCTTGGTCAGTGATTGAGAACCACACATTCTGGAATGTTTCTGTTCCTGACCTTTGTTTTTAACTGCCTATTCAGTACACAGGCAGGTTCCCATCCCATAACATCTATTTCATGGCTCCCCATGCTACGATTGCTTGTCACTGTGATGAAGGATGGGGTGCTACATGTTTGGAAGACACATGTGATAGTCAATCCCAACAGACAGCCAACACAAGCAAATTTTTTTGAGCATGCAGGTCATGTAGCTTCTTTAACTTTTTCTTCAAAATATTACAAAGCCTATTCCAAGATTCTATTGTCAGTTTGAAAGACTTTACTGTATGCTATTTTTGTGACCTGAGTAATTTATAGCAGTTTATGTTTAGTTTTCATTGCTTTCTGTGTACAACATATTTGTATTTCCCTACTTCTATTTCTCTATTTTGGTTCTCAATGATTTTTTATTAGTTTTCTATTTCATGCCTTTTCTTTCTTTGTCAAAGTTTGTCTTAGATAAAAAGAATGAATTTGGCTTTGTAACAAGAATGTTCAACAAAAAATGGGTCACTCATGAATAGTTGGAACAAGGCTTTATGACTAGACTTATGGTTAAAGAAGACACTAGCATGACCTTGACAAGTTTCACATTAAGTCAACAGGGAAAGTGCTTGTCTGTTATGGTCATGGTAAAATAAAAAAGTATCTTAGGCACAGTTCTGTGGCATCATGTATGCTTTTTTTATAATTGAGTGCATGAAATATGCAAGGCTAATATACTCGGAAAAGAAACAGTTTGGTATTTTGACAATGTTAAATTAGACAAACATGATCCTTTAAAGAGAATTATCAAGTTGCTTTAGAAAAAAATAGGTGATGATACAAAAAAATAATAGTCAGCATGTAATTCTAATAAAGGGAATGAACAGAGCAGGCAAAGGAGGGCATAGGTCTGATAATAACAGGAATTTAACCTCATTCACAGTTCTGTACAGGTATATTCTGCTGCAGTTTGCAGTTCATGCTTGAGAAAAGGATCACATGTTGTTTAATTTGTTGTTGGATATATGAGGGCTTAGCTTAGTTGGAAACTGCTTGCTTTCTGTGAGTCTTGTGTCCTACACAAATTGAAACCATATTCACCTAAATCAATTGTTGAATAAGTGAGACCCAGGTATGTCCTCTAGTTGTCTCTTACTCTGGCCACTTACCTGTTATCCCAAGGACATTCCCGCCCTTTTTATTCTCCCTGCTTTGCACCTTACAGCTTACACCTCGTCCTTAATCTTTTCTTACCTAAACCCATCTTTTAGATGCACCCTGCAGCAACCTTCACCCCCATCCCTTCAACACCCTATTCCTGTCCCATCATTGCTCCATCCAAGCTCATTCTCTCCAAAATTTGAAAATAAATATCATTTTTGAATGGGATCAAGAGTTTCGATTTGCATACTAAAATGATAACCAGATTCAGCTATTAGTCTAGTTTCTCTTCATGTTTGAGTATGGAGGATGGGTTGATTGATATTTGAGATAGTTTTAATTGTTGCCAAGTTGGTAATTCCCTTTTATGCTGTTCATCTTTTTTGATATGTTTCATGTTTTGTTTTATTGATTATAATAATTATTTAAGATTTCTCCTTATATTTATTAGTTTTTTGAATTTATTATTATTGGGTTGCTTTGACATTTGGGTGCCTGCCTAGTCACCAGGCTGCCAATCTACCACCTACAATCTTCAAAATAGATGCTGTTACCATGTTGCTGTCCTACAAATGTTGATCATTCTTTACTGTATTAGTTCCTAATTCGGTCCTTTACATCTTGTATTTTCATCTCTCTGATCCTTGCCTTATGTGCTGGGTTGTTGTCCTTTTTTTGTGCGCATGTGTATCGAAGTCAAATGTATTTAATGTTCATGCAACGTCTTAAACCTCTTAATGCTATCCACCACACTCTAGTTCAATTAGATATGTTTTTGTTTCTTTTCTTTTGTTTATAGGATAGATCTGGTTTGTACCAAATTACTGCATTGGTGTCTATTCAGTTCAATTTTCAAGCTGGGTCTTGGTTCATTGGTTTTCTGCTTTACCTGCAGTTTGGTTTTCGATTTTTCACAAATTTTCAAGCTGTACTTGCCATAAGCTTTTCCCCATAGTTTTAATTCAGCATTAAGTGCAATTTTGGCACATAAGTTGTATGCTGTACATGCTGCAAATAATATCTATCATGGAATCCAGTGTTGGTCAACTGTGATTCCAGACTTGCTTGCAACTACTACTTGTAAAACTTCTCATTTCTCTTTCATAGATGTCATGAATCATCTTATTGTGTCTATCTTCCCTTTGTATATGTTATATGCTATATCAGAAATTCATTATGGTTCAATGTTTGTGTGATATTGCAGGGCAATCTGTAAATGTAATTTATTTATCTTAATGTTCTTTTAACTTCTTTTGCAGCAATTGAAACTATCGACATTACTCGGATTTTATCTCTTCAGGATGGAGAAGCTGTTTATCCTTTACCACGAATCAAAAGTTTGTCAGTTCATCCAAAGTTAAATCTAGCAGCACTACTATTTGCAGTTAAGCATGGATATTTTACAAATTTTATTTCAAGCTTGACTTATTCTCTGTTGGATGTACTGAGATGGTGTCGTATTCTATAAAACAGGATATGTCAAGCAGTGATAATCTAAAAAACAAGGGTGCATACACAAGAGAAGGAAGGAAACAGCTCTTTGCAGTTCTCCAAAGTGCAAGGGGTTCTACTGGTAAAATTTATTTGCATTCTGTTGGGAGAACTGCACAAAATCTAATATGATCATTCTAATTGTGCTAATTCTGGTCTTTATCTCTAATAGTGAAAGTAACCTCCTACAAATATGATTCATGCAATAAGAAATACATTACTTTTGTTTCTGCTTTTCTGGTAGCGTGAATGTACCTTGTGTCAAGAGCTGAGAAAACTATGAAATTCGTCCTTGATGATGATTATGAGAAAAACCCCAGGCTTAGGTGCTATTTGGCATCACTTTTATTTTTCGTATTTTCAGAAATAGAAAAATAAGAACCATGTTTCTATTTTACTTCTAAATTTTTTAAAAATATAAACACAGTTGGTGTAGTCAATTATTTTTGAAAACATAATCATGATGATGGTGGCCGAGGTGGTGATAGTGGTGGTGAGGACAATGGAGTAGTGGCAAAGGCAGCAGGTGCTTGTGATATAGTGATGGTGGCAATGTTGATGAGGGAATCACCAATATAGTGGTGGCAGCAGTGATGGTTGTGGTGGTGGTATCGTGAGATTGTGGTGGTGATGGTGTTGTGATGGAGGTGGTGGGGGTGGCGGGGCGATGATGATGGTGGTGGAGACAACAGTGACGGCAACAACGATGGTAGTGGAAATGATGGTGGTGGTAGTGGCAGCAATGGCGACTATGGACATGATGGCGACAATGGTGGTGGTGGAGATGATACAGTGGTGATGGTGGTGGTGGTGGTGGTGGCGGTGACAATGGAGGTGATATCTGTGGTGGTTGTTAAAGACATAAGCTTCTTATTTTTGGAAATAGTGAATGTAAGAATTTCTTATTTTATTTTTCTAGAAGTAATAAACTAGTTTTTAAAAAAATTAATAACAATAGTACCAAACATGCTTTTTATATTGTTTTCTATGATGTTATTTTTAAAAACAACATGGTTTGTCACGGACAGGCACTGGGTAATGAATCGGTATTGCTACCTTATGATATGGTGTGGTATGTTGAGTTGCTGACCAATATGGACTAGGAACTGTGGGTACCTAAATTTTATTTTGTAGCTCTTTAGTTTTCCATGTTTTGGCAATATCCGTATTTTGGTACTATCTACATCTTACCCCTTTAAGAATTAGCAATTTCAAAGAAATGAGGTACTTTGGGTCTATATTATTTTGAGTTTTTTTTTGAATTATTTCTTAAGTTTGAGTATATACCTTGGCCTTGACCACTTTTGTTTAAAATGTTGAGATTCCTTCCCATAATTAAATATGTGCGGTTCTAGTTAAACAAATCCTTGAGTGGAAATGTAATAATTCCATTCTTTTTGGTTGCCATTGTCATCACCTTCTGCACTTTTTTTACCCCATTACTTGCTCCTCCTATCCATCTTCACCATTCATATTCTCCATTTTCTTGTTGGATCGTTATGCAGCATACCTTGAGTGTTTAGACATGCGTCTGGATGTAACAGCTAAAATTTAGTTACAAGTGGAACAATTATCAAGATCTATTAGGCTAATCTCTCTGTACGTATCTTATAGTTAATACCCATATATAGATAGTCACAGCTAATGATTATTGTCTTGTCCAAACCATCTGGTTCGGGGCGTACCAACCCATACCGTGTTGAACCAAGACAAGAGAGGGTGTTAACTCCATACAAGCTTCAAATTGGCTTGAATCATCCTTTATCGGTCCAAATAAAGCGATATTGCCTAGTACTAGGGTGCGCACCATATTGTACCCACTTGTATCGACCAGTTTCGGATGGTACCACGATAAAATGTGAGATAAAGGGATCGGAAACTATCTCGGTTCGAGGTGCATATTATATTATATTGATCGTACCATACCAAACCAGCAATGTATCAAGATGGTACCAAAAGTTTGCCATCTTGGTACTGGATCTCATATTGGTACCATCCTATTACAGTGTCTGCATGCTTAGTATGGTACCCAATTCAATGTACAAGTATCGGTATGTTCCTCATACCACATTCCAATTCAGCATCAATACAGTATGATATGGTTGATACAAAGTTTTCAGAACCGTTCCGAACCGAACCAATAGAGAATCGGGACGGTTTTGGCTTGGCAAGCGGCACACATGCCGGTGTCGAAGGAGAAGGAGAGGGAAAATGAGGAGGAGAGAGGGAGGAGAAGAGGGAGAGAGACCACGGCACCCTCGGAGGCCGGTGGTGGCCTGCTGTGGCCGTCGGAGGATGGTGGAAGCCTCCGCGGCTTGGTTCGCCTGATAGAGTTTCTAAATGAGAGAGAAAGAGAGAAAAGGGAGGGGAGCGACTTATCAGAGGGAGGGGCAGTCGTTGGAGGGCCCACCGGAGCTTGCTATGTGGCCGTCGTGGCCATCTGCCAACGGAAACCATGCGAGCGGATCCACGGCTGCGGAACAGGAGCTATCGCTTCTGTTCCTTCATCGCATTTTTTTTAAAAACATGATAAATAGTGAAGCCTGCAAACCCATTTTCGGCTTCTTTTTTTGAATTTTTTTTTTATAAAAAAACAAAAATAGTGAAGCCGACAAATTAATTGTCGGCTTCATGTTTTTTCGGCTTTTTAGAAAAAAAATCTCGTAAAACAGGAGCAATCTTGTTTTACGCCCATGGCACCGCACGCGTGGACTGCGCCATCCGACGACCAACCGAAGGCCGTTTAGTGGCCCCTCGAACTCCTTCCCCTCCCTCTTTTTCTTTTCTTCTCCCCCCTCTCTCTATTTCTCTCTTTTCCTCCCCCTAGTTCGCTTCCTTTCCTTGTGTCGGTTCGCGCCGGTCCGGTCCAGTCTGGCACGGATTTGTTCCGCCGGCCGGCAGGCATGGGCTCCGTGAACCTTGGGTTGGTACATCGGTCTTGACCAGTATAACAAACCTTGGTAACACTAGAAAAATTTATGCAAAAAGCTGTAATGTTATATTAAATGTTTGCTTCTGTAAATAATAACTGCTAGACAATTTTAATGAATATCCTGAAATAACATCTAATACTATGATTTAATCTGATCATCAAAAATTTAAAATATGATTGTGTTTTGACATAGACTTGGAGAAGCATTGTGATCACTGAGTTTCATGATTGCCACTCCTTGTTTCATATACACATTAACTATTTGGGGGATGCAGACATCTTTAATATATGGTATATATTTTCTTGGATGTTAAGTAAGCTTTTTCAGAGAATTGCATGCATTATGCCTGCTTAATTCATCTATATTTGCAATTTCAGACAAATTTCTTTCCATTCATACAATTTAAATATCTTATAGCTTGGGCTTTTTTGATCTTTGATATCATGACCATCACCCCGAACACCCCCACAACCCACCCAAGAAAGACGCCCACACACTTTTCACTTGGTATTGTAATTCATGTATGCTTCAATTATGTATCTAATTAGTTTATCTTATCTACAATCTACATGATGATAATAGTATGGATCTTTCTTAGAGATTGAAATCGCCTTGATGTCTTGCAGCTGCTGTCTTGAAGGAAAAGCTGTCAGCTTTAGGTTCATCAGGAATTTTGGCAGATCATCAGCTCCAGACACAGCTGCAAGAACATCACTTGAAGGGGTAAATTGCTACTAGCTATTTGTCATGCTTTTGTTTTTCAGCTCAGGCAAGTAAGCATACATAAATATTTGATCTGTCATTCTTTTGATGCTCAATTTTTCCGATGTCACATGGATGAAGCATTATACTTTGAGTGTGACTATTGGCATACCAGATGAAGCGCTTAGAGAGAGCATATGGCTTGAATCATGCCCTGCACACTGTTATTTCTCTATGTCATCCTACTATCAGAAGTGAAGAAGAATTTATTTAGTAATTTTTAAGGGTTAAAAATTTAAGATCTGTGTTTAACAATGGATCTGTTTACAATGGTACCTTGCAATCTATTCTAACATCCACTCTACTTGATCATACTTGCTTTAAAGGCTGACTTGTTACTGCTCATCTTAACTTTTCTTGATAGGTTGCTACATAGTTCAAATATTTTCACCACCTAGCCATGAAGCCTGTTTGTATACTTAAGCTTACTAGGTTTGGAATTTGTAATGCCGCCTGATCATCGGCAAATTTACTTCTTGACATAGTCTATATTTTAGCTATTTTGCTTCTCCTATGTAGAGGTAGAAACATGTAGGCAACTGATTTACCATCAGAGTCGCAAAATGCTGTCTCTTCTCTCTGGTTGTTTTGAGTTCCATGCTGTCAAACTTGTGTGCAAAGAACCTGCTTATTAATATTATGTGGCCACCACGTCATGTGATTCTCTAATGAATTCTTGTGATAGAAACCTAAGATGAGCAGAATGTATTATGATGCTACCTTCTCATCCAGCAAGGCTGCTGCTTCTTTCTTACCTGAATATAGATGATCTTTTAGAGTCTATTTGTTAACATAGCTGCTTTCAATATGTAGTGACACTCCTGTTTTTCTTATGGCAGCCAAAGTCAGCTAACCATTTCGGATATTGCACGGAAGGCATTCCTTCACAGCGTATGTTCTTTTTATTCCAGCTGTTCCTATCCTTCTGTATGCTTTCCAGCTGTAGCTGTGAGGTGCATGGGTAATCAGGAGTTGACTAGCTTTTCTAGGAACCCAATTTAGTGGATGCAAATTGCAAACAAATGATGGATCATGGTTTCATAAGCAAAATATCAATGCCATTGCTGTTACATAATAATGCCCTTTTGGGCTAAATCATAATATATTTATGTTCCTAATGGAAATATCTGCCCAATAAGTATGATTTCAATGCTGCACACCTAGGAGACTAATTCTTGCTGTTCCTGTGCATTAAATGTTTCTTCCATCAACTATTGTGGTTGCTATTTGGTTGATGAGTTCGGCATAACCTCAGGTATCATTGTGCTTGCTTTCCATAGACTCATATTTTGGAGGAGCTATACTCGATTAAACCTCAAATATGAATTTTCCACGATGCAGGACCCTCACTGCTTTTGATTAAAGTTCTTTTATTATGATTCTTTTTGTAATGTTATTGGTGTCTTATATGGATTTGCTACAGCCTGTCATTTATTTTAAACTAACAGCTGAGTTCATGTTGAAACTTACCAATTATTAATGTACTTTTTTGATGTCTGCACCACATTTTATCTGTTCAGCATTTCATGGAGGGGCATGCCAAAAGTGGCCCAATATCTCGGTTGCCTCTCATTACAATCTCAGATGTGAACCATCAACTGCGGGATGTTCCTGTTTGTCAGGTACTGAATGTAATCATTACTTCAATTTTCTGTTCTGCTATTGTCCTATCATTTTTTTTTCTTTTTCTGAATTCAGGAGGGATCTAAGTCCCATTTACCTGAGGGATTAACATGTGTTTTTCCCTAGATGTTACTGAAATCTTGAGGGATAAGAGCACTCCAAACTCAAACCCTGGACCTCATGCTATCACTTTCCTTCTTTACTGACTGCAGCTTTGCTATTACAGCCTTTTCATCTGGAGCTGAATTTCTTCAATAAAGAGAATCGTGTCCTTCATTATCCTGTTAGAGCATTTTATCTAGATGGTCTCCACCTAATGGCTTATAATATCTCTTCTGGAGCAGATAATCTATACAAGAAACTTTATTCAGCGGTATTAACTATGATATATTTATCTTTTTGTTATCTTGGTATCTTATTATGCAATGCCACCAAGGTTTTTGATTTGTCACTTATTCATTAATTTCTCTCAGATTCCTGCAAATGTTGAATGCCTTCCCAAAAGCATTCTCTACAGTTCAAAGAAACACTTTTTTCTAGTTGTTTTCGAATTGAGTGGTGCTAATGGTGTTCTGCATGAAGTTGTTCTTTATTGGGAACAGACAGATCCACAGTCAGTTAATAATAAAGGAAATTCAATAAAAGGTTTGTCTCTCTTTTGATTTGTGATATATGTAGATGCCTATACTATTTGACCTTAATGTCTTCTTTCTTTCTGTATAGGGCGAGATGCAGCACTTATGGGTCCAAACGAAAACCAATATGCTATTTTGGATGAAGATAAAACTGGTCTTTCTTTGTATATTCTGCCAGGGATGGCCTCTCAAGAAGCCAGTGATAGTAATGGAGCACTTGATGCAAAGTCATTTGCTGATACTAGAGTTGTTTCAAACCAAGGACCACTGCAGTTTATTTTTGAAACAGAGGTTGACCGCATATTTTCATCTCCACTGGGTAGGTAAACAAACTGTTCAAGGTTAGATGGACAGGGAGGCCAAATTCTTCTTAATACATATGATTGAATACTGCTGATTGTGGTTCCTGTTTATTGTAGAGTCAACCATCTTGTATGTTATTTCTGGAAACCATATTGGGTTGGCCAAGCTGCTCCAGGGATACCGTCTATCAGCTGATGATGGACGGTACATTTCAACAAAAACTGATGGGAAGAAGTTTATTAAGTTGAAACCAAATGAGACTGTTTTCCAGGTGCTTGGCTGTGCCATATTTCTTTTGATGCATTCAGTTATTACAGTTTCTAATATATAGAGGAAAGCAGAGTCATGCAATGCTGGCCCTGTAATTATGTTTGCTTTTTTTTTTGGTCTTCTGGTCTGGGATTGTATTCTGTTTTTATGCATTATCTCAAAATACGTATATCTTTGCTATAACTTTTTAAAACCAATTTAAAATTTGATAACTTTATGAAAACTCGTCTGCATATCCTGTTGGGATGAAGATAGGTAAAAATCTGTGACAGGAGGCTTAATGATAATAGATTAAAGGCAGTTTTGAAAATGAAGAAATGTAAGGCTTTAGGACTTCATTGATTACCACTTGACATATAAATTATTATGAAATTAAGGACTCATTTGTTTCGCGGGAATTGGAGAGGGTGGGGGGAGTGTGATTCTTGGGAAGTAGAAAGAATCCCTCTTGTTTGGTCGGTGTTTTTAAAGGAGAGAGATTGGAAAAAGGTCTTTCAATAGGAATACAATTCCCTTGTTTCCTGGGATGGAAAAATCCACGGGGGAGGTGGGTTTTTGGAATTCCCATGGGATGGAAATTGGAGGCCCTTTTTTTCTCGAAATACCTTCTTAATGATGTCTTTTTATATTATACTAATAATACTATAATATCATATTAATGTAAATATCATAATATTTATAATATAGTAATATTATTTTAATATTTATATTAATAGTATTATATTAATATAATATTTTTATTTTTTTGATATAATATTTATATTAATATTATATCAATATCTATATGAATAAATATTAATATTTTAATATTAATATTATATTAATATAGGTATCGTCCTATATCTATGTAAGGTATAATAGATATTTAATGCAGTTTTTTCAGAATAGTGGATGCTTAATGAAGCACAAGCCATTCTAGAATAAGCTACTTTTCCATGGTCAACCAAACATGCCAAAATTATTTTTTTAGGCATCATATTTTCAGGAATTAACTTCTTCAGAATAACATTTCAAGAGAGAAAAGTTTTCCCCGAGAATCAAACAAGTCATAATTAGTTAGGTTTGTTCAATGAATATATTTGATGAAACATCGACAACTAGGAGAAATTTAATTTAATGAAGAACATACTTGTAGCTTTAAATGAACATGAATTTTACAAAATAGGGATAATTATGGGGGAATCAAACTTTTGACTGAATATGATGAATTTACAGAGCAACATAGGTTTCAACAATTACTCATAATTATTTCAGGCAAGTTGACTATCATTATTGAGGAAGCACCCCTTGGTGTTACTAGCTAGTTGAGAGCGAACTTATGGGATGTGACTCCATGTCTCGGCATTATTTTCACAATCATTTGCCTGCTTACTTGACATTGACACGGATGCCCTTTTATTTGGATTGTATAATCTTGAAAGTTTTTGGTTGCCTAAATTTGTTCTAGGTCTGTTCAGTGCCTGCTTTACATGATCACTAGCTATTTTCATTATGAAATATTGCTCTATTCATCCCTTATTTGGTCTTATTTACAAGTCAGCTCCTGTGATCCTTATTAAGCCATGCTTTGTTCATTCCTTTTTAAAATGCTATGTCTTAAGGTGGCCGCATTAAGCTAATATAGCAACCTTGATATGACCGATGTATCAATAAAACCATTCTTGATGTATTTCTGGGTCAATAATATGTGGTTCCAAGTAGATGTATAATGATAAACAGACACAGACACATAAACACACGTGTAGAATCGGTAATACCAGTTTCCCCAAAGGGAACTAACAAGACCATTTATTGAAGGAAACAATGTTAGGATTGGCATCCTGTATTAGAATTGTCAAGCATTGGTGTGGGTGGTGGTGGTGGTATATGGTGTGATAGTGAACCGCCACAGACACAAACACCCTGTATAATCAGTATTGAAATTGCCCCAAAAGGAACTAAGAAGACTGCTTATTGAGCAACCATATTAGGATTGACATCCTCTGTTAGAACTTAGAAGTGCCAAGTATTGAAGTTGAATGATGATCTCATGGCCCGTGCAAGGAAAGTCATGGAGTGTCTTGGAGGATCGTAAAGTGCATAAGTGTCCTTTGTTGAATGTTAACTAATATTTGAGACTTTCCACCAGAGTGAACAAAACATGGTTTAATAAAGACCATGGGAGCTGACATTCTTAGATTCATGTGGACACCTTAACACTTGACTACATGGTTGCTATGTTACATTGCTACATTTTATTGTTATGTTAGATTCATTATAGTTTAAGCTTTAAGCAATAACTCTAACTACTATTTATCATTGCATTTAATGATCTGCTATTGTTTATCTGATGAGCTTTGGCAATCATGCATTCTGGTTATCTGTTACTGATCAGTAAAGCATAGCTTTATGCTGCCTTATGAAATTCCACAGAGGTACTAATATCTGCTGGTAAATTCATGAAGGCTTTGTTTTCTGTTTGTGTTAACTGTGTAGGAATTTTGCTAATCACCATATCTTGCAACAGTCGTCATGTTGAAAAATTTGTGCAATGCTGTCGCTCCATGTCATGCTGTCCTCATGCCGTTTAATATTCTTATGCAGGTTCGCTGGCAAGAGACTCTTAGGGGTCATGTTGCTGGAATTGTGACAAGCCACAGGGTACTAATTGCTTCTGCCGATCTAGATATACTGTCCAGCAGTTCAAGCAAGTTTGATAAAGGACTCCCATCAATATCCTTTAGCACTTTAGTATATAGTCTTGGTTGTAGCTTATAGTTCATTTGTCTTCATTCAAGCTTTAAAACACTTAACTCATTTGCACTTCCGATCCCTTCTATGGGTTGGCCCTGCACTCCTTTTTTCAAGTGCGACTGCTATTAGTGTTCTTGGATGGGATAGCAAAGTTCGGACTATTCTTTCTATCAATATGCCCTGTTCTGGTATGCTGCTTTAAATTCCTATCTAGTGCTAACTGCAAAAATTTGATCTTTGTTTTTGTTTCTACAATCTACTAGACACTTCAAAAGAGTCTCATGTTAGGAGGAATTTGTTTCACAAACTGATATAGTATGCGGTAGAAGACAAGAATCTGCATAAGAATGTCTGAGAGTCAGCGAATTGATCTTAGTCTACTTTAACGGATAGGTTCTGTAGTTGAGTGTGCTTTAATTGAGTAGGCATCGTAATTATTCTCTTTAATTCTAGTTGGTGATAAGGTGGCTCACCATCATAATTTGTGTTAAAGAGGACTTCTTTGAACTTCTAAAATACTTAACATGAAGCTTATACTGCATGGATGCTCATGCAAGCCCAGATAAGAAACCTAAACTCAAGGATTTAAGCCCGAGCAAGACGTGCCATGGGGCATCGGGATCGGATACCATCCCATGTGTTGGGATATGTCGGGCTATGACCATCCCACCAACATTCTAGTGTCCCGATTGGCACATCTGGGACATCCCTTATCCCAAGTGTCATAGGAAAACTAGGATAGCTCCATATCATGGGATTTAAAACCTTACCTAAATTAATTTAAAATGCTAGATTCAATAACTCCCTCAAATTGAAGACCAAGGTGGTAACAAAAAGAAACCAATTTTCAGCACAATTCATAGTTAAAATAGGATTCAATCAAATTGCCAAAACAACTTTCTTACACTTAACACATTAGTTGGCTTTAATCCTCCTCTAACCAATTAAACCTGGTCATTATAGGATTACCATAAAGGGGCTATCAAATTGAACTAAATGACTTCTACATTGTTTTTTAACTACCCGTCTATGTAAGGTACCTAAAAGATCCCAGAGCAGAAAATAGCAGTTCTTTGACTGAAGTTGGCAAGTAAATGTCTTGCTCCTCATTAGAGAAGGAACTAGGGCCCCTAGAAGTTCTCAATCCTTCATGCACGATGATTAAAATCCCATGGGATAGGGCTGCTCTGATTTTTCTGTGGAATAGGATGCGCACTGTCCCAACACTTGGGATGGGGGATGTCCTGGAATGAATGGAACAGGATGCTGGGTTGGCAGTGGGAAACTCTTGGGATGATGCCTCATCCTGACATCCCAAGGGGTACCCTGTTGCGATTTGAATCATTGACCTGGAGGATCATTCTACATTACGTGTTTGAGATAACCGGGATACTTTCGTATTGTAACATTTTCTCTTTAATCTAAGTCATTCACCTTGTTTTGATGCAGTGTTGGTTGGTGCCTTGAATGATCGCCTATTGCTTGCAAACCCAACAGAGATAAATCCTAGACAGAAAAAAGGAGTTGAAATAAGAAGCTGTCTTGTAGGACTTCTTGAGCCTCTTCTCATTGGATTTGCAACTATGCAGCAACACTTTGAACAGAAACTTGATCTTTCAGAGGTCTTATACCAAATAACATCAAGGTTATGTTCCTTCACTATTTAATGCAGTTCATTAGCCAATTGAGCATGTTTGATAGATGCATGCTTTTATTGTTAACGAGATTGATTATGTAGATATATGTATGTATGTATGTTCTAATTTCCAATATTCTGGCGGTGCAGGTTTGACAGTTTGCGCATTACTCCAAGGTCCCTTGATATATTAGCTAAAGGCTCCCCTGTTTGTGGAGATCTTGCTGTATCACTATCCCAAGCAGGTCCTCAATTTACACAGGTGTGCTATAACTCATATTCTAGATAGTTTTCTCTCTTCTTTTCCTTATAAGCTGTTGACTCTGAATATGTTCAAAATAATTACAGGTGCTGCGCTGCACTTATGCTATCAAGGCTCTCCGTTTTTCTACTGCTTTATCAGTTTTAAAGGATGAATTCCTGCGTTCTAGGGATTATCCTCAGTGTCCTCCTACTTCACAGTTGTTCCATCGCTTTCGACAGTTGGGATATGCTTGTATCAAGTATGTAGACCTCATCGACATTTCATTTGACCTGTATTTTGAAACCTGCAAATAAATGCATTTGCTTTCTCCAGCTTTGTGGATTCCTTTTTTCTTTCTTGCTTTCTTTCTTTTTTTTCCTGGAGTTTTGGTTCATGCCTACTGTTAATCTGAACCTGGAATTTTCTCTGCAGACCTTCCCACCACAATATATATTGATGGTATAATACCATAGTGATTTTCTTTAGTTGGCATTACTGCATAGGTTATGCTTGTCCTGATCTTATTGCTTAATCATCAGCTACTTGAGAGTTGATAGGCTCTTCGAGTACTATCTTGTGGATTCCAGACGAGAGTCTCATACTTATTATGTCTACACGTGATCTTGCATCGGGATTTTTATTGTAACTGTACCACATCAAAGGTGGGACAGCCCAATGAATTGAAATGCTGTAGATGAAGCAAAAATCATATTAAATTTGATATTCAAGTCCCATGCATACATGTAATTATAAATTTAATAATAATTATTGTTATGGTGTTGAGTTTTTTCCCTTCCATATAAGTCATTGAGCCAATTATCTTGTGTTTCTAACCTTCGTATCTTTGTTTAAATTAGTATCTTTGTTTAAATTAACTTGTGTAGCCAATAAAGATGTTTCCCTCTACAAGAAAACCATGTCTTTTTGTTTGTTTCTTTAGTACTCTGACAAGGTAGCCCCATGCATTTGATCAGGTATGGTCAGTTTGACAGTGCCAAAGAAACTTTTGAGGTCATTGGTGATTATGAAAGCATGCTCGATTTGTTTATATGCCACTTGAATCCTAGTGCCATGCGACGCCTTGCTCAGAAATTGGAGGAAGCTGCTACAGATTCTGAGCTCAGACGATACTGCGAAAGAATCTTAAGAATTCGTTCAACTGGATGGACACAAGGTATCTTTGCTAATTTTGCTGCTGAAAGCATGGTACCTAAAGGTCCAGAGTGGGGTGGTGGAAACTGGGAGATCAAAACACCAATTAATATGAAGGATATACCTCAGTGGGAGCTCGCAGGGGAAGTGATGCCATACATGAAGACCAGTGAGGGGCCGATCCCATCCATCATTGCAGATCATATAGGTGTTTACTTGGGTGCTGTGAGAGGAAGAGGCAATGTGGTGGAAGTAAGTGAAAAGAGCTTGGTTAAAGCATTCACAGCAGCGAGTGGTGAAAACAAGTCTCTCACCTCATCTGAACTGCTGTCAAAGCAGATCAAGGATGGCGATCCAAAGGGTGATTCTATTGTGGATACATTGACAAAGCAATTGGCAGGCCCCACTTCTGCTGGAGATGAGCAGGCAAAAGCAGCAGAAGAGTTCAAGAGATCTTTATATGGTGTTGTTGATGATGGCAGTAGTGACGAAGATGAAACAACATCAAAAACCAAAAAGATACAGATACGAATACGTGACAAGCCTGCTGCACCTGCAGTGGATGTCGACAAACTTAAGGCAGCCACCAAACAGTTAGGTTTGGGCCCTTCAATGAGGACTAGGTCATTATCAGGACCACCTCAAGATTTTTCAATGAAGGCACCACAGACAGCCCCTGTTACTACAGCAAGTGCGCCAGATACTGCCACTGATATGTTGGGAACTGATGCTTTATCGGCACAATCCTCATCGCAGTCTGGCCCAATGGTTGCGGGCATGGGGGTGTCGGCTGGACCTATTCCAGAGGACTTTTTCCAGAATACCATTTCATCACTCCAAATTGCTGCTTCACTTCCCCCAGCTGGAACATACTTATCAATGGCTGATCAACATGCTCAAGTAACGGTGGAAAACAACTCGGTTTCTAATCAGAATGTGATGACTGATATTGGCCTTCCGGATGGTGGAGTCCCACCTCAAGCACCACAACAGCCTCAAGTGCCACAACAGCCTCAACTTGAGGCAACTGGACTACCTCAAGTTAGAGTTACCCCCCAGTCTCAAGCTCTTCCTCCTCGTATTCCTGTCTCTTCACAGCCAATTGATCTCAGCTCTCTTGAGGTTGCGGGTTCCAATGCTATGAAATCTTCTCCTACCCCCCCATCTGCACCTACTGCTGTGCGTCCGGGCCAGGTAAACTTTCATCTTGTTCTCTAGACCTTCAAGACATCTGTGATAGTGTAATATTGTTATCTTTTGTAATTTTTACATTATAGGTACCCCGTGGTGCTCCTGCCTCTGTATGCTTCAAGACTGGTCTTGCTCACCTTGAACAGAACCAACTTCCTGATGCATTATCTTGTTTGGATGAAGCTTTCTTGGCTCTTGCCAAAGATCAATCCCGTGGAGCTGATATCAAAGCCCAAGCAACCATTTGTGCTCAGTACAAAATTGCTGTGGCATTACTTCAGGTAATTCATTATCTTGTAAGCTCAGGGTGTAAAAAAGCTCGCTTGATTGGTTCTTGGTTTTCTTCTCTCTTTTCTTCCTTTGGCCCTCTTTTTGCTGTGCTAATGTTCAGTCGTGAATCACTAGGAATACCTTCATTTTTTACACTGAGTATATAAACTGATTTGCACATATTCATAGGCTACACAAATTCTTCTGCAAAAGATGTAGTATTCTGTAACAATGCTGATTCTTGAATCTTCATCTGTTTTTTCCAATTTTAGAACATCAAATATGTTTTCTTTGTTCAGGATGTTCCCCACAATATTTGCATGTTCAACATTAACCAGAAATATCCATGATAACATCTCTCTTTCAAAATTATCGCAGGAAATTGCTCGCCTCCAAAAGGTCCAGGGTCCTGGTGTACTTAGTGCTAAGGAGGAGATGTCGAGATTGTCTCGCCATCTTGCTTCTTTGCCCCTCCAAGCAAAGCACCGCATCAACTGCATAAGAACTGCCATCAAACGGAACATGGAAGTGCAGAACTATGCTTATGCAAAGCAAATGCTGGATCTCCTCCTCTCCAAGGCGCCACCAAGCAAGCAGGATGAGCTGAGGAGCTTGATTGATATGTGCGTCCAGAGGGGGCTTTCAAACAAATCCATCGACCCATTTGAAGATCCTTCTCAGTTCTGTGCTGCGACGCTCAGCCGCCTGTCCACCATAGGACATGACATTTGTGACCTATGTGGCGCGAAATTCTCTGCTCTCTCGACACCCGGATGTATCATCTGTGGTATGGGAAGCATTAAGAGATCGGATGCTCTTGCAGGGCCTGTTCCCTCACCATTTGGGTAATATAAATTTCTGTTCAATTTTTTTTTTGTACGAGTTGCTTGTGGAAAATGTTCTTGTATGAATTTATTGTACCTATCAAGGTTTTTGAGCTGTAACCATTAGAGATGCATTTCTGTGGTTTGTAAGAAATTGATTTGTTCATTACTATAGTTTAGCTGTGACTCCACAAATTCATCAGAATTTTCGAAGGAATCCAGATAACAAAAAATTAAAATAATAATATTTTTTTATCTAATATTAATATATGAGAGAAAAAAGTAATGAATGGTAGTAAAAACAAAAACAACTTTACCAGCAATAAAGCGGGGTATCATTAGTCAATCATGCATTCCCTATTTGGAAGCTCCGATGAGCTATCCATAAGTAGATGCTTTCAATGGTGGATGCTGGAAAGAAGGGAAAACACCAGAGAAGAAGAATTTCTAGATTATCAGGAAAGTGGACTCCAAAAATTAGGATATTGTGTTTCTTTTGAAAGACAATTTTCCTGATAAGATTACAAATATTTCTTAGAGTAGCTCAGGAATAATTTATATATAAATCATAAAATTTCTTTATAATATACAAAATTATTTGGAGAATCAATCTATCAATAGGAAAATTTAGAATAAGTCAGAGATTTTATTTTTTTCCTCTTTTTTTTTTCCAACAGTTTAGAGGCTTATCATGGGTGCGTGTATTAGCAACCTTGATATTAGCAACCTTGGTTCCAACGTCACTTGAACAAAAATCATATGAGGTAGGTATTAAAGAAAAAATGATGAAGCGGGCTTCAAAGTTTGTTAGATTTCTCTTAACATCAATTTTAAAGAATAAATTTGAAAGTTAAATATTTTTTTACTAATCGAGTTGTCAGTCTTATAATTTAAAAAAAAATAATATTCTCTTTCTTCTTCATTTTTAATGTATATTTTTTATCAATGCATATATACTATATGATCATGATATATACTAAATAAATTAATCATCAAACAAATCAATACACATTTCTAAATAAATTGATATATAATTTCTAAATTATAGAGTTCATCAATATAGGTGATATACATTTAACAAATTAATTATTTAGTAACCTAACAAATATATTTAAGTAAATTGATACACAGCTTTCGGAACATTATGTTCACTAGTATATATTACACGACCTGATGATGCATGCTTATTGACTTCTTAATGCACACTGCAAGCTTCTTTAATACATATCCACTAGTAATATATATCTTCATGTAAATATTATGCTCTAAAAAATGTATATCAATTTATCTGAAGGTGTATATTATATCATTACTAGATATGTATCAAAAAAGCTCGTAATATATATTAGAAAATCAATGAGTATATATTATTATGTTATATAGTATATATTGATGAATATAATGTTTTGAAAATTATATATCAATCTAATTAAAAGTATATATTAAATTATTAGATTACTAATTTGCCAAATATGTATCATTTGGTCGTGTGTTATATATTGGTGAACTTCGTGTTTTGAAAACTATCTATTGATTTATTTAAATGTGTGTATCACTTACCATGTAATGTATATTAGAGAAGCTTGGAATACGTATCAGAAAATCAATGAGTGTGTATCACCTACCATATAATGTATACTAGTGAATATAATATTTTAAAAATTATGTATCAATTTGGTGAGAAGTATGTATTGAGTTATTAAATAATTAATTTATTAAGTATGTATTATTTGATTGTGTACTGTGTATTTGTGAACTTTATATTCTGAAAATTATATTCAATTTATATAAAAATATATATTATCTTATTTCATGATTAATTTACTTGATGTATGTCATTTAGTCATATATTATATTAATAAAAGTGTGTTATAAAAATAAAAAAATATTATTTTTTTAATTTTTAATTATAAAATTAACAATTTTGGTAGTAGAAAGAGCTTTTGATCTTTAATTTTTTTTTTTAAAGATTGATGTTAGAAAAAATATAATAAATTATGAAGTCCATCCAATAATTTTTCTTTAAGTGCCTGCCTTGTATGATTTTTGTTTCCACGATGGATGGTGAAGAGAAAGGAGGGACCGGGGAGAAGAATTTCTAATCTACGAGGAAAGCAGATTCCAAAAATAAGGATATTATTATTATTATTTAAAAATATTATTATTATTATTTTTTTAAAGACAATTTTCCTGGTAGGATCGGAGAGAATTCTAAGAGTAGTTTACGCATAATTTATATATAAATCATAAAACCTCCCTATAATATACAAAATTATTCGGAGATTTTGTTTTTACCCCTTTTTTTCAATAGTTTATAGACTTATCAGTTATCACGGGTGGACTTGTCAGCGAACCCGGTTCGGTCCTCTTCACTATCCCAAAATTGTAACTCTGTCAAAGCCGGTCCAAATTCAAGCCGCGCTACGTTTGCCCTCGTGTCTTCACCACCCATCCAGAATTGCCAAGCGGTAGAAGAGAAGGAAACCAAGTAGACCAACCCGGCCCCGGCGGCGCGGCCTCAAACGGCCAAAGAAGCAAGAAGAGGAAGCTGGAATTCGATGCTAGGGTTCCGTTCCAGCCATGCCCCCTCTCTTCCTCCTCTTCAAACGTTCCCCGTCCAAAAATCTTTTCAAAATATCCACCTTTAGATCTCTCCCTCTCCTCCTCCCCTTCTCCACTTCCGCCGCCCCTCTCCCCTTCTCCCCCTTGCTAGACTCCAAACCAAGCTCTGACCCTAACCCTAGCTTCGATTCTTCCCTGCTTGCCGCCTCCGTTAAAGACTGGTTCCGCCTCGGCGCCGACCCCCTCTCGCCGCTCGACCGAATCTACGCCGCCCTCGCCGGCGCCCCCGACGAGTCCTCACTTGACGCCACCTTCGACCGCCTGCGCATCCCCCTCTCCGAGTCCCTCGTGCTCCAGACCCTCCGCCACCGTCCCCACCCCGCCGTCACCCCGCCCTCCGCCCCTCTTCTCCTCCTCCGCCTCCGCTTCTTCGACTGGTCCGGGCACCAGCCCGGCTACCGCCACTCGCGCGCCGCCTACCACGCCGTCTTCCGCCTCCTCTCCCGCGCTCGCCTCGTTTCCGTCGTCCTTGACTGGCTCCGCATCTTCTCCCCCTCCTCCTGCCACCCCTTCCTCCTCACCTCGAACGCCGCTGCGCCACACCCCCGCTTCCACGAGACCCTCATCGTCGGCTACGCCGTCGCCGGCAAGCCCGAGCTCGCCCTCCAGCTCCTCGCACGCATGCGCTTCCATGGCCTAGACCTCGACGCCTTCTCCTACCACGTCCTCCTCAACTCCTTCGTCGAGGCCTCCATCTTCGACTTTGCCGACTCCATCCTCGCCCACGTCGCCGCCCGTGGCCTTTTCGGCCCCGTCACCGCCTGCATCAAGATGAAGAGCCTCTGCCGCCAGGGCCGCCTTGACGACGCCGAGGCGTACCTCCGGGAGCTCGAAAGCTCAGGCCTGTCCGACTATCGCGCCGTCGCCGGCCGGATGGTCGGCACCCTTGTCCGTGCTCTCTGCCGCGACGGCCGCTTCGAGGCTGCCGGCCGGCTGGTGGACGAGTTCGGCTCTGCCGAGGCCTATGGCGCTTGGGTCGCCGACCTCTTGGCCACTGGGAGGCTCGACGCGGCTTTGGAGTTCTTGGGGAGGAAGAGGACATCGGAGGACTACATCCCGGAAACCATCCACTATAGCCAGCTGGTGACCCGGCTTCTGAGGGGAAACCGGCTCGGGGCTGTCTACGATGTGCTTGTGGAAATGATGGAGGAAGGGATCCCGCCAGATCGGGCCACGATGAATGCCGCACTCTGCTTCTTCTGCAAGGCTGGGTTGGTGGACGTTGCTGTCCAGCTCTACAACTCAAGGATGGATCTTGGAATAAACCCAACCGAGCAGGTTTACAACCATTTGATCATTGCTTTGTGCCAGGAGGGGAGCATCGACAGAGTGTGCCAGGTCTTGGAGGAATCCATGCAGCATGGCTACTTTCCTGGGCGGCAGACATTTAACATTATCGCCAGCATGCTTATCAGGGAAGGGAAGCTTGATAAGATGCGCAAGCTGCTCGATGGCGCTCTCCAGAGGGACGTGAAGCCTGCCACTGTTGTTTTTGCCAGGTACATCTCAGCTCTGTGCAAGGCTGGTGATGTTGAAGAGGCTTGCTTGGTGCCCCAAATGGTTGGCAAAGAGAATACTGGTCTGGTTCGGTACAGATCTACTTACATCAATTTGATTCAGGCATTCATTGCATTGAGGAGGGTAGATGTGCTTCCTCGTCTCATTATCGAGATGCAAGAGATTGGTCACTCTCCAAGTCGGAGTCTTTATCGCGATGTGGTTTGCTGTTTGTGCGAAATGGGAAAATTCAGTGAGGTTCTTGAGCTGCTAAACAAGCAGTTGGGACGGAATGAACTGGACCCACGGACGTGTTGCAACTACTTCATCAATGGGGCAGGACATGCCAAGAAGCCCGAGATGGCAAGGGAGATCTATAGCAGGATGGAGAATGCAGGCATTGAACCTCAAATAGAGAGCAAAGTTCTTGTTCTTCAGAGCTACCTGAAGAGCAAACGCATTGGCGATGCTCTAAGCTTCTTCTACTATCTGCGTGAGAAAAAGGAGCCAACCAACAAATTGTACAATGCATTTATATCTGGTCTCTGCGAAGCTGGGATGCCAGAGCAGGCAATGGTGTTCTGGAGGGAGGTGAGGGACAAAGGTTTGATCCCAAGCCTCCAGTGTTATGAGGAGCTTGTGCTCAGATTGTGTTGTGCCAAGGATTATGATGTGGCAGTAAAGGTTCTTGAGGATTTCAGTGAAACAGGTCGCCCAGTTTCTGCATTTATATGCAATGTGCTTTTGTTGCATAGTTTGAAGAGTCAGGAGCTTCTGTGGGCTTGGGTTCGGTCGAGAAATAGGAATTCAGAAGTCAAGCCAGTGGGAATGAGTGAAGAAACAAAAGGAGCAGGACAGATGATGCTTGGCAATCTTATTGCTGCATTTTCCGGTGGAATCAGAATGAGAGAGAACATGGACAAGGTGGAAGAATTAGTCGAAAGGTTCTTCCCCGTCGATATTTATACTTACAATATGTTGTTGCGGGGCTTGAGTATGGCAGGGAGGATGGACTATGCATGTGATTTGTTTCAAAGGATATGCAAGAAGGGATATGAGCCAAACCGTTTCAGTTTTGACATTATAGTGCATGGTTTCTGCAAGCATGGTAAAAGAAAGGAGGCTGAGAGATGGATGTATGCAATGTACCAGAATGGGTTTCATCCAACTTGGTACACAATTAGGATATACAACAACACATCTTAGCAAGCAATAATTTTCTGGTGATTCATGTGTACTCTCATGTTTCTTGCAATTGATTATGGTTCCATGATTCCTCTCACAGCTGAAGCAGGTAAACTTTGTCACAGCATATAATTGCTTCCTCTTTTACATACTTCATTTTCTAGTCTGTTATAATTATTAATTTTGGATTATTGGTTATTTAGTTAAATATTGTTATTGATCTTTATTCCTGGTCGGTAGTCATCTATGATTAAAATTCTTATAATTTCTGTATAGAGGTTAATATTTGGCATGATAAGTTTGACTGTGAAGCTGCATATGACCTTCGTGCATATGGGATGGGCCAAAGATACATTGTGTGATAGGTCCAAAGTAAAGTACTTGCTTGATAGGCTCATATTAGAATACCTGTTGCTCATAAAACTGATTTTTTATCAGCTAAAGGAGATATTAATCTCTACTAGGAGTTTAATCTTAAACTGTTAGGAGGAAGGAGGTGTTGTTTGCTAGGGTTAGTGAATATTTAAGTTCTGTACTTACCATGAGATGCTTTTGATTGATTTAGAGGGTTAGAGGGTAGATGGACTCAATGGAGTTGTAATATAAGAAGCATCTTGAAGGTTAAATATGCTTAATCAGAGTTGGCTGTGCCGGTACTGGAGCACGTACTGGTCAACCAACAATATGGCTTGGTACTTCCTTATGCCATTTTGTAACGGGCCCAAGCTAACACAACAAAGAGAGAGAGAACTAGAGGATGAGAGAGAGAGGGGGAGGAGGGAGGGAGAGGGAGGGAAGAAAAGGGAGGGGGGAGGGAGGCCAACGGTGGCTGTTGGAGGGTCATAGAGGCCCTTGAATGATCGGAGCAAGGAAGAGAGAATTGAGAGAGGAAGAGAGCGAGGGGGTGGGAGGGGGAGGGAGAGGGCAACTAGCAATGGGAGAGGATGGGGAGGCCGGTGATGGCTATCGGAGGGCTATGAATGGCCAAATCTCCCTCAGCCTCTTGCAAATCGAAATGGCAAGCGCCCATATTTCGATTGAGAAGGCCAGGGAGGGAGATCCGCCCACCCATGGCCCTCCAGTGGCCACCACCGGCCTCTCCGTCCTCTCTTGCTCCTTGCCTCCCTCCTCCCTCTCTCTTCCTCTCTCCGGAGGAGGGCAGAGCTCTGGAGGCTTCGATAGTCCTCTAGTAGCCTCTCCGGTCTTTTCCTCTCCCTCTCTCCTTTGTCCCTCTGTCCTTGTAGGTATCTCATTTCGAATGTCGGAACTATCCCGATTGGCCATCGGTATGGTTCGGCATGCTTCGAATTGGACGGTTCCATTAGGTTCAGTGAATCCTATGCTTGATTGCATATATATTCAACTAGAAACAAAAACTATTGGATACCATGATGATAAAAGAAAGCACTATGTAACTGAAAACTATGGCAAAAGAGGAAAATTTTGCAAGAGTTTGTCTAGGCATCTCTTATAAGCAACAAATTGCAGTGGCAACAATGGTAATGACAAGATAATGAGTCTTCTCTCATTAAATGGGTTAACTGCAGTTAAAGGCTTGTCTTAGAGAAGATACAGCTTGCCATGTGGAGTGCTAGAGTTTGATAAGAAGGGCAAAAACAGACTGTTGGATACCAAGAAGACAAGAGTGGCATGCTTAAGAGAGCTGTAAGAAAGAGGAAAATAGAGATGGACAATAGACATAAGCTTGCATTTAGAATGTGATAATATAAGAAATAGCTTTGGGATGTTAATGGATGATGACATAAGTGATTTAAGTAATGGATGGAAGGAGGTCACGTAATGAATGATATTTTTTGAGTTTACAATATGGGAGGAGAAACTTTATCAAAGCATATGAATTACAAACAGGATGAAAGGGAAAAAAAGAGTCAGTTTTTAGTGGAGATGGATGAATCGATGTAAGATATTTTAGAGGAAGAAAGAAGCTTATAGCTGGTGGCTTCATGGTCATATAGGAAGCGCAAGAGCATAACATCTAATAGTATACATGGGTAAACAGGGGTTTGGAGATAGGGGTGCAAAGGGTGATTTTGCTATTGGTTTATTCTTAATGGAATATGCTCTACTAGCAAATACATATTTATAGGAGACAGGTGAGTGTTTTGGTTGTTTCAAGAGTGAATAAGCTATAATGTCATGTATTTTCTCCTAAGAAGAAAAATAAAAAAATCAGTAGCAAAAGTTGGAAGGTGCTTGACTCCACCACTTAGGCTGTAATTCTAGATCTAGAAATGATGAGCAAGAAAAGAGATGCAAAACGTAAGATGTCAAACACATAGGTGTTGTGATTTAGAGGGCAATGTATGACAACTTTTAAGGATGCACTATTTCAAAAGGCAAATTGGAACTCAAGAAGTTCATCAAATACAGGAAGGCACATGACAATATGAAAAAATTTGCCAATGATGTCCACATCATGCACAAATGCATGCACAAACATAAGCATACTCTGATGCATATTCTGCATATGTGCATGCAATGTCATTTACATGTCAGTTGGCATGCTCCTTTCAAGAAGAGTGTGAGCCTCCTTGTAAGGTTTTTTACTGTAGGACTAGGAGAGGATCATATCAATTATATCTGAAAATGTATTCTTTTTTGTTGCCCTTTTTCCCTATCCCCTTCTCTCTCTGCCATGCCGTTCTCTTCTCTCTTACTGCCCCCATTTTTCCTAAATTTCCCTTGTTAGTTTCCTTTCCTTTCTACACAGTCTCTCTTATTGATCTTCTCCTTTCTCTGTCATTCTCCCCTTTCCTTTGTCTCATCCTCCGCCACCCTCCTTCTTTAGGGTCCCTCCTTCACCATTCCAATCCATCTCCTCCCCTCCTTTAACCACTTGTCTCTGCCCCCCACCAACCTTGACAATTCCCTCCCCAAATAGATTAGTCAGGTACTTAGAGCTGAGGGTGGTAAAGTGGACATAGTTCAATCATGCATTCAAAGGTGCTTGGACAAGGGTGGTTGATGCGTGTCGTAGCACACCAAAATTAACCTTACTTACTACTATGTAGATAGAGTAAGTCGGGATCGTATCTGCAGAGATCTTAGTTGATTGTTTTGAAAACGCAAAAAAAAAAATAAAAAAAAAAGAAGCATGAAAAATAAATTACTTTTCATTAATCTAATAAAGAAGCATGCATAAAGAAAAGAAATAAAATTGCGATACAAGACAACTAAACTAAGTTGATCTTCTTGCTGCGTCCGATGGTAGATATGTCTCCTTGAATCTTTCGTCTTCCTCCGTGCAGACAGCGACAGGATGGCTGGAAGGCTTGGTACAGGAACTCCAAGGAAGAAAGGTTGATGAAAACGGATATGTAACAGAGAAAGGGTAGCAGCACTAGGATTAGAACCTTTCCTAGATTTGATGGGATGTAAAAAAGAGATCTATGGAGGAATATGTTGTGCTAGGGTTAGTATCTCCCCTAGACTTATGAAGAAGAGGAAGAGGGAGAGAGAAAGAGAGAAGCTTGAAGAGAACTTAGGCGTTGGCTTGATTCAAAAAGAGGGAGGCCTTGGGATTCTATTTATAGAGTGAGGAGGCTAGGGTTTCATGAAAAGAGAGATGGGAGTGTGAATAAGGACTCTTGGATCTTCATATTGATTCTCCTCCGTTGATCAATAAGTCGTGTTCACACTTAGTTCTATTTATCTTTTAATCTGGGCTTTTGATTGGAGAGGTTGCTTCTTGACCCTTGATCTTTAAGTTGCATTCACACTGAAATAAGAGCTGATTGTTTGGTTCACTCAAATTTGAATCAATTTGAGTCCAAATTGAATCGTATAAACCCAAACTCTCAATTACCTGCAAAATAGACTAGATAGCATTAAATTTTTAATAAAATAACATTAATGATTACAATATTTAGTGCCTCTAGCATTCTAAATTAAGTATTCATTATACCTTCCAATTTGAACTTGACTCGTCCTCGAGTAAAATAGATACATTAGCATTGTACACCAAATTGTCCTTGAATTGAAAGTTATCCTAGATATTCCTAACTATAGTTGATATCCGGCTAGATCATTAAAAAGGTACTTCATTGGATTATCAATTCGACCTAGTTAATGGTTGAGTATTAGCCATAAAATTTTTAGAGATATTCTTTCACCGATTTTCCACTCTACTCTTTAAGTCCTCAAACTTGATGTGAGCAGGGTTTATTGTCTTCTTACAATTTAGTCCCCTTATTATTATTATTATTTTTGAAAAAATATTTACATGTATAGTCAGTGTAATGTCCTAACCCCTTAAGCTTTCTAATTGACTCTTATAGCGAGCTTTAGGCCAATGACTCCCAAACCAGTTAGCTTTAGGGCATTAGGTGTAAGGCATCCCTCAGGCTTACTAACTCAAGTCAAAAAGGCTACGAGTTAAAACTGACTATACAAGAGGTTTCTTCACATTCTCACTTTTTGACGCGAACAACAATGCTTACTTAGGCGAATGGGTCCGGTTACTTAGTGAGAAATGTTAAAAATCTTTCTTTTTTATTTTATTTTATTTTTAAATAATATTTTTTTTGCATATCTCGACCTTTTTATCCATACTCCCATAAAGCAGATTTTTCATTGAGATGGTGGGAAAAGGGTTCTAGAATCACTTCAAAATTTAGTTTGATCTAAATTTTTTCATTAATTGGATGTCTTTAATAATTTTTTCCTCGATATATCTAAAATTATTTAGACCGTTAATCATTTATTGATTAGAGTGCCTGGTTAACTTCAAATTGAGACAAAATTTAGATGCACAAAACTAATTATTTCTAACCATACTCGAGGACTTAATTAGTTATTCTCTCCTCCAACTTAATTTTTATTGTCCCCAATGGAAGAAGAGAATCATAACAAAGCAAAAATAGAGTATAACAAAGAATAAGACCACCTGAGTTCGATGTGTATAATGTTGATTAAGATGTCGTTCATTGTTGGGCTAGTGTGTTCTTGACTCCATTGATCATGGTGCTTTCCCCAACTTGGCTAATTGTCTTTTTCAGAAATTTCTATAAAATAAAAAAAAACTGGATAGCTGAAAAATAAAATATTTGGTTGCCTCCCAACAAGCGTTAAGTTTAAGATCTTCAGTCAGACCAAGCCAATATTTAATTGTAAACTGGATCCTGTAATTCAATTGAGTCAACTTGCTCGCTATCTCTAATTTCATCCACATAATATTTCAATCGTTGGCCATTTACTTTGAAGGTATTTTCCTGTTTAGGATCTTTGATTTCAATTGCTCCATGAGGGAACACCTGAGTTACGACATATGATCCATCCCAACGTGAACGAAGTTTTTCAGGGAATAGTCGCAATCTCGAATTATAAAGCCACACTTTTTGATTAGGCTCGAATGTTTTTCGTGAAATGTATTTATCATAAGCCTTAGTTCGAGCCTTATAAATTCGTGAACTTTCGTATGCTTCATTGCGTAACTCTTCTAATTCGTTCAATTGTAGTCTCCTATTACTACTCACATTTTTCATGTCAAAATTGAATTGCTTTATGACCCAAAATGCACGGTGTTCTAGCTCTACCGGCAGATGGTAGGCTTTTCTAAAAACGAGTCGGTAAGGAGATATTCCTATCGGGGTCCTGTATGCAGTACGGTAGGCCCATAATGCATCGTCTAATCGTCCAGACCAATCTTTTCGATCAGGCCTAACCGTCTTCTCAAGAACTTGTTTGATCTTCCTGTTGGAGACTTTCACTTGGTCACTAGTTTGGGGGTGATATGGTGTGGTAACTTTGTGAGTGATTCCATATTTTTTCATTAAACTTTCAAAGTGTCTATTCGTGAAGTGTGTACCTCCATCACTAATAATGGCTCTTGGACAACTAAATCGACTTAAGATATTCTGTTGGATGAATTTGATTACCACCTTGTGATCATTCGTTCTGGTTGCCATAGCCTCAACCCATTTAGATACGTAATCTACCGCAACCAAAATATATTCATATCCATAGGATGGAGGAAAGGGGTCCATAAAATCGATTCTCTAAACATCAAAAACTTTCACGATTAAGATGGGTGATAGGGGCATCATGTTTTTTCTAGAAATATTTTTCGTTTGCTGATAGCGCAAGCACTCAAGGCAAAATTTATGTGTATCCTTAAATAATGTCGGCCAGTAAAACCCACTTTGTAACACTTTTGCGGCCGTTTTCTTCTCACTGAAATGTTCCCCGCATGCATGAGAGTGACAAAAGGTAAGTATACTTTGATATTCACCCTCAGGGACACAGCGTCGAATTACTTGGTCAGGACAATGTTTGAACAATTCGGATTCCTCCCAATAATAATGTTTGACCTGTGAGAAGAATCGATCCTTTTCCTGTTTTGTCCAATGGAGAGAAACTTGTACTGTTGCCAAGTAGTTAATGATGTGGGCAAACCATGGGATTTGATCAGAGGATGTTGCAAAAAATTATTCGTCAGAAAATTTTCTCTTGACTTCATCTGTACCCATCGTATGATTAACTAAGATTCTAGAAATATGATCAGCGACCACATTTTCGAAACTCTTCTTGTCTCGGATTTCTAGATCAAATTTTTGAAGCAGAAGGATCCATCTGATCAATCGTGGTTTAGTATCTTTTTTTGAGAGCAGATGTTTCAAAGCCGCGTGATCAGAATACACTAGAACTTTAGACCCTAACAGATATGAACGAAATTTATCAAGGGCAAATACCACCGCTAGTAGCTCTTTTTCTGTCGTAGTGTAGTTTAATTGAACATCGGATAGAGTTTTGCTAGCATAATAGATCACATGTGGCTCCTTATTGATTCTTTGACCTAAGATGGCCTCTATTGCAAAATCGGAAGCGTCACACATGATTTCAAATGGAAAGGATCAATCAGGAGGTTTTATTATGGGTGTTGTTGTCAGGGCTGTTCGTAACGTGTAGAAGGCTTGTAGACATTCTTCATTAAAGACAAATGGTGTATCCTTGGCCAACAGATTGCACAAGGATCTCGATATTTTGCTAAAATTTTTAATGATGCGTCTGTAAAATTCAGCGTGACCTAAGAAAGATCGTATTTGTCGAACTGAAGTGGGGGGTGGTAGTTTTGAGATGATCTCAATTTTTACTTTATCTACCTCAATCCCCTTTTCGAAAATAATATGTCCCAATACGATTTCTTCTCGAACCATGAAATGGCTCTTTTTCTAACTTAAAATCAAATTTGTCTCCGTGCAGTGCTTAAGGATTTTGGAGAGGTTAGGAAGACAATCCTCAAAAGTGGTTTCAAATACGGAGAAATTATCCATAAATACTTCGAGATATTTATCCATCATATTCGAAAAAATGGCCAAAATGCACCGTTGAAATGTAGCGGGTGCATTGCAGAGTTCGAACGGCATACGTCGAAAAGCGAAAGTACCGTAGGGACAAGTGAAGGTGGTCTTCTCTTGGTCATTCGGAAATACAGGTATCTGATTGTACCCCGAATAACCATCTAGGAAACAAAAAAATGTTGACCTGCTAGCTGTTCTAGGATTTGATCGACGAAGGATAATGAAAAATGATCCTTTGTAGTAACGGCATTGAGTTTCCTATAGTCAATGCACACTCGCCAACCATATGGTGTGCGAGTGGGAAGTAATTCACCTTCTTCATTTTCCACCACAGTAATACTTGTTTTTTTAGGTACTACTTGAGTAGGGCTGACCTATTTACTATCGGATATGGAGTAGATGATTCCAGTGTCTAACCATTTTACCATCTCTTTCTTCACTACTTCTCGCATATTTGGGTTTAGTCTCCTCTGTATGTTTCGATAGGGTTTGGCATCTGTCTCGCAATGAATATGATGCATACAGATAGAGGGGTCAATTTCTTTTAGATCGGCAATGGACCAGCCGATAGGCTCTTTATTTTTCTTCAGAACATCAATTAATTGTGCTTCTTGATCCGGGGTCAAGTCTGATGCAATGATCACCGGAAGGATGTCATTAGGTCCTAGGAATGCATACTTGAGTGTGGCCGGAAGTAGCTTTAATTCTAGTGCAGGTGGTGATTATAATGATGGGGCTGTGGGTGTATTGGCTAATGCAAGCAATGGCTCATACTTGATTGTCCAATGGGGAGTAGTTTCATCACTTGATGTATCAACTAAAATGTTTACTTCTTCACTACCTCCCTCCATATCACACTCGTCCACTCCAAAGTACGTCAAATGGGTGTCTCGAAAATCATGTGCAAAAATCATTAATGTTGCTTCCTCTATAATATTCTCGCATGTATCTATCTCAAAGCAACTATCCATTGATGGTCCTTGGGATGCACTAAACACATTTAATCTCAGTTTTTTATTCCCAAATGTTACGTCCATGACTCCTGTCCTATAATTGATGCACACATTTGCCGTAGCTAGGAAGGGTCTGCCTAAGATAATGGAAATTTGCCTTGGATTGCTACTCAGTTCCATGTCAAGGATTAAAAAATCAACTGAAAAATAGAACTCATCTACCTTGATCAAAATATCCTCGATCATCCCACGTGGTGTCTTAATTGATCTATGAGCTAACTGTAGAGTGATCGATGTGGGTTCAATTCTCCGAATCCAAAAAGTTCATAAACCGAGCTAGGTAAAAGGTTCACACTCGCCCCTGGATCTAGGAAAGCTTGTTCGATGTGAAGGTCTTCTATAATGCAAGAAATGGTAGGGGTACCTGGATCTTTAAGCTTTGGAGGGGTAGCGTGTTGGAATACAGAGCTAGCTTGTTCGGTGAGGCATACTTTCTTCGGGAGTTGTGATTGAGATTTACGTTTCTGGGTGCACAATTCCTTCAAAAATTTGGTGTAAGCTGGGACCTGTTTGATTGCATCTAGAAGGGAGAGATTAATTTGGACTTAAATAATTCCAACATCTCATCAGTCTTCCTCCTTTCTTATCCATAAGAGTGGGGGCTTTTAGGGCACTCAGAAATGGAGCTTTAGGCAAGTAAGGTGATTCCGGTGCAGTTGGTCTCTTTTCTACTTTTGTGTCCTTGCTCTTAGATGATTTGGGTTTAGTCAGAGGTCTAGGGTCGGTCTCACTGATTTTACTTGTGTGTTCAATGACCTTCCCACTTTTGAGAGTCATGATTGATTTGGCGTGTTCAGAAAAGGTATCTGGAGTATTGGAGCTCTCAACCATGAATTGTCCTCTCGGATTGCTCTCGGGTTGGCTAGGTAATTTTTTTCTTTCTCTCCTACTGACTGCGGTTGCTAGTTGGCCTATTTGGGTTTCTAGCTTAGCAATGGATTGCGTGTGGGAGTTAAGGGTCTGGGTGTTGACTTCTAATCGTTTTAGCGCTTTTAGAACCTTATCCTCAAAAACTGAGCTGTGACCAGTGATAGATGGTTGGGGAGTATTTTGAAACTAGTGGTATGGTCCATGCCTATATGTCGGATCCTGATAATTTGGTCTAGGTACAGCATGGCCAACCACTGGCTGTGATCTCCAGAAAAAATTTTGGTGGTTTCTCCGGTCGGGGTTATAAGTGTTCGAATATGGATCATTTCCTGATCTACGAGCTTGTTGGGCTTGAGCTTGCTGGATCTGCTCATGCACAAATTCAGAAAATTGAGGTGCGGTTGGACATTCACTAACAAAATGAGTCGGGCTTGCACACAATGCACAAACATCTTGCACTGGATTAGGTAGAATCGAAGAGTGTCCTATATTCAGAAGACGGTCTAATTTTTAAGACAATTCTCTACCTTACTGTGGATATCCATAATATTTTCAATCTGATAGATTCCACCTCTTTTCTGTTGAGACATGGGTTGTTCTCTAAAGGTGGCAGACATGTGATATAGGGAGTTCTCACTAAGTGTTTTAAAGAGCTGCCAAGTCTCGTCCTCACTCTTTAGCATGAATATCCCACCACACGATGCATCGATTATTTATCGGTGTTTCTCCGATAGACCATCGTAGAAACACTAAACAAGTTGCCATTTGGGAACAGCATGGTGGGGGCATTTACGAATAAGATCTCTTAACCTTTCTCATGTCTCATGAAAAAGTTCACCATCCAATTGGGAAAAATTAGTGATGGCTTTTCTAATTTGATTTATTTTTTTAATTGAAAAGAATTTTTTGAGGAATTCTTTCTGAAGATGGTCCCAAGTTGAAATGATTATGGAATCCAGGGAGTTTAACCAATGCTTGGCTTTGTCCTTGAGTAAAAAAGGGAACAATTTCAACCTGAGAGCATCATTGGAGAAGTTTTGAATTTTTACTGTGGAGCATATCTCAAGAAATTCATCCAAGTGTTTATACGGATCCTCATTCGTTAGTCCATAGAATGATGGAAGCATTTGAATAATGCTGGACTTGATTTCGTATTGTGCCATCTCCACAGGAGGAGGTTGGATACATGACAAGTGTAAGATGAGGGAGTAAAATACTCTCTCAATTGTCGTGGTGGGTCAGTCTCTTGTTTTGGATCCATGATTTTGATTTGGTTTATTCAAATAGTTTTTTCTAGCTCTAAGTCTAATGGGTGTAAATCAGGTTGTAATGATCAGCGTCCTAGCATGCACCCAAAAGATCTCACAGAGTTTTAATTTCAACAAGTTTTTTTTTTTTGGAAAGAGAAGAGGAGAGTAGGAGGAGGGAAAAGAATTCTAAAGAAGAGAACCTAAGGAGTTCCAATGCTAAGAAGATAGAGAAGAATTAATTAGATTTGATATTTTTAGTCAACAATCAAGTGGTTCAATCAATCCTATCTATGGGTTATCTTAGATCTAGACAGCTCCTAACTGCCAAGGTCATCTTCAAGCACTCCAAGCAGCAGACTAGCCGCTCAACTGGCCAGGTAAGTGTAAGGTTGGTGGGGGTCCCCCCGTTGCTTTCCTTAGACACCAACTGTGTTGGTCAGGTTAGCGAACGGAATCAATTAATGAACCTTCCTTCAGGACGTAATCCCTGAACCACTTTTCTAGACACCAGTTAAACTGACTAATCTGAACCCGGTCTAACTTTTAGGGTTCCTTGTCCTACTGAGCTCGAGGATCCTTAAGGGTCAACGTCTAATCGATTTTAAATTAGAAGTTTAGGTCAATGTAATTGCAAGGTGGTGATTTGTGGGCCAAGGAAGGATGATGAAATTTTCATCTTATGTTGATTAGGATTTTACCCTTACGAATTTTTTTTTTATGAAAATATGCAATGCAAAAGGAAAAGATGTCCAAACATGTTAAGTGGATTTTAAAATTTAATTGATTTATTTATATTAGTCAAGTGTTATGTATAATCGTTGTATTCCTTTTATATTATGTTATCTTTTAGCAAAAAAAAATAAAAAGTAAGTTTTTAAATTAGGTTAATTAAATATTAGAAGATCAAGTGAATCTAACTAAATGAAAAGTAAATCATACTAAGATTAAAAGGCAAGTAGGTATTCTACAAATAAAGCAATAAATCAAATCTACTTTTAGAGTAATAAATTATTTTAATCTATAGAAAGCAGTAAATTACTAGGTTATAGGAAGTAAAAAATATTTTTATGCATGCAAATAAAAAAAATTAAATATAAAATAATAAATCTACCATAAACAAAGAGTAATATGAGGCAGAAATTTTGAAAAAGAATACATAAAAGGCAATCAAGCAATCTAAAGTAAGAAATAAAAATCTAGAAAGTAGTAAAATATTTTTTTTATTTTATAGATTTTTTTTTGATTTTGAATTTTTTTTCAAAACAATCGCGCCAAAATTTCCGGCAACGGCGTCAAAATTTGATGCGTGTCGTAGCAAACCAAAATTAACCCTACTCACTACTATGTAGATAGGATGAGTCGGAATCGTATCCGCAGAGATCTTAGTTGATTGTTTTGAAAATACAAAAGAAAAAAATAATAAATTATAAAAAAAATTAAGAAAGAAGCATGAAAAATAAAATTACTTTTTATTAATCTAATAAAGAAGCATACATTAAGAAAAGAAATAAAATTACGATATAAGACAACTAAACCAAGTTGATCTTCTTGTTGCGTCTGATGGTGGATGTGTCTTTTAGAATCCTTCGTCTTCCTTCGTGCAGACAGCGATAGGATGGCTGGAAGGCTTGGTACAGGAACTCCAAGGAAGAAAGGTTGATGGAAGCAGATATGTAACAGAGAAAGGGTAGCGGCACTAGGATTAGAACCTCTCCTAGATTTGATGGGATGTGGAAAAGAGATCTATGGAGAAATATGTTGTGCTAGGGTTAGTACCTCCCCTAGACTTATGAAGAAGAGGAAGAGGGAGAGAGAAAGAGAGAAGCTTGAAGAGAACTTAGGCATTGGCTTGATTCAAAAAGAGGGAGGCCTTGGGGTTCTATTTATAGAGTGAGGAGGCTAGGGTTTCATGAAAAGAGAGATGGGAGTGTGAATAAGGACCCTTGGATCTTCATATTGATTCTCCTCCGTTGATCAATAAGTCGTGTTCACACTTAGTTCCATTTATCTTTTAATCTGGGCCTTTGATTGGAGAGGTTGCTTCTTGACCCTTGATCTTTAAGTTACGTTCACACTGAAATAAGAGCTGATTGCTTGGTTCACTCAAATCTGAACCAATTTGAGTTCAAATTGAATCGTATGAACCCAAACTCCCAATTACTTGCAAAATAAACTAGATAGCATTAAATTCTTAATAAAATAACATTAATGATTACAATATTTAGTGCCTCTAGCATCCTAAATTAAGTATTCATCAGTGGTGGATCAGGATAGTAGAATAAGAGTTATTGTTGGAAACCTGTGATCCAGGAATGCAGTTGTCATGCTTTTTAATCCAATGGTTAAACATAGAAAAGGGACTTCTATTATCCTTCTTAGAAAAGCACAGTCCAACTCTGTCTATGTAGATGCATATATTTCTAGGGGGAGAGGTGCTACAATATGTGACAACCAAGCATGCACTGAGTGCAAATGGTACCGAAGACTTTGAAAGCTACAAGATGGTTGGGAATGTCTATCTTTATAGTAAGTTGAGATAGAAAAATGGCAAGCAAAAAACTACACAAAATTAGATCAGACAAGAGAGATTAATACAAAATCAGATTCTTTTTATTGGGGATTAGATGATTTTAGCAAGTGTGGTTAAGAAAAATTAGATTTAGAATTTGCAAAGAACTAAAATTGCGGGGAAGGCATATGCACTGCTACTCCCTAAGGATAAATGTGTACCTACATATTTAAGAATGACATGAAAGCCTAATGCTACCAAACTAGAAGTGGTAATCATGGATGAAGCTGATCTGGTCTGGTTAACTAATTTATGGATGGGATCTCATAAAGTTTGTGAGAGCTGGCGTAGATTTTAAAAAATGGCATTTATTTTCAAAAAAAAAATTGACATCATGCTTGTAGGGGGACATCAATGCACTTTTTTTTAAACTTATGATTTGCTTGTTTTGCTGAAAAAGTAATGGGAAGAGTTATTAGTAATTTTTTAAAAAAAAAATTCTATTTTTTGCTTGTGTGGAATATGGTCTGAAAACTCTGCAAGTTCACAAAAATTTTGAAAAAAAGTCAATTCCCTTTCCCGTTCTCAAGCACAAGATAAAAAGATTTTAAAAAAATTGTTGGTGGGAGGCTTTGATCATGTTCTCTTCATCCTCTTTATGCTCATCATGTTGATGCTCACCATGACACCACCACCACTAGCATCACCATATATTGCTAACTTGCCCTTCACCTTAGTTTCTGCCACTAGTCACCTTTCATTTCACCCTTCGCCATCATCTACCAAAACCACCATCACTATGCTAGACTAGCACCCATTTTAGCTTTTTTTTTTTTTTAAAGCATAAAAAAAAAGAAAGAAAACAAAAGCTTATGGTGTATGAGATATCTCTATCACATTTACACCATTTTTTCTTATCAGAGCAAAAAAGGGAACATTGTATCATTTTCTGTCTTATTCTTTCCATGAAATGTGCTTAAATTTCTTTTTTCTTCCTTTTCAATTCCCTTGAACAAACTGGAGCATCAACTATCTCTATTAAGATAAAAGCTGATTGGGAGGATGTTGTAGCTATGACCGACTTTCATCCTACAGCATTATGAACAGAAGGAGATTCTAAAGTTGTCATTGACTGGTTGAATGCTGATTTTGCGGACGGGCAGCCTTACCCCCTTATCAATGATGCTAAAGGTTTCACTAAGCCCAACACTTTGGTGTTGATCACTTGCATCCTCTGCGAAATGACCCGGATTGGCTGTTTAAATCGGGTTATGTGCTTCAATGCTTCTCCTAGATAGTTTCCGTGGAGGTTTATGAGATCTGGTGTATGCTGACTGTTATGCTTTGTGCCACACCTCTCTTCCTGGAAAAGAGAAAAAGATGAAAAAGTGGGACCTTAGGCATATAATGGAAAAATATAGAGAGGGAAGATAATTACGCAAATGGTTTTGTTGACTGGAAGGTGTCATGAGACAATTAAAGGGTGTCAAGGAGGTGCACATGGAAGGTATGTTGGAGTTGTTTTAAGTACATGCAAGAGCCTGATAAGCATTTAAAGTAGCTATGCCTGGACAGATGAATTTTCTCTCATGGTGGGCTTAGACCAAAGGTCAACCCTATATTTGCACCTCTTTGTACTTGTTATTCGCCAACTCAATAAAAGGTGTTGTGGTGTATGTCCGTCGCAAATGAGCTAACCTTATTTTGAGGAGATGCAACTTTAGATTCATGGAGGCTGTTGAATCTAAAATCAGTAGAGCTAAATTAGAATATAATAAATGTAATTTTAGTAAAAGTGCAAATGACAACAAACCTTCAACCAAACTGTTGCGACAAATACTCTTTTGTAAATCTTCATCATCTTTGATCTGCTGTTATAAGGGGAAATGGAGCAAAAAGGAAGAAATTTGAACTGAGAGCCAAGGGGATAACAGTGGTAAAATATTTCAGGTGTCATGTGATTGATGCATGCCTTTGGGACTTAGGAAGAGGGATAATAAATTTGCAAATGTCATGTCTAGAATCTTTACAATGCCAACACCCAAAATTGATAACCGAAGCTAGCTACTCAGAAAAGCCAAGAGTTACTGTCAAGTCCATTTTCTAAAACACATTTTGTTCTATTCTACATTTCTACTGTCGCACTTTAGGGCAATAAGAATGATGGAGGCAGCAAAATGATGACATTAGCTTATTAAGAGAAATGGGCTGTCTAAAGAAAAGGTTCGCTGAACTGTGGTGAATTGAGTAGTTCAGGCCGTGCCAAACCATGCCAGTGACCTATTGGTGCTGTTCGGTTGTTCAATTTGGAACACCGGCGAAAATGAAGGGAGCACGAAGGAAAGAGAGGAAGAAAGAGAGAGGAGGGGAAGGAGAGGAAAATGTTGGTGGTGCCGTCAGTGGCCCGTCGAGGCCATTGGAGGACCGCCGAGGCCTTCAGAGCTTTACCTAAGTTGAAATAGATGAAAATAGATAGATAGAGAAACGGGAGGAGGGGGAGGCCGATGGTGGCTGCTAGAGGACCGGTAGGGATAGCAATGGGTCGGGTGGCCGATATCCATACTTATCCTGCTATGAAAAAAATCCATACCCATGTCCACCCTGTATCCATTATGGGTCGGGCCGGGCCTTACAAAAATCCTCAAATCCTACAAAAAATCATCCTTCTACCAAGATTAAGTTCTCAAAATCTAAGAGACCAACTCCCACCGCCACAATTTGCATGAGATCTCCCCTAGATCTCCCTTAGGTGCTCTCCTTCCCCACATATCTCCCAAAAAGAGAATGAAATGAAGAGAAAAGAAAATGAAAACAGGAAAATCTCCCCACAGATCTCCAGGAAAGAGAATGAAATGAAGAGAAAATAAGTGAAAAGGAAAAAATGAGGGAAAAAGTTTTACCTTTTAAACTTTTCCATCTTTCTTTTGGTTGTGTGGATTTTGCCTATGGGTTCCCTTGATTTTTCCTCTATGTTTCTTTCCTAAGCAGTCTCAATCGGGAGGGAGGCTTGGAGCGGCCAAATAGGAAGTTTTTCCTGGATTTTCCCTCTGTTTTCATCGTCAAGAGTCTCGATTAGGTGGGAGGCTTGGGGCAACCAAATAGGAAGGTTTTACCTGCTTTTCCCCTGATTATTTTCATCCTTAGGAGTCTCAATCATGTGGGAGGCTTGGAGTGGCCGAATAGGGAAGGAGCCTCAATCGGTGGGAGGTTGGAACAGCCAAATAGGGAAGGAGCCTCAATCAGTGGGAGGTTGGAACAGCCAAATAGGGAAGCTTACGATGGCTAGGGCTTTGTGGTGGGTCTACATATATATGAGTTTAAATATATATCGGGTTGGGTTCAGGGTGGGACATATTATTATGTGTCCGATCTGAACCCACTTCGATTTTTTACTAGAACCTATATCTACTCTCGATTTTAATCGGATCGGATACGGTGAAACAAAATTGCCAAGCCTAAGGACCACAGAGGCCTTTGAAAGGCCGTAATCAACCACCCCCCCAGCTCGGGGGGGCTTTCATTGGCTTGAAATAGGGCGATCGCCCTTATTTCTAATCAGGAATTTTTTTTTTGTGGTCCAATTCACAGTGAAGTCAGCAACACTATTGCCAACTTCACTTAAGTGAAGTTAGGGAAGAGATTCCAGCCTTCTGGGGCCTCCGAGGGCCCTCCAATGGCCACCACCGGCCCTCCCTCCCCCCATCTCTCTCTCTTCCTCTTTCTTTCTAGTCATTCGAGGGTCTTCATGGCCCTCCAGTGGCCACCATTGGCGTCTCTATCAGCCTCCCTTTCCTTACTTCCCTCTATCTCACTCATATTTGCTCCAATTCTCCCTCTCCTTAACTTTCTTTGCCGTGTCGATTCAGACCTTGTATGGTTCGATACGGGGGGATATTGAACTGTAATGCCAGCCAGCTGGTATAAGGTCCAATTCTAATTCTACGTACCTTGGTCTAGACTATATGGTGAGTATGGAGGCGGCGAAGTTTAATAGATTAATGGGGATGCAAGGGAAAAAAGGTGGGAGATTAATGTTCAATGTAATTGTAAAAGCACTAGTAATTGGATGCATTTTGTGTTCTAGAATATATGCCTTTCTTTTCTGTTTACAAAAGCAAAAGAAGACTATCCGTTAAGTTAGTTTTATTCTTAACCCACCACAAAAAAAAGGAAAAAGAAAAAAGAGCAACTATACTTAGTGTTCTTTAAAAGACATGGTGAAAAATCCTCTTTTAGGTTCTTGGAAGACAGAAATCAATATCCTTGTTTGTCAATTTTAGCCCTTAAAAAAATGCTTTTGCAAATGGGAGCAGAATCATGTACTTGTTTGATTAGTTTTACTCATGAAATTATAATTTCAAATCAAATTGCATGACAATGATTTCAAGGTTCTCATATCTGGTTGGTTGAAAATGTCTTCTTGATTGGATGAATGTGCAGGTGCTGTTCCAAATATTAAATATTTGCTGAGTTGTTTCTGACTCGATAGAGCTGACCCTATTTACCAGTTTGGAAAAGCATGAATTTGGAAAGCTTGAATTTTTCGGTAAGGATATATGGTTAGCTAGATACATCAGAGAAGCTGCAGGGAGAGGGAAGTAGTCAGAGCTTGGGGCTTGTTTATTCCTCATATGTAATTTAATCGGCAGTTTTCATTGCACTTACACCATACACTGAAAGCAGCATCAAAGTTGGTCATCCCAAAATTTTTGGCCTTCTCTGTTGATTATTTGATGTACAATAATTCAATTTTCATGTAATAATATAGGAACTGAGTCCATATTGGCTACTCCCTTTTTCATATCAATCCAAAGTTTATTTTGTGTTTCAAACTATCCATTTTTTGTAGATCCTTGTTCGCATAGTCTCAATGAATATTCGTATTTGTGGGAATTCTTTTCTTCCAGATTTCTACTGTTATAGTATATGATCCTGCTTCCAGATTGTACTTGAAGTAATTGCATGATCCCCACTGCCCAGTGCTGCATTGGTTAGCAGCTTCCAAAAAAGCTTCTAAAGCTCTGGGGTCAAATTTCCAACTGTTTCACCATACTTCTCTGAAATATTATATGAACTGCAATACTCTGAATTCGAGTCAGATGCCTGTATCCAGTTGTGTTGCATGGGAGCTTCAATTAGAGCCTACATGGAATCACTGAAGAACAGAGGCACATTGCTCCAAATGGACTGTTGTGACTTGTGTTGGTTGTCAGCTTCAACTAAGCAGAATCACTGAGTAATGGGGGCACATGACCCACAATGGACTTTGGCGGTGGTTGTCTTACCTGAAGTCCTGTAATATTTTATATTTTGCCTGGTATCAGTGCCGAGGGCTATGGCATACTCCTAGAATCTATCCTTTGACAGAAGACATCATGTAACTCATATCAGGTAAAGCTCTTCCTGTTTTCAAAATCTTTTGCATTAGGTAAATACTCTCCTAATCACTGCACGGATGCATCTTTTCTTTTTATTTTTTATTTTTTTTTATTTTGGATTAATTATATCAAAAATTTTGAACTTCTTGGGATTTATCATTTTTATCCTGAACTTTAATTTTGTAGCATGACAGTAAAGTTCGGGATAAAAATAAAAAACTTGCATAAGTTCACAATTTTTGACAGTACATACTAGCATGCGACCATCTTGTCATGGCCATCAAACGGAAATCACAGTCAGAAAATTAATGAGAAATTTGCAAGTTCAATAATCTGCTTGCAAAATGAAAAACTTGCACAAATTCAGATTTTTTCGTCTGGCTAATCCTTTTCATTTTCTCTTTTAACTCTGGGTGAAGAACATGCATGAGAAAGAGGACGGGTAGTTCTTAAGCTCTTGGAATTCTTACATATTCATTAAGCTATTGAAAACCATGATTCTTATTCTGCACGAGTCCTCAAACTCAATACTTATTTGAAAGCCATCCACGCAACTCTTTGATGAATATGATAGCCCCCGATCTATTCTGCCCTTGTCTGGTGAGCAGTTGGTTCTCTCCTTTATTTGGAAGTCTTTGGTTTCAATCAAATTGAGGTGCGTCGGTTAATAAATCACTTGATGAAATGTGGCATCAACCATATATATTACGTAGGCTATCAGCATTCTCTATTGTGCTAGAAATCATGTTTGATTTGTGACCATAATCACAATTAAAATCAAAATTGTAATGGATTGGAATAGTCACATCTCCTGAAGTATTTTATTATGACTAGAATCAAAATGCTATTTGAATGCTAGAGAAAAATGATGATCGAGTTTTAGGAGATTGGGATATCCCATTCTTCCTTAAAATTAGAATGTAAATGAGATTCTCTCCGAACCAAATGGTCGGAAGAGAAGCCATTTCCATTTCAAAATCCAACCTCCCCTCCAAAACAAACATATCCTAGACGTTTTTATTTGAAAAAACTAATGAGAAATACTCAATTGGATTTAATCTTAAAAATAGCTATCCACTTAAGTTTCAAGTAAAAAATCTTCTTCACTTGAAACATAACTTAAAAACAACTGTTCAAATGAGGTGAAATGATCCAATTACCCTTGCAGTTATAAAGCGATACTATACTATTATAAAACAATATTGTACAGTCTGTACTACTATAAAACAATACTGCACTATAATAAAAACAACACTACACTATTGTAAAGTAATACTACACTATTATAAAGTTATACTACACTATTATAAAGCAACACTGTATTGTTGTAAAATAATACTATAATAAAAGAATACTACATTATGATTATGTAATACCACCTTATTATAAAAGAATATTGCACTAATATAATATAATAAAGTAACATTATATTATTAAAAAAATATTATATTAATATAATATAATACTACTTTATTGTAAAAAAAATACTACATTAATATAATATAATATAATAATACTGCATTATTATAAAAGAATACTATACTAATGTAATGTAATATTATTTTATTGTAAAAAAATATTATATTATGATAATGTAATACTATACTATTTTAAAGGATATAAGAGTATAAAGATAATTTCAGTCAAAAATAGATAGTTTCTTTTAACTTATATTTAGAATGAGTAGTTATTTTTACATAAAATTTATTTGAAAAACTGTTTTTAAATTAAAATAAATTTAAAAATTTATCTCTAATTTTTTATTTTTATTTTTTTAAAATTATTATATTTTTTGATATAATAAAATAATTATATTTACTTATTGGAAGCAGCACATATAAAAGATAACCGAAACATTTTAGAATTTACAAATTTCTCTATCAACAAAGTAAAGATGAGATGAAGCACCACATACAACGGATAACCAAAATACTTTAGAATTTACAAATTACTCTATCAACAAAGTAAGGATGATATGAACATATTATACAGTTTACGACACTGAAAATGTTCTTCTTAAATGCGGATATCCCAATGCTTACAATCGAGACATACCACATATTTCTTCTTTGCCGAACATCTCTCTCAAAAGTCACCAGTGATAGCACATCTATAACTTGGACAAAGCAAATCTTACGACAAAAAAAAAAAAAAAAAAACAAATTCAATTGAGAATATAACGATGGTCGACTGCATCACAGCTATTCAGTGAACACCTTCTACCGCATCAAAAAAGAATGCTTGCTTCTAAACCCATCACGTGCATCGCACATGGTAGATCATGCCTCAAGAAAAAAAAACTATAGCCGAAGGCGTATCAGCCCTTCCAATTGTCCCCAGTCAGGAGGGCGTAAATCTCATCCGTCCGCGGGTGCGATCTATCACCACAGAGGAACACGTGTGCAATCCCCCTCACCCCGATCCAGCTGCACCCGGCCCTCTTCCTCACCCCTTTCCTTCCCATCTCCTTCCTCACCTCCCACTCCTCCGTGTATTCGCCCCTCCCCGCATACACGTGGCACAACGCCACGTGCGCCGCACCGTTCATGGGATCCATCTCCAACACCCTCCTCGCCGCCCTCTCCCCCACTCCTCTCACCCACTTCATCCCGCACGTGCCCAGCAGCGTCCCCCACACCTCCATCCCCAGCTCGACCGGCATTTCCCTCGCGAACCGCTCCGCCTCCTCGAACCGCCCGGCCCGGCCTAACATATCCACCACGCTCGCGTAGTGCTCCGGGCCGACTGCCCACCCAACCCGGTCCACCATAAACCGGAACACCTCCATCCCCCGGTCCACCAGCCCTGCGTGCCCGCACGCCGTCAGAACCCCCAGGCCCGTGACCCTGTCCAGTCCCACCCCTTCCCTCTGCATCGCGTCGAACATCTGCAACGCCTCGTGGGCCCGACCGTGGTGGGCCATCCCCATTATAATCCCGTTCCACGTCACCACGTCACGCGTCACCATCCCGTGGAACACCCTCCTCGCCGCCTCCACGTCGCCGCTCTTTGCGTACATCGCCACGAGCGCGTTGCACAGCACCGTATCGGATCCGGGTCCGCAGTCGGGCCGGGTCTTCGTTACTAGCCCGTGCATCTGCTCACCGATCTCCAGATGCGCCACCGATCCAACGGCTCCCAGGAGCGAGGCCAGCGCGTGGTCCACCGGGGCACACCCGGTGGACCTCATCTCCCCAAACGCCTCGAATGCCTCCGGGATCATCTCGTTCTGGACCAGCCCCGAGATCACGGCCGTCCACGCGGTGGCGTCGCGCTCGGGCATGAGATCGAACAGCCGACGCGCTTCCGCGACGTCCCCGGCGTCGAAGTAGGCGGCAACCATCGTGGTCCACGTTACGACCATCGTCACCCACGTGAACCCCTCCGGATCGACGGTGATCGCGTCGAACAGCCGCCGGGCCTCCTCTAGCCGTCCGATCTTGATGTACCCCTCGATCATGGAGTTCCAGCACACCGCATCGCCCCTACGGATATTCTGATTAAAGATACGGTGAGCCCAATCCATGGTCCCGAACCGAGAGTACATGCGGATCAAGCCCTTCGATATCCTTCCATCGTCACCATCCATTCCGTGGGCAACGGCGTGAGCGTGGACCTGTTTCCCGACGCGAGGATATCCCAAGCCGGCGCAGGCGAAGATCAGGGACACGATGGTCTCGCCGTTGGGCTTCACGGCGGCCGTCCGGTTCATATCGAGGAACAGCAGGAGAGCCTCCTCGTGGTGCCCGTTCCACGCGAAGCCTCCGATCATGGCTGTCCAAGAGACGACGTTTCGCGCCGGGATCATCGTCCGAAAGAGATCGTACGCCTCCCGGACGTCGCCGGCCCGAGCGTAACCGGCAATCATTGTGGTCCACGACACCACGTCGGCGGAGGCGCCCATGGCGACGAAGAGCCCCCGCGCCTCCGCCATCCGCCCTCTCTCGGCGTAGCCAGCTAGGAGGGCGTTCCAGGACGCGGCGGTCCGGTGGGGCATTTCGTCGAACAGCCTTTGGGCAACTTCTAGGTTGCCGTTCCGTACCAGGCCGGCAATCATGGCATTGTACGAGATGGCGTTGCGGTCAGGCATGGAGTGGAAGAGGGAGAGAGCTTCGTGGGTGCGGCCGGCACGGGTGAGGGCGGAGAGGAGGGAGGTGTACGAGAGAACGTTGCGGGCGGGCATGCGGCGGAAGAGGTCGAGGGCGGCGGGGTGGTGGCCCACGCGGGCGTAGGCGGAGATGAGGGCGTTCCAGGTGACGAGGTTGCGGCGGGGCATGAGGTCGAAGAGGGTGCGGGCCTCGTCGAGGAAGCCATCGCGGGCGAAGCGGGAGAGGGCGGCGGTCCAGCGGACGACGCTGGGTGTCTCGTCGAGGAGGCGGTGGGCCTCGGCGAGGTCGCGGCGGCAGAGGCATCGGAGGAGGTGGAGCTCGGGGTCTTGGGCGTTGTTGGAGTGGAGACAGGGGAGATGGGTTCGGAATGCGGGCGTCGCATGGAGGGAGCGCGACGGGAGAAGGAGAGGAAAGGAGAATAGGCGGGAAGAGGGCATCAAACGGAGGGAAGCGCCGTTGGATCACACCACCCGCTGTTACGCAAGATTATATCAAATAACAAATTCACAGTCGTTATGCCATAATGACTCCCTTGAATTATACAATTGAATTATTATTTAACTAATTAAATTTAATAATTAGTTTGAATTAAATTAATTTCCTATCCAATTAACAGTGATTTTAGTACATAAAAATATGACCTTTTCACCGTAAATCATTAGCATAAATTAAAGAGATATAATATTCATTGTATTGCTACTTGCTCGTATCCAAATCTATTGCTGTCAAAACTTCTCTCTGATTGTAAGATATCTTAGGATTAATGCTGATGAGGTCGGTGAAAATTTGGACTAGACCTACAAAGACGGCACGAGCACCGCACTGGTCTCCAAGCCAAAGAAGATGAGCAAATCAATGATGGCCGTGCTCAGATGAGAGTTTTGAAGGTGATTGATCAACTTAAGATGAAGAGAGTCTATTTTTTGAACTTCATTCCATAAGGAACCCTGCGATGCTTAATTCATATAGAATCTTGAGAAAATAATGAAGATTCAAGAGAAATACTTGAAGGTCTCCCGATGTTGCTTATGTAGATATTTGGAGTTTATTTCCGAGTAAGAGACACACACCTCAATTGCTTGGTAACCACCAATGCATTATATTCTTGGGCATTTCAGCCATGTGTTGCACATGCACATTATACTCACGCATTACGCATGCGAGGCTTAACTAACTATGTATCATCATGAGCTGGGTTGTAATGGCAACCTGCTCAAGGATATTCAAATATCTTTATGCATTGTTAATACAGGCTATGGGACGAACTCCTATTGGTCGGCCTACCATGTTGATTAATCATAAATAATTTGAGCCGAAGTATATGCAATTGGTGAACAACAATTTGGCAATTCACTGCACCGAGATTTTGATCTCATGCAAAAACTAGGGGTGACCTACAAAATCGTCACCCATTTTATTGGTCTTCCATGAAACCCAATGATTGACTGAGCGATCTACACATTGTATCTACATGTGTACACTGCACCAAAACCGGACTGCCACATCAGCCTCATAAACAGAACGGTGATATGAATAGCCGCAGCATTAATGGTCTTATTTGAATTTGCTTTGCAAAAATTTTGATAAAGAAATTATAACTTTCTTGTTGCTCCATTTTAAGTAGAACCATATGAATGATACAATGCTTAGAGTGTCACGTCCCCGACCCGAGATTTTGAATCGAGGGTCATGGCAACCGCCGCATACTCATAGAAAACTCTTCCCATAAGCATGCAAGGCATCTTATCATACTATCCTAAAACAACAGCGAAAATATAACGACCTAAATTTTTTTCTTTAATATCTCAATAAATTCAACAACGATTCAAAGGCTTTGCATCAAATTCAATAAGCCTTTCAACCTAAAATAAAAGTATGAAGATACTGCTTCTGATCACTCTTCCATTCATATCTTGTATCATCTTAATTCCTCAACATCTGTAAAAACAGTAAAATAAGAGGTAATGAGCTAGACAGCCCAGTAAGCAACGATCACTTCTCAACAGATTTCATCAGGCATATAAGTAAATAATCATTTATAGAAAATAAGCATATAGAGTTCATCAATTCAAAATCAATTTCAATTATGCAATATAATTCATGCCAAATTCATTTCTTTTCCGAAAATTTAAGTTTCTTTCGAGATTTCAATTTCTTTTGTTCTTCAATTTCTTTTTCGTCAACCATGAGCTATGACCACATTATCCCTGTGGCAGGGTCATAATACCGCGTATCTGCTTGCGGTGGGCTGCGAATCATCTGGCAGCCAAGTCCTTTGGAACCGCTGGTCTAACTGGCGGTTTTGTCGCTGGTCTATCTGGCGACATGTCGCTGGTCTTACTGGCGACATAAATCCTCAGGACAGTCAATTGCCAACGTATATGCCCCCGTTGGCGGGGTCCTCAACATAGTCAGGTTGTCAATTCTTATTGTTTCTTATATCATAATTCTTCATAAATCATGTTTCATATTCTAATTTCGATAATAAAATATATAATCATGTAGTATCGAAATCAATCAATATAATGCATCATGAAATCAATATATTCAATCATGCTTCATCATAACATTTCAAATAAGATATTTTCATAACAAAAATACCATTCATCCAATTCATGCATCGTTTCACAAATCATGTCAGAAGAATACACTATAATTTGCCGATGAATCTAGAAAAGGTGAAACATTACTTACCTCGAACGCATTCCAATAAATCCATAAAATTCTATAAATTTTCTTCCAAAAATTCTGTTCGTAGATCATATCGCGATATCCCATGATCAAACATCCACAATCCTATACAGAATCAATTTGAATAATTAGAAAGAATACGAATTTCATATTTCAACGGTTTAGATTGGGTCCGATCATTTAATTTTATCTAATCAAAATCTAATTAGGACCTAAATGATCCAAAGTTTGACTATCAGATCAAATCAGATTCGAAGTGATAGGATCGAGGTTTCTTCATCGATTTCATAAAATCAAGTGGAGAGAGAGAATCAGAGGAAAGAGAATTCATGAGGTACAATTCGAATTGATCAGGTGACACAATCCAACATTACGATGGGTCCAATATCTCGATTGATGAAATCAATGTGATCAAATCAAGTCATGGCTAGATTGGAATCATGGATGATCAAATCTAAAGATTCATGGTCTGATTAGAGTGGGTGCCAGTACGTTGTCTGACAATCATGGATCAGGGTTCTTCATTAGAATCAGATCAGACTTATTAAAAGAAATTTCTTCATTCACTAATCTTTTTTTTTTTAGAGAGAGAATCAATCAAGAGAGAGAATATTTTAGAGAGAGAAAATTCTAGAGAGAGAAAACTCTAGAGAGAGAAAACTCATCTTGAATTCTTCAGACAATATGATTCAACAAATTCTGATCGATCAGATCAAATCATGCTAAAATTATCATGTGGACAATTCAATAAGATCATGAGAAATAAAATCTAAAAATACTTGATCTGATCAAAGTGGATGTCGGTGTACCGTCCGACGATCACGGATCAAAAATCCATCACGAGGATCATTTAAATTCATCATCATTCTTCTTAAAATTCTAGAAATCTTAGGAGAGAGAATCTAGAGAGAGAATTTTAGAGAGAGAAAGTAGAGAGAGAAAGTCCAATTCTAGAGAGAGAAAATTTCAGTTCAGGCTGAAGAGAGAGGGAAGAGAGAGAAACTCTCTTTCTCATATTTTATTATTTATATCATTATTTATTAATTAATTTAATGATTTTTCTTTTCTCTCTCTCTCTCTTTTTTTTCTTTTCTTTTTCTTCATGGAAGAGAGAGGAGAGAAAATCCTATTTATCATTATTATATTATTATTATTTTATTTTTCTTTTTTTTTCTTTTCCTTTTTCTTTTCTTTTTCTTCTTTTTCTTTTCTTTTTCTTTTCTTTTCCTTCTTCTTCTTTTCTTTTTCTTTTTCTTTTCCTTCTTCTTCTTCTTTTCTTCCCGGGCTTTCATTGGGCCGAAACAGGAGACCTAGAGGTCCCCGTGCCTTGATCGGCCGATCACGGCCATCTCATGGCCGGAGGTGGCCGGCGGCAACGATCGACTCTCCCGGGTTCGGAGAGACCAGGGCCGGCGGTCGGCGTGACCGTCGGCGCCAGAAAATCAGAGGAAAGAGGCGGCTTACAGGGGGGTTTCTTTCTCCAACTAAATCCGACGACACCCATCGCCGGCCATCGTGCACACAGGCACGGGAAAGAAGGGAGAGAAGAGAGGGAGAGGAGAGAGACCTTACCACAACCTCCAGTGACCACCACCGGCGAGAAATCGCGGCGAACACGGGTCGAGGAGTCACGGCTTCAAACGGGAAAATCGGAGAAAAATCTCCGGCAATCGACGGCGACGGAAGGGTCTACCCATAGAGGAGAGGGGAGGGGTTCTTATAGAGCTCGTCCTAGGGTCTTTCAATGGCCCTAGGACTCCGATTCTTGATCGGAGAAGAGGAAGACTCCGATCGGGAGTCTTCCTGCTCTGTTTTTTTTTTTTTTTTTGTTTAATGGGCTTTAGTGGGCTTGGTTTGGGCTATAACATTCTTCACCCCTAAAAAGAAATTTCGTCCTCGAAATTTTCATACCTGTAGTCTCGAAGAGCTGGGGATATTTTTGCTTGAGTCTTCATAGTTTCTTACTTGAATCTCATCCTCAAATATTTCAAAATTCTAATTCTTAATACAAATTCATTCTTAAATCATTTCATAAGGAAAAAGTCAATACATTAATATCAATCTGATACGGAACTATTCATTTTCTTATTCATCAAGATCAACATCTCAAAGATTTTCAATATTTCAAGATTTCAAAATTATGATCTCATTTTTTATAAAAATTAATATTCAATATCTCATGACTCAAATTAAAATCAAATCTATCTCTTGTGAATAGAAAAAGATCAATGTCTCTATTCTTGCATAAGAACTTCATTCATCATTAAGTCATTTCATAAAGATCAATATCACCATTGTTGATTGAAATCAATATCACTATTTTCTAGTCATTGAAGTTCTCTTACTCAAACCCTCAAACTCTTAAATATTCTAATTCTTGAAGCAAATTTTATCATTAAGTCATTCCATAATAAAAATCAATAACTCAAAAATTGATTTAAATCAAAACTATATTTTTCTTATAATCAAAATCAATGTCTCTATTCTAAGTAAGTATATTAATTTTCTTTATCTAAACATTAACAACTCTTAATTAATCGATTCATTATCAAATTATGAATAACTCCATTCTATCTTTTGTAGAACAATCGTCAATATCAACAGATAACCTCAATCTTTTTCATTTAGTCTGAGAAATAATAATATTCAAAAGAGTTCTAACTTCAAATTTCATTATACTCTGGAGATAATTATTTGAGTATACTAATCTAAGATCAAAATCATCATTCGATAATTAATCTCAAATTCTTTCTAATAAATAGAGAATTATAAAATTTAATTCTAAGATAGAAAAAATTTATCTCTAAATATTTTAAATCTAAAATCAAAAATCAAAGGTCCACTCATCCTAGAATTTGGATGCTAATTATTTTTGTAGCATAGTAGGTGGAAGCTCTACTTTTGAAAATCATATTAGGGATATCCAAAAATAATTCAAAATTTTAAAATATTATTCTTTCTAATATCAATAAATTTCTTGTATCAAACCATATCATCTATCATAATTCTTTAACTCAAAGGGTCAACATTCCTGACTTACTCAAAGTAGTTCAGATTACCATGCTTCCGCTGCGCACTCTGATCTAACAATCAAAATTTCTTAGGTTCACCAAAAAAAATTGGATCAAATTATTTCTTTATCCTCAAATTTTAAATTTCAATTGAAATCAAAGATTAACTTTCGATTCTCATTCATACCTTTACTGATGTACAATAATCTTGATTAACCCTTGAGTCCAATATCATATTTAAACCATCATATAGATTTACTATAATCAATATGAATCAAATCTTAATTCTCATATCACTTCAATTCGATAATTTTCAAATCAAAAATCTTTATAAGTCAAATCAACGAAAAAATCCTTCGATGCTCCACCAAATTTGGACATAATCAGAATATATATGGATTTCAAATCATTATTTTTTTTTTCTAAAATTTTTATCATCAGGATCTTCAATATCTATTAAATATCCTTTCATAACAATCATACAAGCTTCAAAAAAAAATCAAATCTCCATTTAATAGTAGATTCAATTAGGGACCTCATTAACAAAAGCAAAGGAACTCCATATCAATTCCTAAATCCCAATTTTCTAAATTGTAAATTCACATGGATCTCTTAATCTGAGATAAATATAAATCAGATCTTTTATCTTAATCTAAAGATATCAATTTTTCATTAACAACCTCAACAATAATATCAGAAAATCTCTTGATCAACTTAGATACGAAGTCTTTAAATTGAAATTTCATACATATCAGGTAGTCTCCAAGAGATATAATAAGATCTATTTTCTAGATCTAAGGATGATGATTCAAAGATTCCGGTACGATGAATATTCTACAACCTCATAATCGATTTCATCAATAAGAAATAGGCTTCTTTTCAATATCTCCAAATATACATTCATCATAATATGCCACTTTATATATATGATCCACATACCAAGTTCAATTTCAATAAATATTCCAATCAAGCATCATAAAAGATTTTTCTTAGCCCATTCTGGAATAATATTTTATTATCAAATCTTTATCTTGCCAATAATAGTCAACTTCTCAACTAGAAGTAATATCATAGTATTATTTTCACATCGAATTTAAACTTACGATTCACTTGAATAACCAATGATCAAATTAATAACCACAATGCATAATAAAATTTTATGTCAATCCTTTTGTGATTACTTTCGATCAAGATCTAACTAATCATATCATGATCAATAGATCATCCATCATATTTTAAATTCTATATGTCATAATCTATTGTGATCCTTTCATACATAATCTCAATGTTTAATCAAAATTTATAAATATTTCTTCCACTATAATCATCAAAGATCTACACTATAATGTCCCTGGTGTCTATCCACTTACACCCATTCTATATCTGATTCTATGTTTCATAATTCATCCACTTATGCTCTGATACCATAATAATTGTCACGCCCCCGACCCGAGATTTTGAATCGAGGGTCATGGCAACCGCCGCATACTCATAGAAAACTCTTCCCATAAGCATGCAAGGCATCTTATCATACTATCCTAAAACAACAGCGAAAATATAACGACCTAAATTTTTTTCTTTAATATCTCAATAAATTCAACAACGATTCAAAGGCTTTGCATCAAATTCAATAAGCCTTTCAACCTAAAATAAAAGTATGAAGATACTGCTTCTGATCACTCTTCCATTCATATCTTGTATCATCTTAATTCCTCAACATCTGTAAAAATAGTAAAATAAGAGGTAATGAGCTAGACAGCCCAGTAAGCAACGATCACTTCTCAACAGATTTCATCAGGCATATAAGTAAATAATCATTTATAGAAAATAAGCATATAGAGTTCATCAATTCAAAATCAATTTCAATTATGCAATATAATTCATGCCAAATTCATTTCTTTTCCGAAAATTTAAGTTTCTTTCGAGATTTCAATTTCTTTTGTTCTTCAATTTCTTTTTCGTCAACCATGAGCTATGACCACATTATCCCTGTGGCAGGGTCATAATACCGCGTATCTGCTTGCGGTGGGCTGCGAATCATCTGGCAGCCAAGTCCTTTGGAACCGCTGGTCTAACTGGCGGTTTTGTCGCTGGTCTATCTGGCGACATGTCGCTGGTCTTACTGGCGACATAAATCCTCAGGACAGTCAATTGCCAACGTATATGCCCCCGTTGGCGGGGTCCTCAACATAGTCAGGTTGTCAATTCTTATTGTTTCTTATATCATAATTCTTCATAAATCATGTTTCATATTCTAATTTCGATAATAAAATATATAATCATGTAGTATCGAAATCAATCAATATAATGCATCATGAAATCAATATATTCAATCATGCTTCATCATAACATTTCAAATAAGATATTTTCATAACAAAAATACCATTCATCCAATTCATGCATCGTTTCACAAATCATGTCAGAAGAATACACTATAATTTGCCGATGAATCTAGAAAAGGTGAAACATTACTTACCTCGAACGCATTCCAATAAATCCATAAAATTCTATAAATTTTCTTCCAAAAATTCTGTTCGTAGATCATATCGCGATATCCCATGATCAAACATCCACAATCCTATACAGAATCAATTTGAATAATTAGAAAGAATACGAATTCCATATTTCAACGGTTTAGATTGGGTCCGATTATTTAATTTTATCTAATCAAAATCTAATTAGGACCTAAATGATCCAAAGTTTGACTATCAGATCAAATCAGATTCGAAGTGATAGGATCGAGGTTTCTTCATCGATTTCATAAAATCAAGTGGAGAGAGAGAATCAGAGGAAAGAGAATTCATGAGGTACAATTCGAATTGATCAGGTGACACAATCCAACATTACGATGGGTCCAATATCTCGATTGATGAAATCAATGTGATCAAATCAAGTCATGGCTAGATCGGAATCATGGATGATCAAATCTAAAGATTCATGGTCTGATTAGAGTGGGTGCCAGTACGTTGTCTGACAATCATGGATCAGGGTTCTTCATTAGAATCAGATCAGACTTATTAAAAGAAATTTCTTCATTCACTAATCTTTTTTTTTTTAGAGAGAGAATCAATCAAGAGAGAGAATATTTTAGAGAGAGAAAATTCTAGAGAGAGAAAACTCTAGAGAGAGAAAACTCATCTTGAATTCTTCAGACAATATGATTCAACAAATTCTGATCGATCAGATCAAATCATGCTAAAATTATCATGTGGATAATTCAATAAGATCATGAGAAATAAAATCTAAAAATACTTGATCTGATCAAAGTGGATGTCGGTGTACCGTCCGACGATCACGGATCAAAAATCCATCACGAGGATCATTTAAATTCATCATCATTCTTCTTAAAATTCTAGAAATCTTAGGAGAGATAATCTAGAGAGAGAATTCTAGAGAGAGAAAGTCCAATTCTAGAGAGAGAAAATTTCAGTTCAGGCTGAAGAGAGAGGGAAGAGAGAGAAACTCTCTTTCTCATATTTTATTATTTATATCATTATTTATTAATTAATTTAATGATTTTTCTTTTCTTTTCTTTTCTCTCTCTCTCTTTTTTTTTCTTTTCTTTTTCTTCGTGGAAGAGAGAGGAGAGAAAATCCTATTTATCATTATTATATTATTATTATTTTATTTTTCTTTTTTTTTTTCTTTTCCTTTTTCTTTTCTTTTTCTTCTTTTTCTTTTCTTTTTCTTTTCTTTTCCTTCTTCTTCTTTTCTTTTTCTTTTTCTTTTCCTTCTTCTTCTTCTTTTCTTCCCGGGCTTTCATTGGGCCGAAACAGGAGACCTAGAGGTCCCCGTGCCTTGATCGGCCGATCACGGCCATCTCATGGCCGGAGGTGGCCGGCGGCAACGACCGACTCTCCCGGGTTCGGAGAGACCAGGGCCGGCGGTCGGCGTGACCGTCGGCGCCAGAAAATCAGAGGAAAGAGGCGGCTTACAGGGGGGTTTCTTTCTCCAACTAAATCCGGCGACACCCGTCGCCGGCCATCGTGCACACAGGCACGGGAAAGAAGGGAGAGAAGAGAGGGAGAGGAGGGAGACCTTACCACAACCTCCGGTGACCACCACCGGCGAGAAATCGCGGCGAACACGGGTCGAGGAGTCACGGCTTCAAACGGGAAAATCGGAGAAAAACCTCCGGCAATCGACGGCGACGGAAGGGTCTACCCATAGAGGAGAGGGGAAGGGTTCTTATAGAGCTCGTCCTAGGGTCTTTCAATGGCCCTAGGACTCCGATTCTTGATCGGAGAAGAGGAAGACTCCGGATCGGAGTCTTCCTGCTCTGTTTTTTTTTTTTTTTTTTTTTTTAATGGGCTTTAGTGGGCTTGGTTTGGGCTATAACATATTATTAAATCATTTCTACGGAACATGAAAAAAAGAAGAGAGAGTTCTTGAAAAATAGAGAGGAGGTCTCTTGTTTAGTTGGAGTTTTAAAAGAAGAGAGAGTGAAAAAATATTTTTTCATAGAAAATCACTTCTCATATTTTATGAAAAATAAAAATTCACGAGGAAGATAAATTTAGGCATTTCTCATAGGATAGAAAATAATGATATTTTTTTTACTCAAAATATCTTTTTAAGATTCATGACTAAAATTTTACAAAATATTAATGAATGATTAGGATGAAATATTAAATAGTGATATAATATTATATTAATATATTCTAATATTTATATGAATATAATATGAATATTATATTATATTTAATATTATATTTATATTTATATTATTAAATTAATTATATTAAAATATTAATATTATATTAATATATATTAGTATTATATTAATACAATAAATTATTATGATCTAATATTATATTATAATATATCAATATGATATTAATATTAATATAAATATATTATTAATATTTATATAAAATTTAGAAGTAAAAAGATATGATCAGATATAATAGATATTTTATATAATTTTTTTTAAAAATAAATATTTAATTAAATATAAATTATTTTATAATAAATTATTTTTTTATAAGTAAATGTATCATAATTTTATTTTAAATAATAATTTTTTTAAAATTTATTTTAAAAAAATATTCTTTTCGTGAATCAAATGGATCCTGATTGCTAGATTGACCGTAGCAGAAGCTATACTAACAGACCCTACGAGACCACTTTCCCTCAGATTTGCATGGCCCGGCTCAGCTAGTCATTCCCTCCGACCAAAATCTACGGATGATCAACCGTCCAGCCAGAAGACTTCTCGTTGTACGTACTCATCTAACGTTCCAGATTGATAGAACATCACTCTGTGCTGGAGAACGGCGCGCCGAGCCGAGAGTTGACACTTTTTGCTTCCATTTATTTTTTTATATTTTAAGAATTCCTCTACAGTACCGGAATCTCGGGATTCCTTGGCCGCTATATAAACCACCCGCCCCTTCTCTTTCTTCGAGGTCTTGGTTCTCTTCGCCCGCTCGCGTAGTAGAGAAGAGAGGAACCGAAGAAGCTTCGCTGCGAGAGCGATCTCTGTTCCTCTCAGGTATCGGATCTCGTTCTCCTCCACCTCCTAATCTTTGGATCTGATGCGATTCCCTGCTTCTTTGATGCTGGTTTCTCTGGAATCCTTCCATTTTGATGCCTCCAATGGTTTGTCTCTTTAAAATGGATGCGTGCATTTGCTCTCTTTGGCGTACCGATTACCAGATCCGAGTTCCGGGTTTTGTATTGGATTTCTGCGCTTCTTCAGCAGTAGATCTGGTTAATTTTTGTGTCTATTAGGCTCAGATTATTCTGTCTTCTTTTCTTCGTTGAATCTGCAAAGTTTGTGAAGGCTAGATTAGTGCTTATTTTCTTAGGGAATTGAAGTTCTAATTGATAAAAGAAGAAGAAGAAATGATAGAAATTTTGAATTTGATTTAATAGAGTTTGATTTGATATGCTCTTCTGAATATATGTTTGATAAATTTCTATTTACCAGAAACTGATCGTCTCAATCAATAATCATAGTTGGAACTTCACAGTTTTAGCTCCTATCTTCGTTTACTCTGTCAAGTTTTACATTGCGAAATTGCTCAAAGATGAAAAATGATACATTTTTGCTGATCATCCAATCATCTATGCATGCGCTTTTTATATCCTGTGTAGCCAAGTTTCTAAATTGTGATTCAGACAGTTCTATCTCCAAGGTCCTTTTTCTGTCCTGTAATCTGTTATTTTATGCAGTTCATTCCATTACTGATGATAAATGACATGCCCTAGGGGGCTATTGCATGTCATGACATTAACTAGTTGTTGCTGATCTGAAAATATGGATATAATATTCTTCCATTGGATCTAAATTCTTTAAACTTAGATGTTTCTTTGTAGATGGATGTATGTGTATTGCTTAGATGAATGTTTATTCTTGTTATCAAACTTTTTATTTTATAGATGGATGTATGTTCACAACATGATCGATGTGTTTCTTTGTAGATATAACAATTTGAAGTTTAACTGGCTTCTATGGGCACCATGGTAGATGCAAGTAAGGTATATTTCCTTTCACATATACATTGTGTAATAAAACTAGGTGAATGGCGGCAGTTGGTTGTGGAGCAGCGTACTTGTGTCGTTGATTGTGTCACTTGAATTGCAACAGATTCACAAATTTAGCTTTCTAGACACACAAGCCAGGTGCTTGCAACGAGCCTTTTTGGAAGCAATACTATGCAAAAAACCTAAATCTACACATGGCATGATATTGACTGCTAATATACATGAACGGCATGTGCTATTTCATATTTATATTAGAAGAAAAAATAGAATAAGCTTTTCTGATGCAATTTTGATATATGACAGAAATGGACAGTATATCTGAATTGATTTATTTTCTTAGAAAATCAATTTATTATTATTGTGACTTGAATTTGTTGTTTCTTTTGTAATGCTATTTAATAATATGTGAAGGAAGTTGTACATCAAACTTTTCAATTCATAGAATAATATAACCTTTAACCTTGAGGAATAATGATTTTGCTAATTGGTTACAGGATAATGATTGGAGTTTTCCAGGTGACAAGAAAATCACAGTTGTCTTTGTTTTAGGTGAGAATATGTTTCTGCAGAAGGGGTTGGTATTATAGCATCATTCTCTTTGATGTTGCATAGATTGCCATGAAAATTATCTGCCTCATCCCAGATTGTCAATTTACATCCCTTCCAAAGTAGTGAAAGTTGCTTAAAACCTATAACATTGTGGTATTTGTTTTATCTCACTTTTCTTTCTTATATAAGCACAATTTCTACAGCATATGCAACTTCAAGTTTCCAACCAGCAAAATACTGAATTAATTGAATAAAAGTTGTTTAATCATAAAGCTCATACAGAAGATCGGATTGTTTCTTGAAGTCTTCCTACATTATTAGATTTCTACCCTTATGTTTAATGACAGTTTTCCTATCTATAACATTTTAATCAACCATTTTTATTTAACTAAAGGTTTTTTTCTTTCTTTCTTTTTTTTTTTTTCTGTTTGTTTGTTTGTGGAGGGGTGCATTTTGGATTACCATTTTCCTTTCCTTCCACTCTTTCCCTTTGCTGGATGGTTGATCTCTTTTTTCTTTTTTAATGCCCTTTCCAATTTATTTTACAACATTCCAAAATGATTGCATGTTAATGCATAACGAATACAGGTGGGCCTGGCAGCGGAAAGGGCACTCAGTGTGCTAATATTGTCAAGCACTTTGGATTCACTCATCTTAGTGCTGGGGATCTTCTGCGTGCAGAAATTAAATCTGGTTCCAAAAATGGGTATCAAACAATACTCGTCTCTTCCAAGAAGTCATGCTTTCTATTTTCTCTTTTAAGTGCACATGTGAATCCCTTTCTGCATTGTTAATTAAGAAGATTTTCAACAATGATTTTTTGCCCTCTTGCTTTCCATCAACTTATATTTTTCTGCCTCTGTTTTGTTCCTATTTTTCTTTGAAGGAGAAATCCTCATTGATTCTGTATTTTTTTTTTCTCACAAATATCTCATTGTGTTTATTGCTGCCTGTTTCAGAACCATGATTCAGAACATGATAAAGGAAGGAAAAATTGTCCCTTCTGAGGTTACAGTTAAACTTTTACAAAAGGCCATGCTTGAAAGTGGAAATGACAAATTCCTTATTGATGGTTTTCCCCGGAATGAAGAGAATCGTGCTGCATTTGAGAATGTTGTAAGCCTGCTATCTGCTATCAGTGTCATGGACAATATCTACTTATTTTTTAGCTCCTTTGCTTATTTTGCTGCCAGTTTTTTAGCTGTTAATAAAATGATTATCATGGTTCATTCTTTTATTCAATTATTTTTTATTGGGGCAGACAAAAATTGAGCCCGAATTTGTATTATTTTTCGATTGTCTGGAGGAAGAGATGGTGCGACGACTTTTAAATCGTAATCAGGTTTTACACTTTTATTTTTCCTCCATCATGCTTTGTTTTAAGATATAAGGTTTTAAACATGTGTTTTTTGTCTATTATTCAGGGGAGAGATGATGATAACATTGAAACTATAAGGAAGCGGTTTAAAGTCTTTGTTGAATCTAGTTTACCTGTAGTTGAGTATTATGGTTCAAAGGGAAAGGTTCGGAAGGTAATATCTCATTTTCATTTCTTGCAAGACATTTCAGAGATTAAAATGATAATTTTTATTCATAACAATTCCTTTATTTTCTATCATACTGCTGAATTCTCTGAATTTCATTGATAACATTTTTTGAATTACACCAGAAGTATTCTGCCAGTTAGTTGACCTATCTATTTCTGCATTGTAATAAGTCATGTCCTTGAGTCCTTCCATAACCAATTGATAAAGAAGTATTATGTATAAGTATTACTGATTTGCCTACTTATTTTGGGAATATTGTGTGCACAAATAAGGCATAAGAAACATGTGTGAGTAAAATGGTCTGGCATACCAACATTCCTTTTGTAGGTGCATTTTGCATGCTGTTTCTTTTAATTCATCTGAACTTTTTATTCTCTGAGATCCATCTAGGGTATGGGATAAAATGTAGATATTTTAAGTTTTTACTGACCCTTGTGCACATATATGGAAGGCCTACTGACTTGGGAAATGACTCATTGCAATGACTTCCCTTCAGATTGATGCTGCAAAGCCTATTGATGAGGTTTTTAAATCCGTAGAGGTCATTTTTGCCCCATTTAATGCTGAGGTAAGGATTCATACTTGTATGATGCTTCTGCAATATGTAAAAGATATGCCATTATGCACATGGACATACTTCGGCATTTTTCATTGGTAGGCAAACCGGTTGAGCAATACAAATGTCACTACAAGGATGGGGCTTGAGAATATTATATCTTGCATAAAATGGTGATTGCTTGACCTCTGAACTAAAGGGTTACCATTTGAACCTTTAGTATTCAATATAACAACAACTAGATTCTGTATTCCCCTTTATTGTCTCCAGCACACTTTTTATATCAGCAATATCTCATCAGCTAATTTGCTTACATGCTGGATGATGATAATTTGAATCTCAGGCATAACTTTGATGAATATATGTTGACCCAAAATTCATCCATGCATCTTCATGTATTAATTGGTCTTCATTCTTGTGCATTCTGACAGGCTATCTAGAGCTATATGGAGTATACTGACCAATATATTATCCAAGGTAACATTTTCTTAGATGATACTTGTTTTGATGTGCGTTGCCCATCAATTTTATAATGTTCACCTCTTAAGGACATTTATCCAATCTCATTTAATTTTAAAATATAATTGTTTAATTGTTTAAATGCCCTTTTTGAATCTGCTGAAGTTTTACGCTCTGCTGCCCGACATTGTTAGCAATGATAAGCTTCGTTTGAAGACATAGACAATTGCATGTATCTTATGATTTCCAAGATGATCAACCACGAACTCCTTTTTCCTTCCTGCAATGGTCATTGATAAGTTCTTGAGCAATGGATAGGGCAAATGTATATTATTTTGTAACTCTAGGTACTTGTAAGCTATTATATCTTTTCAATATAGGTAACTTAAAAAGTTATGCATTGGTGTTGCACCAAAGCTTGTCCAGATCTAGTATAAAGCAATTCCATTCCTATGATCCTGTTTACCTTGAAATATTTGCAAACATGAAGTTAGGCAAATTAGATTCTTGTGTTCTAAAATTGTGAATTGAATTCTTATCATTTGTTTTTTCCCCAAATTTTTAATCTTTTCCATCCAAATGACTCAGAATGGTAATTGATTCAGAACAATAAATGATGCAAGCCAACCACTAAATTCAGATGACAAGGTAGTAGTTGATGGAATTCTGAAACCACCTCATCTATCTTGGGTGAATGGGCAAACGCGAGTCATAACAAGTGCGCTTAAGAGTGGAAACTTTAGAAATTATGTGCAGGAAGGTAGTCAGCTGCCAAAGAAGCTGAAGTTTGATCTTGAAAAAAGCCAGGATGATATGTCATAGCCTATGGACAGGATGGACCTATTCCTTGTCCTGCTAAGTTATTTGGAGAAGCTTTGCTGGATGCAAACGCTAAAATGACATTCAACGAATTGCTAGAAAAAATGTCTGGGGAATCAAAGAATTTTGGTACATTAGCTTCAACTATAGCATTCTGGATGGTTGTCTTTATGGCTAATGAATTTTGGATTCTTGGATGAGAGACAGGCATTACTTGCAAGATTGACATGCGAGGGCTACAATGAAGTGGATAAATTCTTCCTTGGTTGCCTATTGGAGCATTGTCACTTCAATTTTAGATTGAGACTGTGGGTTACCTCTAGTTACCTCTTTCATTGAATCTACTTTGTTTCTACATGTTAATGGTTATGGTAAATGTTATTCCAAGAATTTAGAAAATTTCAATTGGGGGAAGGGTTTGTCTCTCTCTCTCTCTCTCCCTCTCTCTCTCTGCCATCATTGTTAGTTGATAGGGCAACTGGTTTGACCTGGTTTTGGGTCAAAATAAAGTGGATCTGCTGTGCATTGGCTCTGAATCTCCAATTTAACATGAGTGCCTGTCCATTTTGTGGCATGTGTTGCATCAGCTCAAAGTTTTTTGAGGGTTAGAGTGTTGAGGTTGATATTATTGGGTTTAACCGCAGTATCCAACATGCTTATCATTGGAATTGCATTACTGGGCATAGGAAAACACCCCTACATTTTTTGAAATAGGTTCAATTAAGCATTTTCTGTCTGCTTTTCATAACTCGTTTCAGAGAGCATGATACGGAGAACTCTTTTCCCTCATTTTTATCATCTGTTCTGATTTCACATCCCTTCAAAAAATTTATTTCCCAATCTCTTTTAATTGCAACAATCATGAAAAGTTTGCTTCATTAACATCTCTTAGACTTTCGGGGATAGCATCATTGGTCTTCCTGTCCTTTCTTTTTTTTTTTTTAACTTTTTATGAGAAATTATAGAATAATCATCATCAGAAATGAGAAATTGCGGCCCCATTGTGGAGCATGTTTGGTATCAACTCATTTTGGCCATTCCTTGAGCCATCTTGGAGTTGGAAAGTTGTAAAGATCCAACTGTTAGCACTAAAATTTTGCCTCTAATTTATTATATTGACTTTCTTTATGTTCCCATCGTCAAGTTACTGATGGCTTGTAAACTATTTTGCAGGTACTATTTTGGAGAACAATTTGCAGGTACCCGTAATATGGATCAACCTATGTTGGCATGTGATCCAAGTTATAGGAGTATTGATAGCCCATCTATGCTATCAATTTATTGTTCAATATACCTAAGTGCTTATAGTGATGGTACCTAAAGACAATTCTGTATTCTTTACAAAATATGGTTTACTCATATCCCCTGATGCATTGGTACAATAGCGTTTCCTTAGTATTGTTAATAAGTTCTTTATTTTCTTGTTTGTAAATTGCCGGCCACAACTTTTAAATTGACATTACCCAGTAAATGACATTTTAATTGTGATTAGCTGCTGGGGTAACAAAGCAAAGTTTTTCCAGTTAATATTTGTTTTTTTTTTTTTTTCAATTTTTTGTTTGAGTTCAAAAAGGATTTGACGAACATTATGATATTTCTTTATTTTCATGGTAACTTAAATTTTTTGTGTTGATATTTCTTATGGATGATGTAATGGTGTTTATGATCATATATGACTGGCTTTCTTAACTCTATTTACTCCCCGGATCATCTTCAAGGAATTTCTGAATAAAACAGAGAAAAATCAGTGTATACAAAATTCGTGAATCATGAGTACCAATCAATTGAAGTGTGGAAGTGAGATAGCTGCTCTTGTTTATATTCTTTGGAATCATGCATCAATATTGACTGTATCACAGCTTATATCGCAGTTAAAGTTGGCCAAATGGAAGGATAATAATGTTCTACATTGGTCGTGTTGCGGCCAATCCCCTCGTCGCCTGTTCGCCGGGAACGAGCACCTGCAAGGGAAGTCCGCACTGACCGGAGATGACTCCGGTCGGGGACCCTCTGATGGTCAAGTCAGAGAGGAGACTAGGCAACAGTAGAAAAGAATCAAGGAGCTCAGCGAGAGAGAAAGAGAGAGAGTAAGCCCAAGGGTTTCGAAGGGACTTCTTCCAGCACTGTTGCCTTCCCCGCTTCATAGTAGAGCGCGGCATGGCGCCGTCATTAATGGCGCAGACAATGGGAGAGTTATCAAATCGCCGAAGATCGTCATAGTCGTCGTGGGGCTGTCAAATCGCCGTGGGACTGATCCATGTCTTAGGTGGGACAATATCCCAGGGCGGCTACTCCGCACGCCTTTGTCAGGATGGCGGCCCACAGCAGTCGTACGGCATTTGGGAGAGCCGACCGACTGTACGTTGGTGCCTGATTGTGGAATGTCGGGTGAAAACCCAGGGACCCTCCGACGGTCAGTCGGACGCGTTGCGGGAGTCGGATATCGGGCTCCGCAGTTCGGCCAGTCGAGAACGGAGAGGGTCTGCCCGACCGACATATACTCGATCGGACAATGTTGGCAGTCGTTGGTCGGTGCGGTCGGTAGAGTCGGGCGCCGGTCAGGCAGGTTCGACGGTAAGTCGGCGTTAGAGGGATCGGTCGGTATATCCCAACAGTTGCCCCCCCACTCCTGAGTCGGATGGCGTGCTGGCTGGCGTCCTTTCGTGGGCGGTGGCTTCGGACGAAAGGAGTGGACATCCATCGCATTAAGTTCTGACTCTGACGACCGTACCGTCGGTTGGTCCGGTGTCAGGTGTCTTATGGGTGTCAGGCGACTCGTCGGTGTCAGACGTCCCATCGGTGTTGGGCATCCTATCGGGAATGGAAACCGCCGTTTCCGCCATCTCTTCGGGAACGCAAAACGTCACGGCTTTTCCGCCGCGTGGCAGGGGGCCATTGGGCCGGATCCGCTCAGGCGGATGGAGGTGGCGTGGCCTGAACTGAGGGCAGGTGCGTCGAACCGTCGGGCTGAAGGAGGGCCCAGATGTCGCCACGTGTCGCGATCTGGGAGATCCTCGCTGATCGTGCTTTCATCTCGACCGTCAGAGGACACTATATATACAGGGTCACCTGCATCCGGATTTTTCACTTTCCAAACTTGCTGTCGAGACTCTGGTTGAGCGGTCCCTTGCCTCAGGTAAATGTCCCCGTTTCCTCCCTCAGAAAGCCTTTTTCCTTAGGAGCCTTCATCGTTGTCCTTTGCCTTCTTCCTCGCTTCCTCGTAGTCTTCTTCCTTCTTCCTCTTATCCTTTGACTTCTATTCCAGTGTAATGGCTAGAACGTCTCCTCGAGGAAGTCGATCGGAGAACCCGACTGATGATTCTCGGTCGACCCCGGAAGTGGAGGTCTCTTCACTTTCGAGGCCGAACGTTGATCGGCTCCGGGAGCAGTACTGCCTCCCTGAGCAGTTTCAACTGTTCGCCCCTGGAGCCAATGGTCGGGTTAACAACCCGCCTGCGGGCCAGGTGGCCTTCTATGTCGAGGACCTCCGGGCCGATCTTCGCTTTTCGATTCCGGAGTTCGTCCGGAACGTGCTGGACTACTACGGGCTGTGTCCGACGCAGCTTGCACCGAACTCGGTCCGTCTGGTAGTCAGCTTTGCTCTGTTGTGTCAGCTTTTGCCGACCAACCCTCGTCTTTCACTCTTTCGAGCTTTTTTTGTTCTCCGACCCCACCCTAAAGCCCGAGGGTGGTGGTATTTCAACCCTCGGAAGGGTCTCTCCTTTATTACTGGTCTTCCATCGTCGATTCATGGATGGAAGAACCAGTTCTTCTTCGTCTCTTCTTCCGTTCCTTGGGGGTTCCCTACTCGCTGGGGGGACCCCCGAACCCAACCAAACGAGAACAGTCGGGTGGAGGCCGAGGATTGGGAAGACTTCCACCGTCTGAAGGACATCTCGATGCCGAAGCAGAAGGAGCTCGTCACCGAGCAGGCCCTGTATGACGCCGGTCTCAACTTGGTTCCTCGCCTAGGTCTGTGTTTTTGTTTTTTTATTTTTTTTATTTTTTTTTTGATGCTGATCCTCTGTCGTCATTGCAGATATGCCGTCGAGGATGAGATTGACGGCAGCCGATGTTCGGCAATACGCGGCACGGAAGAGGCGGCGCAAGGGGCCGAACCATCACGGCCTCCCAAGAGGCCTCAGGTAGCTCCGCCGAGCGAGCCGGCGGGGGCAAAGGCAGAGCCCGACTCCGAACGAACGTCAGACCGGGAGCTGGTCATTGCACTGTCGGTGCCGACAGTGCCCATTGAAGTCCCGTCCGAGGAACCATCGGTCGAGGGAGCAGCCTCTCCCGAGGGACGGGCGATCGAGGAATCGGTCGAGGGTGTGCCGGCTGCTCAGCCGGCAGAAGAGGTTTGGGAAGAGGCACGCGAGTCCGAACAACCTGCGTCGGCGGCTGCCGTGCCTTCGGGAGGGACCCAGTCGGGCTCGAGCATGCCCTCCATTTCCGACGTCAGGGCCTGGGTGTCCGCACGAGGGAAGGCCCCGATGGCACCCGGTGACGACAGGAGGTCGGTCGGTGGCGGAGCGTCGATCGACTCCCTGTTTCCCAAAGGGGCATCGGCCCTGGCCAACCATGACTTGGCCAGGAGGCTATGTCAGGCAGTTATCCTCCCAGCCGATCATGAGGTCATGAAGAACCAGAGGGTATCTGACATGCTGTCCTCCTTTTATCCGACCGTGATTCGGGTAAGTCTTCTCCCTTTACTTTTCATTTTCGTCGTTGCCTTTCACAAGTTCGGTATTCTGATGGTCGGTTTTGTTGTCTGCAGCTGATTTACAATATGTCTGAATTGGAGGTCGGGTATCGGAGATTCGGCGATCTTCGAGCGGCCTGGAAAGACAAGGCCATGGCCGTCGAAGCCGACAAGGCGGTGTTGGTCGACCAGCTGCAGCAGTCGGTCGATCGAGAGGCCCAGCTTGAGGGGGAGATCTCCCGCCTCACCGAGGAGGTCTCCCGACTCACCGGTGCTCTGGCCGCTTCGGGGACCAAGCTGCAGTCGGCCCGAGATGACGCCAAGTGAAAGTCCTGCACCATTCGCCGGCTGCGTCGCGAGCGGGATGACTTCGCCAAGGAACTCAAGGCCGAACGCGAGCAGCTCCGAGTAAGCTTAGGGAATCTCGCCAAGGCTGAAGAGAACCTGTCCACTGCTCAGGCCGACGCGGACATAGCAAGGGCGGAGGTGGAGTCGACGAAAGAAGCCATGGGTCGGGCCGTGGAGAACTTCCGCGACTTCGAGGAATACCGAGAGGAACTTCTGGAGAGCGGCTTCCTCTCGTACCGAGTGGGGTACGAGGACGCTCGGAAAGTCGTCCGAAGCCTGTATCCAGAGCTCGATCTCGGTAGCATCGTTCCGTCAGAGTTGAAGGCCCAAGCTGCGGAGGAGACGACCGACCCATCGTCGGGAGATCGCACCACCGTAGTGGAGGCCGACGCAGACCAGGCTACCGAAGGCCCGGCGGCTCCGACCACTGAAGCTACTCCGACCTGAGAAGACACGTCGATCGCCTCCGGTCTTCTCTCGATGGAAGAAGCCGACCCTGAAGAGTAATCGAAGTTTTGTTGTTTTTGTTTTGCTTTATATACTTGTAATCGGGTTTCGGCCTAATTTTATAAACTTAGCTCGAGCTTCAATGGAATCAAAATTTTTTTTTTTTAACTTCAACTTTTTCTCTGTCTCTATGTATCCTGGGATGTGTCTTGTGTAACTCGTCGAGATGCTTTCGAATGCATAAGTCGTAAGCCCATCGTACTAGTTAGGACGTTCGGTAGGATCCCAGGTAACGATCTGGAATAGTCGGTAGCGCGCGGCAGAGCGAATTCCGACTTTAGATCAGCCTCCCGACTGTCGTATGACTCGACAGCTGAGAGCTTAAGTCGAATGCTCGTCGCCCAGACGTGAGTCGGGCGTGTTCGTCGAGTCGAAGGTCGACCGACCTCCGAACATAGCTCGATGACCCGATCATCCCGTAGGATCCGATAGTCGAATGTCGTCCGATGCGTTCAATCGGATGGCGTCCGACGCGTTCAGTCGGAAAAATGATGACAAGTCGAGTTCTCATTACCCAGACCTTGGTCAGGTACATACGTCGCGGCGTGTGATAAACAGTGGTAAGCCGAATACCCTTCGACCGGTCGTGACCTGGTCGGTTAAGTCGCGAACGCAACATTGGTCGCGTTGGCGCTTTGCCTTTCTTGGTCGGGGCCAAGTCGGCAAGTTAGCCGATCATTTTGCCCGAGAGTTTGACTGTAGAAGGAGTGTGACTCCCGTCATTGTAGATATATCAATCTGATGTGTCGTTGGCGATCGGGCCGTTGATTCCCCAACGGAACGTTGGGCCCAAGTCGGGGCGTCGGGGCTTGTACTTCTGGCGAGCGCCGACCCACAGTCGAAGAGTCGAGATTCCAAACTCCGAAGTTTTGAAACTAAATTTGTATTTCGGATGAGGGGATACAAAGTTCATTGGTAGTACAACCTCAGATTGTCGGCATTCCAAGTCTGGGGGATGGCCGTCCCTTCTAGGGTCTCGAGTCGGTAAGCTCTCGGCCCGTAGGTGTTCGCTATCTTGTAGGGTCCTTCCCAATTCGGGGATAACTTCCTTCGGTCCAGGGGCTTCGAGACTTTCGCCTTCCTTAAGACCAGGTCTCCGGGTCCAAAAAGCTTCGGCTTAACCCTAGCATTGTAGTACTGGGCCACCTTTTGTCGGTAGAAAGCCATACGGAGCTGTGCCTCGTGTCGGAGTTCGGGCAAGAGATCCAAGTCGGCTCTCCGACACTCGGAGTTGCCCGGCTCATGATACTGCTCGACTCTGGTCGATGGTAGTCCGATCTCGAGCAGTATCATCACCTCCGTCCCATAGGCCAAGCTGAAAGGAGATTCTCCGATCGGGACACGGGGTGTCGTTCGGTACGCCCATAGGACGGAATTCAATTCTTCGACCCAAAAGTCTTTGGCTTCATTTAGTCGGGTCTTCAGTCCATGCAGAATAGTCCGATTGGTCACCTCGACCTCGCCATTGGACTGTGGGTGCCCGATCGAGGTCAGCCAGTGTATGATATAAAATCTTGCGCAGAACTTCCGAAAGTCTCGGTTGTCGAATTATCGTCCATTGTCGGTAACAATGGTGTGCGGTAGTCCGAACCTGAAGATGATGGACTTCTGGACGAAATCTTCCATCTTGCGCTCGGTGATTTGCGCCAAAGATTCGGCTTCTACCCACTTTGTGAAGTAGTCGATTGCGACGACTATGAACTTCTTTTGGCCAGATGCCGGGGAAAAAGGACCGAGTATGTCGATCCCCCACTGGGCGAAGGGCTATGGGGCGACAATAGGAGTGATTTGGCTGGCTGGTCGGTGTTGTATATTGACGTACTTCTGACATGGCTCACACCTCTGAATCAGTTCAGCCGCATCCTTTCTCATAGTGGGCCAGTAGTAATCCTGCCGTAGGACTTTGTAGGCCCAGGATTTGCCTCCCAAGTGGTTTTCGCAGATCCCTTCATGTACTTCTCTGAGCGCGTAGTCCGCATCAGTCGGTCCCAAACACTTGAGCAGGAAAAGGGAGAACGATCTTTTGTAGAGTCGGCCATCCATTATCACGTATTGGGAGGCCGCCCATCGGAGCCGTTTGGCTTCCGTGGGGTCTTCAGGGCTGATTCCGTCGGTCGAGTATCGAACGATCGGATCCATCCAGCTTGGTTCGGCTGCCAATTGCAGTACTTCCTCGGCCCTATCGATGCTCGACTGCTTGAGATTCTCCACGAGCGTCCGACCCAAGGCATCGTAAGCTGAAGTCGCAAGCTTGGAGAGTGCATCGGCTCGAGCGTTCTCCGACATAGGGATGTGGGAGATCTCGAAATACTCGAGGCGTGCCATGAGATCTTTCACCTTCTGGAGATATTTTGCCATGGTCGGATCTCGCGCCTCAAATTCGCCTTTGACTTACCCCACGATCAGCTGAGAGTCGGAGAAGACTCTGAGGCTGTCGATCTCAAGCTCCTTCGCCATCCTCCAGCCAACGAGGAGCGCCTCATACTCGGCTTGATTGTTGGAGGTTTTAAAGTCGAATCGGAGGGCATACTCGGTGACCATTCCCTCCGAGTTGGTGAGCAGGAACCCAGCCCCGCTCCCTCGAGCATTGGAAGCTCCATTGATGTGCAGCACCCAGGTAGACCCGGGGTCAGGTTCGGAGGTTGCAATTTCTCCGGGGCTTCCGCCTCCCGATCTTTGGTCGGTTGTCGGGCACTCCGCAATAAAGTCGGTCAGGACCTGGGCTTTCAAGGCAGGTCACGGTCAGTACTGAATGTCAAACTCACTGAGCCTCATTGCCCATTTCGTCAGTCGTCCCGATGTGTCAGGGTGGCGCAATATCGCCCTCAGGGGCTGGTCGGTGAGGACCACGATGGCGTGTGCTTGAAAATACGAACGGAGTCGTTGTGCAGACACGATCAGGACGAATATCATCTTCTCGATCTTTGAGTACTGAGCTTCAGCACCGTGGAGTACTTTGCTGGTGTAGTATATGGGTTGATGGATTCGGCTCTCGTTCTCCCGAACGAGCATCGAGCTAACCACCTCAGGGGAAGTGGCCAAATAAAGGTACAGCATCTCTCCGACTTCCGGCTTCACAAGCAGTGGCGGGGAGGCCAGGTACCTTTTCAGGTCCTCAAAGGCCCGCTGGCACTCATCCGACCAAGAGAAGTCCTTCACCTGTCTCAGGGTTTTGAAGAACGGGAGGCATCTTTCAGCCGACCGAGAGATGAATCGACTGAGTGCGATGATTCTTCCGTTCAGCTGCTGGACCTCCTTCTTGGTGTTCGAGTGCCGCATGTCGATGATTGCCTTTATTTTCTCAGGGTTAGCCTCAATTCCTCGTTGAGAAATGAGGAACCCGAGGAACTTCTCCGAAGTCACCCCGAAGGTGCACTTATTTGGATTCAGCTTTATCTGGTGTTGTCGCAGAGTGCGAAAAGTTTATTCGAGATCTCGAACATGATCTGTAGTCTGCGCGCTCTTTACCAGCATGTCGTCCACATACACCTCCATGTTGCGCCCGATTTGGTCTTTGAAGATCTTATTGATGAGTCGCTGGTAAGTGGCTCCGACGTTCTTCAGTCCGAAGGGCATTACTCTGTAGCAGTAAAGGCCCTTGACGGTCACGAAGGCTGTGTGCTCCTCATCTTCGGGCGCCATCCGGATCTGATTGTATCCGACAAAAGCATCCATGAAGCTGAGCAGTCGATGGCCGGACGTCGCATCTACCAGCTGGTCGATTTTCGAGAGTGAGAAGCTGTCCTTTGGGCAGGCGCGATTCAGATCGGTATAGTCGATGCAGATTCTCCAACTCCCGTTGGCTTTTTTCACCATGACAACATTGGCGAGCCAATCCGGGTATGTAATTTCTCTGATGAAGCCTACCTCGAGTAGCTTGTCCACTTCCTCGTCAATGGCCCTCTGTCTTTCGGGAGCAAAAGATCGCTTCTTCTGCCTCACCGGCCTCATTGCTGGGTCGATGTTGAGTCGGTGAGTCATCATCTCCAGAGGGATGCCAGATATATCTGCTGTCGACCAAGCGAATACGTCGGCATTGGCCTTCAGCAGCTCCACTAGCTGCCGTTGCTCGGGGTTGGGTAATTGAGACCCGACCCAGACCACTCATTCAGGATTCTCCGTTATCGGGATGGGAACAAGCTGTTCGGCCGGTTCACCCCGTTCTTCCTCTTCTCGTTGGTCCAACTTGTCGACCGTCAGGGAGTCCTTCAATTCGTTGGTTTGAGTAGAGATCTATAAGCATCACCGAGCGAGCTGTTGATCCCCGCGCATCTCTCCGACTCCGTTTTTGATCGAAAACCGAACCAGCAGATGATACGTCGAGACTATCGCCCTGAGGACGTTTAGTCCGGGCCTTCCAAGTATGGCGTTGTAGGCCGAAGGTACTTGGACGACCGCAAAGGTCAAGTAGACTGTGCTTTGTCGTGGTTCAATTCCAGCCGTCACGGGCAAAGTAACTTCCCCTTCCACCGTGACTGCATCTTCAACAAAACCTACCAGGGGTGTAGAGACTCTCTTGAGCCGGTCAGCCGACAGTCGCATTCGGGAGAAGGTCGAGTAAAACAGAACATTCGTCGAACTTTCATTATCCACAAAGATCCTTCTTACATCATAATTTGCTATTGTTGCCAAGACAACAACAGCGTTGTCATGGGGAGTTTGGATACCCCGAACATCTTCATCTGTCAAAGTAATTACATCGTCTTGGCGCAACTTCTTCGTCGGCTCCCCTTCAGCAGTCGTCCCCAGGCCCAGTCGTTTGGAGATCATGTTGATGATCCCGACCGTGGGCTAGTTATTCGTTGCTTCTTCAGTCGACTGGGATCGTCGGTCGGTGACGAGTTCCTCCAGAATTTGTCGAGATACCCTCGGCATATGAGGGCCTCGATCTCATCCTTGAGTTAGATGCACTGCTCGGTGTTGTGGCCATGGCCCCGATGAAATCGATAGTACTTTCGTCGGTCGAGGCCCTTTGCCTTCAAAGGCGGAGGCCGTCGCAGATATTCTTCCCCTTCAATCTCCATCAAAATCTGCGCACGAGGAGCAGAGAGAGGAGCATAGGAGTCATACCTGGGATGCATCGGCCTCGGACTTCGCCGTCGAGGTGACCTCGGGCTCCGTCGCTGGGGCGAGACCTGTTTGTCGATCGAGGGCCTGCTAGGCTCGACAGGGGCCCGACCCTTCCTTCGTTTCTCCTTCGGGCCCTTGGCCTCAGTCAAGCGCTGATCGGAAGCTCCTTCGTCCGCGTGTATATATTTGTACGCACGCTCCAGCAGTTCGACGTATGTCCGGGGGAGAGTCTTGTCCAAGGAGTATGTAAATCGGTATCCCCTTAGCTCCCTCTTCATGGCTGAGATAGCTATGTCTTCGTTGAGATCCCAAACCTCGAGCGTGGCCGCGTTGAATCGCATCACGAAGTGTCGGAGCGTCTCATTTTCTCCCTGTTTGAGGGAAAAAAGGCTGTCCGAGGTTCGTGGTAGCTTTCGGCTGGTGCTGAAGTGGGCCACGAAAGAGTTCTCAAGCTGTCCAAAGGAGTGAATACTTTCTGAGCGGAGGCCGGAGTACCAGGCCCTGACAGCCTTGCGAAGTGTAGCGGGGAAGCCGATGCAGAGAAGAGCATCGGTCGCCCCTTGGATCGTCATGAGAGCCTTGTAGCTCTCCATGTGGTCAACTGGATCGGTGGAGCCATCATAGGGCTCCACATCGGGCATTTTGAACCGACTAGGGATCGACTCATCGAGGATGAGTCGGGAGAGAGGTTGGGCGGTCTGGAAGTCGACGTCATTCGAGGATTTCTGTCCATCCACCTGCAGCTAGGCTAGCCGACGGTCGATTTCTTCGAACCTGCATTCGTAGTCGTCGGCCCGTCGGTGCTGAGAGACCCTGGGGGTGGAGTCTCCCGATGAATTTGAGAGGGAGGCGGACGGTGTTCGCGATCGCTTCTCCTTCCTTGCTCGTTCCAGTTGGGAAGGAGACGGCCGTCGAGACCGATGGGTATCAAGCCGTGGCCGCCTCTCCTCCTCTCGGTGGGAGTGCTGTGACAGCTACTCCCGAGGAGGGGATGGAGACCGACGTGGGCGTCGGCGGCTGCTCCTGGAGGGCATCGGGTGTGCCGCCGGTTGCTCCGCCGGTGAGTGCGGCAACCGGATTGGTTGTTGTTGAAGGCTCTTGACCGCGTCCGTCAGCACGGTCATCTACGTCACGATCGTCGCGATCTGCGCCTCCGTGGTCACCACAGGATGCGAAGAGCTAGGTTCCGCCATGGAGGGTGGAGGAGAGACCTCTTCCCGACGGAAAGAGTGTCTTGCCGATCCGATGGCCTTCGATCGCTGAGCTCTGGTTCTTGTCATCTCGAAAGGATGTTTCGAGTTCTGTGGGGGTCGTGATCCCTGCGTCGCCCCTCTTACCTGGCATGCCAAAATCTGTTGCGGCTAATCCCCTCATCGCCTGATCGTCGGGAACGAGCACCTGCAAGGGAAGTCCACACTGACCGGAGATGACTCCGGTCGGGGATCCTCCGACGGTCAAGTCAGAGAGGAGACTAGGCAACAGTAGAAAAGAATCAAGGAGCTCAGTGAGAGAGAGAGAGTAAGCCCAAAGATTTCGAAGGGACCTCCTCCAGCACTGTTGCCTTCTCCGCTTAAATAGTAGAGCGCGGCATGGCACCGTCATTAATGGCGCAGACAATGAGAGAGTTGTCAAATCATCGAAGACTGTCAGAGTCGCCGTGGGGCTGTCAAATCGCCGTGGGACTGACCCATGTCTTAGGTAGGACAATATCCCAGGACGGCTACTCCGCACGCCTTTGTCAGGGTGGCGGCCTACAGCAGTCGTACGGCATTCGGAGGAGCCGATCCACTGTATGTCGGCGCCTGATTGTGGAATGTCGGGTGAAAACCCAGGGATCCTCCGATGGTCAGTCGGGCGCGTTGCGGGAGTCGGATATCGGACTCCGTAGTTCGACCAGTCGGGAATGGAGAGGGTCTGCCCGACCGATATATACTTAGTCGGACGGTGTCGGCAGTCGTCGGTCGGTGCAGTCGGTAGAGTCGGACGTCGGTCGGACGGGTCCGACGATAAGTCGGCGTGAGAGAAATCGGTCGGTATATCCCAACAGGTCGTCTGACTAAACCATAAAAGACATTCTGACCATTAACTCCCAATAATAACTTAGTGGCACCGATTCTGATTATAAATACAATTGCAGCAAATTTGAAAAATTATTAGTGAAATTGGTGGCATCAAATTGATTTTTGAGGTGCCTAGGTCTTCAAGAACAAGCTGGAAGAGCAATGCCAATTTGGATGCGTTGATGTACATGGTTTTGTTATGAAATAGCATCAGCATGAGATCCATTTGTTATGAATCATGTTCCCCAAAAGTTCCAATTAAACATTGATGAATAAGCTGGAAAAAAACGTTGATAAGTATGTTGTTTTCACACCCCCGACACCATTGAGCTTGCTGGCACCTAAAGACCTGCCATGCTCTTCCTCGTCCCCAGTTGGACTTCTTACCATCACGGAGAGAGGTGAAGTTCCCACCTTGCTATTCCTAAAAACATCCTGTGAGTGGTTGCCAACAGTTTGACCACTTTGACCAGTTTTAGAAAAATCCGAAGACCAACAATCCAACCCTTGCCGAGACCGAGCCCCATTTCACAATGGCCTTGTTTAGATGTCCCATGAAGTTGGAATTCCTAGCAAGATGCAGTCATCATTATACATTGGAAAGGCTCAACAACGATGGCTCTAAGAACAAATGTTCGAGTTTAGATCAAAATCAGATTATTCCTTCCATTCATTATATACAGTAAAGAATGAACTGCGATCTGAGTTCATAAAATGATTTAAACTCAATAAACAATTAATCGACATAGCTAACAGTATTGATATACCTTGTGAAACATATACATGCTTTCCTTTCTTTGAAGGGTCCTCCATAACCCCATAAATTTCATGCTCTTAAAAAAAAGCAACGATAACAATAAACAAATTTCATTGCAGACTAATGAACGACCAGAGTCTCATCCGGTTACAAGATAACTCAAAGTTTTAGCATGAAATAGACGCAAAGCATAACGACAATTTCATTAAAAAAAAAAAAGAGCAAAGCCAACTGATCAGACGTCAAAGAATTGCCTGCAAGTATGTCTTTTCAAACCAGGTTAGACAAAACATAATTGGACCAGTCTTAACATGCCAAACCAGTAAAGATCTCCAAGCATTAATCTTCGTACCTACATGAGTCCATGAACCAAGGCAGAGTTAACCATTAAAGTTAGATCACTTGTAGAAAGTTGGAAAGTTTGAAGTCAGCTGTCAATCTCTTCAAACTACGAGCGGTCTAATTCAGTTAGAGCTATGTGGTCTGATTGGAGGATCAACAGCATACCCAAATGATTTTGACATGACTGGGCACCATGGTATTTGTCTATCTCTTGGGGACTCTGGAAGGAACAAAATAGGAGAGAGTTCCTCCAGAAAATGGAACTAAGACCAGAGTATGCGAGAAAAGAAGCGTACTTCATGCTGTGCAAGAGGCAAGCTGGTAAAAGAGTCAGAGAGGGACATGCATACCATGGTCAAAGGCTCCTTATCAGACCACCTGTAAACGAAATGTTATTCTCTTGTTTTCATGTTAATTTCTACCACCATGATGACCTTATGCAATCCTGTACCTGTACCTCTACCTCATTTATCTTTAACACAATGAAAACTTTCAGGTGGGCTTTTTATGGTGTTCGTAGATTTTAGTTTCCAAAGCTAAAAAAAGGGCATCTCTACAATTAGGTAAGGGAAAGATTTTTTAAAAATTGAAATTTTGGCAGGGATTCAGGCAAACAAAGAACAATAAAAAGCAGAGAAGCACAATGTAACACAACATGGAAAGAGGAAAGATAATAAAACTGAACTTTAGACTGCGCCGAGCATTCAAAGCATACACATGAATTAGAAGCCCAATACTAAAAACATCAATGATTCACAGATATAATTCAATGTCTATCAGTTGAATATCAGCTGAAAAGGGACCCTTGTTAATGCAATGAAACGCACGCCTCTGTACATGCACAGGAATGCAGTAATGTTTTCTTTCACACCGATATGCATTCATCACCAAAATCTCAGAACATACTGTAACTATCTTCATTGCTCATATGAAGGAACCATACAATAGCCACACCAAAAATCAGAAAAGAAGAAAGCTCCATCAACAGAGCACCCCAACAAATGATACCGGCATGCTTTAAGATGGAGGGTATTGCGATGCTTCCTACCACCGAAGCCCCTGTTAAGAACTTAGTGAAATTCACCCATCTGTGATAGCATAACGTAAAACCATGGTTAAAATAAAATTCACACTTTGATTAGTGAGGTTTGTCTAGTGAAATCTAAGAACTACTAACCCATCTCCGTCACTGGACATTAGTGAAGTACTGTTGGATCCCACGAAGAACAACAACGGCATGGGCAGAATCACATACATTATTACTGCACCAAGGCCAGTTGCAATATTACCAAAAAGTTATGTTCATTTACTGGTGACAAGTATATTGTTAAAGAGCATAATTCCGTTACACTATACCTGTTAGCATAGGCCACCAATTATTGTATAGAGCGCATGCCTAACACATGAAAATAATTATAACAATAAAAAGAAATCAGAGCCTGTGGAAGGCAGCAGTTATTTTTTATAACATATGTCAGCAAGACAAAACCAATGGTGAGAAATGAGAATATACTCACCAAAACTTGCAATGTAATTCCACCAGCTACTAAAATTGCCAAAAACGCAAGCTGTCCAGTGTGAAGGCATGCAAGCAGACTACGTGATAAACCTGCCATTGTTTGTCTAATACAGCTCCAACTGAATGGCTAGTTTGAGCATCAAATGGATCAGTGTGCTCGAACCTATGAAGATTGAGATATTTCTCCATAAGAATCAAAATGCAAGGTAAAGGGAAGGCATGCAGTATCTAATTTAAGCTACATAGTTCCAGTTCCAGGTGGGGCAGATTTATGTATAGCCGAATGCAAGGAAAAAATAATTAACATGGTACCAGGCTTGATAATTCGTAAATAGATAACATATATTTGACAAATAGCCAAAACATTAAGTAGAAAAAAAACCAAGAAGAGAAGCGCTTAACACACAGTAGAGCTAAGAGAGGGGGCAAAAAAATCCAAACTTCCAAATATCATCCTCGCTTCTATGCCACACTTGTCTCCACTTATAGCAGTGCTTGACAAAACTAACTCTCATTACAGTAAGATAACACATATTCAACATCTAAAATAGGCATAGAATACGAATCCATGACTTTAACCCAAAAACTTAATCAGGACTATTTCGACCCAGCTTTGTGAATCCTTCTTTGCTGAGCTTTCCCTCAAGAGGAAATCCTTCATCCATCAGAAAACTTTTGCTAGTTTAAGTTCCAAGAACAAGGAGAGCCAGAAACATAAAGAAAGAGTCTAATCATGAAATCAAATCTGATTCAAGCATAGAATGTATTGTGATAATAATAATAGTAGTAGTTATAGTAATAATAAAAATAGGAATAGCAGAAGTAACAGTAACAGTAATAGTAATAGTAGTAAAATAATAATAACGCAGGATGACTGAATAGAATGACTTTGTTGGCTAGCATAAGAAACTCATAATTTTTTGAGAGAACCAATTTACATAGGGTGAAAAATAATAGTTTAAAATATGACAAAATTTATTCAGATTACAGTGCTAGATTGTTCAGCCTGATATATATTGTTGATCCTTTCCCTATCAGCTAAAGCTTTGGGAACTCAATTGTTTACTCAACACAGATTACATATTTAATACAAGTCAAGAAAACAACCATCATTAAGAAATTTTTGTAAGTCTTTGATAATCACTATTGTGAGAAAATATTAGTTGAATCCGATTAGATCAGTATTACTGTCGTTTTTTGAATAACATTGTAGTCAAGAAAGAAAAAGAAAAAAAAAATTTAAAAAAAAATGAAAAGAACACAAACTCATGCATAAGATCCACTGTACCGATACCGGAGTGCGTACCGGCACCGGACCGGTATGGTACGGTATGATACCGGTACCGTACCGTACCGACACATGGTATGCTCCAACGTGCCAGTTCAGTACCGGTATATTTTTTTTTTGTTTTGTTTCTTTTTTTTTTGGGTCTCCAAGTTATTGATTCATAAATACAACCCCACAATTACATTATATTGCATATTATTGACATATTTGGGTTCAATTTTTGAGTTCAATAGCGATACAGGAACTCTTGATCCAAAATTTCAAATATGTATTTATTTACATTATATTACAATTCTAACATCCTAAAATTTAAAAAAAATATATAAATGTGTATTAAAATGTATCTAAACTTTTAAAGTATAAAGCACAAAAAATGATAAACTAACTTCAAGATCTGCTCTGTATTTAATATCTCGTCGAGTATCTGTGACACTCGTAGATATCTGGATCATTGGTATAATCTGAAGGAATATCAGTCCAACCCTCTAATTAAGATACACTGTACTCCTGAATATTCATCCCATAAGGCATCCTCCCTGGATTGTAAAACATCTCAGATCTCTCACTCAAACTCTAACTCTGAGAAGTATCCTCAGGATGATGGTATGGCTGTGGAAGAGTCTATTCGAATATATCAGTAGCAAAATTTAATCCGTAAGATACTCCAGACTATATAGGATAGTAACCACTAGAAGACGATGTCTCGGATGCACCATATCCATATGGATCATAAGGTGGCTGCAAATAATAGGATCCATAATGCGAGGATGATCCAGATACATTCATGGATCCTACTCCACATGCAAGATCGTCTGCAGCTGCATCATGTGCTAGACGATCTCTAGGAGCCCGTCGTCTATATGAAATCAGCTCCCCACGGTCTCTACTAACTCGTCCACCATGATCCTTATCTTGTGTAGCATGTGTAAACTGGAACTCATCGGTGAATCGAATATCATCCTACGACTGTCTCATAAGCAGTGGTCTCCTGTCCTCCAATTTCTTCCTGATCATCAGATCTATGACTACTACTAGTATCATCATCATTCTCCCTGATCTTCGAATCTGAGCCAAATAGCTTCTGTATTCTCGAGAGTGGTGCACGTGCAACTGTCTTTTCTTTTTTTCCCTTGTGCCTTTTTGTAACTGAGTTTTCTATAATTGAAAGGATGGATGTTTTGTTGCTGACTGCCGACCTCGTCTAAATATTTGTCACTCAAACTTCTATGAGGATGTATCGAATAAAGAGTCATGTGATGAATGAGTCCCCTGTGTCCCCTCAGATTGTGGCTGATCAGTTAGAACTTTATGCGGAATATTTCTTTCTGCTCATTATCCTGGATCCATCCTGATCTCCCTAGCTGCCACATTGGCTAGTCGTGGAGGAGACCCTGACTCATCAAGCTCTGACTCATGCTGCTGACCTGCAAACCATCCAATGATCGAATCGTCATCCTCGTTAGCACAATCATCTAATATCGGATCAGTGTACTTCAGTTGTACTTCCTTCTGAATGCATTTTAATCTCAACCTCAGATTATAGTGAACATATACAAGATCATTGAGATATTTTTGAATCAAACAATTTCTCTGTTTGCTGTGGATAAAAGTGAAAATCGATCAATTGCACTCACAGCCACTAGCAGAGACCGTTTGGAAAAGAATGCGGACAGCCATACCTCTCAAATATTCTGCGAACATTTCAAAATGAATCCATCATTCAGCTGCAAAAGCAAAATTACATATCAAATTTTATGATATTATTAGGCATTTGATGTCAATCTATGCTGCTCATTATTGATATATAATTTACCTGGATTCATCTACTTTTTGCTTACGACAGCTGATGGGACTCCAAAACTGTCTGATCCCTCTCTAAACTATTTCTTCTGTAAAAAAATATATTTATTAAATTTATAAATATATCGTTAAGTACAGATTGAATTCAGTTGAATAATCATATCTGTTTTAAACTAGCATACTTCTTGCAGATACAATGATGCGATTTCTGGATCGGACATCATCTTATATACCATATTACGAAGAGCAGCAAGAAACTCATTATCCATATCTATCCCAGGAATGATATACTAAAATTTCAGATTCAAATAATAAGCTGCAGATAAATTCCATAATTGATTAAGTATACTTTTATAAGTATAAAAAAATATTTTAAATATCCTTGAATCTGTGCTTGCCGACTAGATGTAAATCTCTATCCATCTGATAGTCCCAACGACGCTCAATGATGTTAATGAATTCTTAAGCATGCTTCGGATCATTCTCACTGATCTGTTTCTTTATCCTTTTCATCATGTAATATAAAAAGCCCATCTGAGGATATCTTTCACTATCCACGGTGCAAAGTACCTCATATAATGGCTTAATAGCCTTCACTACATTCTTAGCCCACCGTCAGAATGACTGACTCGTCACCAAGTTCTCCACGTGACTTCCATCAGTGTCGGTCCTCACACATCCACTCTCCTGCCACTCAGCACTGACAAACATCTGACGTAAGGCTGCTTTCTTCTGAAGAAGACTATCAAGTACTATGTAGTTGGTAGCAAATCGTATGATATCCGATCTTAAGATCTTTCCTCCAGTATATATCCGCATCAATAAAAGGACCCATGTGTGATTGTAGATGAATCTAGTAATAGTTTGGACAATCTCCACTACCTGCTATACCCTACAAATCTTTCTAATATCCATCAATATAAGATCAATACAATATGCAGCATATGGGGTCCAGTATATCTGCGGTCGCTGCTCCATCAGCAACTCTCCGACAGCTTTATATTGTGACCCATTATCTGTAATGACCTGCACGACATACTGCTCACCCATTGAATCAATCACCTCCTCCATCAGACCAAAGATATATGTGGCATCGTGCATCTTATCTAAAGCATCAATTGATTTGTGAAAAAATATTTTTTCATTACAGTATGTCAAAAAATTAATGATGCTCAGTCTAATAGGATTGGTCCAACCATCACACATCACTGTCAGTCCGTATGTAGGTCATTTATTCTTGTAAGAAGCAATCCATCTTTGCAGATCCTCCTTGTTACTGTCAAGAAGCTAACCATAGATGTCCTTAAATCCTGACGGATCTACATCCTGACTGACAGCCTCTATGGCTGAAATAACAGATCGATAGTAAGGATTGCCTGCTGCATTTGCTGGAATATGGCGGAAATAAAATCATGATCTATTAGCTCACCACTTATCCTTTTTCACTATAGTGTCAATCCTCTGCTACTTTGAATTTTTGCTGCAAAAAGCATATGGATTTAAATCATGGAAGGTGGCTCCTGCTGGAATATCTTTGGAGGACCTCCTCCTAAAAGTTTCCAACAAAGATGACATGCTGTGTCTGCTCCCTCTACGATCGGGCTCTCTGACTGAAGTAGTCCTCCTGAATTCGAATTCTCCCCCATCGATCACTGATCCAAACTTCGATTCATAGCATGATGGTCCAAATCGCTCTCTATACCTGACCATCTCCTCTTGCCGATACTGATCAGCCAAGCTCACCTGAATGACAGCCTCAATCTGTGCCTCCTCATCATCTAAAGCGAAAGCCTTCTCTGACTCTTGTGAGTGATAAGAAGGTGGCTCTGCAGCTCAACGGTCCACTTCCATCCTTTTCTGCTTTGTTCTTTCCTTCACTACTTTCGAATCAACGAAGTCCTTCTTCATCAACTGTCGGACCTTCTGTGGATATTTTCGATACATAGACACATCAGGATAACCACCAGCCAGGTGCTGCTTCAACCTAGTCATACCTCCTCTTTTGAACTCTGTGTTGCATCATTTGCATCTTCAATGATGCCGAGCCGAGAACATCTCGCCATGATCCCAACCAATGTCATACTCTGAATTTTTTTCTTACTCATTTCTGCAAGTATAACAAAACACGATAATTTAATAATTATTAAACAATATTATATATAAATTCAAAAAAAAATTAATAATAATTTTAAAACTCATAAATTCAAAAAAATATGTTATATGCTTCAAATAATATTTTTGAATTAAATATAATATAATAGTAATTTTATATATTTTTTATTTGATAATATTTTTTTATTATTTAAATAATTATAACAATATTTTTTAATTTCAAAAATTTTAAAAAAAATTGAGGTTAGATTCAAGTAGCTTGAATTATTCTAAACATGATTCTGAAACTCTAATTTTTTTATTTTTTTAATTTATTTTTTTAATATTTTTTTTATAAATAAATATATATATTTAAAATATATATAATTAATGAAAGTCAATGAATGTCACACTTTGAATTTTTTTCTTACAAATTTCTGCAAGTATAACAAAACACAATAGTTTAATAATTATTAAAAAATATTATATATAAATTTAAAAAAATTTTAATAATAATTTTAAAACTTATAAATTCAAAAAAAATATGTTATATGCTTCAAATAATATTTTTAAATTAATTAAAATATAACACTATTTTTACATATTTTTTATTTGATAATATTTTTTATTATTTAAATAATTATAAAAATATTTTTTAATTTTAACAAATTCAAAAAAATTTGAGGTTAAATTTAAATAGTTTGAATTATTCTAAACATGATTCTGAAGCTCTGATTTTTTATTTTTTTGAATTTATTTTTTTAATAATTTTTTTATGAATAAATATATATATAAATATTTAAAATATATATAATTAATAAAAATCAACGATTTTAGTGTCATCATGTAGATTTTTCAAAGATCTATCATATATGATCAAATCATACCAAATCAAAAAATTTTAACATGATTTTCTCTTATTTTCATACTTCTTCGTTCTTATCTTTTTTTAATAACAAAAATATAAAAAATAAAATATTTACTAAAATAATAATACATTACCTTACTTCCGACCAAAAATCAGCATCTCCTCGATCTAATGCTGCAATTTGACAGAATTTTTTTCTCTTTTTCTAATTTTTTCAACATCTCGTTTTCCTCTCAGACAAGCTCGAAAGTTCTGAGAGAGCTCTTGAGTCTCTCAGACAAAGCACCTAAGCTGTCACTAAAAGACAGCCCAGACCCCACTACAACCCCCCCGCCCCCCACATGAAGCTTGTCGATACTGTTCGGTTCAATGTCGAACCAAACCGTACCGAGCCATACCCGTCCGATTTTGGACGGTATGGCGTCGAACCATGCCGAACCGTCTGGTTTGGTGTGGTTCGAAGCTATTTTTCGAAAAAAATGGCCAAATCGGATCGGTTGGCCGCCGGTCCGGTTCGGTACGGCCCATACTGGGCGGTTCGGCCCGGTACGGCATTCTTTGCTCATGCATCAATCTGTAGGGCCTGGCAGCTAAATATTCTTGTGCCTTCAACTACTTCCTGAACAAGTGGCAATTTAGCATGGTTCAAAGTTGGAACATATGACAACTCTAAAAATGATTTTCAAAATCTTTTTGTTCTTTTAAATGATAGCATTTGACATCGCACAAACTTTCAAAGTGTTTATTGTCAAGCACTTCTGAACTCTATTCAAGAGAGAGATCAATAGCCTGGAAGGTTATGAACTTCGAATGTTAAGAGTATGGATTCCATTGTCTGCAATTGGCTGTTGGTAAATTTCTTAATGCTAGTTCCAAGCCCATGACGAATCACAATTCAATTTTTAAGGAAGTGGAGGTTCAATATCAGTTTCAAGATCAGAAGCAACCAAAAGTCTAGTAACTGTAGTTTCCGATCAGGATATTAATACCGCTAATGTGTTTCTGAAAACCACACTCCACTGATCGCTCGAGGACAGATTGGGAAGGATCAGAAGAAGGTTTTATCAACAGTCATGACATGCATTAAAACCTCCACAAAGAAACAAATTCTTCAAATGGGGATTGACAATCATTGCACCTCTGTATTCTATGGAGAAATTCTCAGCAGTTTTAGTCATTAGATGGTGATCATGGGACATAAACCCCTATATTAGCTGGAGGCAGCACAATATTCCATATCAAAATAGTATCATACACATCTTATGCTTTAATCTAGAGTCAGAATAACCAAAGATCTGACAGGGGACTAGGAGATCGATGAAAGTCATAGTTTGGTCAAACCATAAATAAGCAAGTCAAAGCTCATTAAGTTTGGCAAGAGTTCTGGTTTGAACCCATAAAGTACCCACCCTCTACATGGAAGGCACACGATTTAAGGGGTTGCCTCCCTCCTTTCTTGTTAATCAAACGTTATTGTTATAAACAATGCAAATCCTTTAACTCCAGAATGCATATTCTAACTTGAGATTGCTAAGACCGTTGCCAATCTATTTCATAGCCATGCCATGTCCATTTGCATTAAGTGCTCGATTATAGGAGCTATCAAAACATTTTCATAGTTGACTGACAATTCTGAATAAACTATAATCTAACAACTTCCAATTTGACAGATCAATTTAGAAGAGCACTAAACTACATTGATTAACCAACAAATCCAAAAGCTTGGTTGCTGTGCTGGAACACCATAACTAATGAGAAATCTAATAGCAAATTTTGATGCCAAACGTGGCAAATACATTAGAAGATTGGGTAATAATATCTCACATGGAAACATAAATTGCAATAAGAATAAATAATGATAATCGGAAGGTTTCAGACTGGGAAGGAAGCAATAGCTTATTAAACAGAAATCAGTAATTAGTCTTGGGCATGTCATTTAAAAATTCTTTTCAACCAAAAATGGAACAATTGGAATGACAACCAACTAGAAGATATTGCAAATGTCACCAATATTCATCAAAGAAAATACCTCTAGCCCTCTGTTTGGTACGAAGGATGGATGGAGAAAGAAGGATGGATGAGAGAGAGAATAAATGGATCTTCCATATATCCTTTCATATATTTGGTGAAACATGGAAGGATAGATAGAAATGATTTCCTCCTCTATTTGGTATAGGAAGAATGAAAAGGAGGATGGATGATATGCATATAAAATTTTACTAAACTAATAAAAATATTACTATTATCAATTTATAATACTTATTTATACTAAAAAAGTAAAGAATATATAAATTTATAATCTTTATAATCTATAATTATATAAAAAATTATATAAATATTTAATTTAATTTAATAAATATTTTTATAAATTAAATATTAATTAATTGTTAATTATATAAATAACTAATTAATAAATAATTTAATTTAAATAGTTACTTAATATTATACAAATAGTTAATTAAAAATAGTAAATAAAAATATATAAATAGAAGATAATTCTAATTATTTAATTATATTTATCAAAATTATGAATTAAAATTAAAATAATTAATAATAAAATTTAATAGTATATGATTAATAGTATATATAAAAATATGAATGAAAAAGTGAAAAAAAATATAATAGTTTCGTCAAAAAATTAATAAAAGATAATTTTATCAATGCAAAAATCTATCCATTAGTGCCCATCCATCTTTCCTTGCATCCTCCTAATTTGGAAGGATGCAAATTCGTGGGCCAAAGTGGATGGACAACTCCTACTTTTACATCCATTCTTCCTATAATTTTTTGAACCAAATGATGGATGGAGGCCATTCATCCTTCTAACCTCATCTATCCACCAAACACGGTAAATATTGATTTATCAAAGCCCCAAACTATTCATGCACTTCATATGCAGTATACATGGTCAACCTGCAGATCACTCTCTTTGTTAGAGAAGGAATAACCAAACTACAAATAAGAATCTTGAAGACCTAATTAACTCCTAGTCACTATTAGCCTTAAATGTCTCACCTAAACAACCAAAAAACTTGCGTACCGCACAGCCCACAAATCAAGTTTCACCTCAAACAATTTTTACTTGCTTTGAAGCTACAATCTAATCTTGAGCAGGATGCATAAAGGTTTCGAAGCTAGAATTCAGTATTTGCATCACTAATAGGAAGTGTTGGCAAATGAGTACTCATAAAGCCGACACCGAAATAGTTGGGATAAAGATTGATGGTTAGCAGTCAACTGATTGTGCGTAAGACTTACTCAGACCAGGTTATCTGACTGTGTTTTGAATTTGGATATGCACCATGGAGACCAGGCCCATTTGAATCCCTAGTTGTAAGTGAATTTTGAAGGCTCTGTTAACAATCCCATGAAATTGGTCTCATCTCCAGAAATTTTAATGAATTTAGATTTTGATCCAACTAATACCTTCATTTTGGAAATACAGAGAGTTGAAGCTTTTAAAGCAAGCATTCCCTGTCTAAGAAAGCCACCGTATGACACTGTCTTCCATGCTTTACAACCTATATGTGAAATTACAATGGTAACAAGAATCCGACTTTATAGAGCAAAGCGTCCATCACTCTGTCAAGAGTGAGGTAAGACATTAACATGCTTATGAAACTCTTCTAATTGTATTGGGAAACCATGGTTATTCTTCCACACATTTCACCAGGTGGCACAAAATGACACTCTTAGCAATCTCAGAAGATTTCAAAATTCTCGCAAGGGTCTTCCTGGTGATAATCTGAGAAATTGCAGACATATCATCAATAACCAAAATCCACTGCTAATGGGAAGACTATGTTGAACAATTTCCCTATCATTCTCGAACAATCCCTATGTTTTGAGATGTCGATAAATCTGGGTTCGCTGAGCTTGTGGAGAAGATGGAAGCAAACTAAATTTCCTGCCGAGGTTCTCCAATAATAATCAATGGCGAGCAATGTGTCTATTCTGTTGTTAACAGAAGGTTATGGCACAGGGACCACTCTCTCTTATTTTGTTGACATTCACAGAGCATCTAATTGCCTGAGAATTCAGATGATGAGATCATTCACCTATAGCACTCAATGAAATGACCCCCTTTTCTAGTTCTTATGTTGTTTTTGGTATCAGTCTAAGCAAATCTTTGGTAGCTGGGGTGAGGTGGTGTTGATGAAGCATTGACCAACCGAACCATAGAATGTTAGGTGGAATGGGGACAATATACCTGACTTGCACCACCACATCTTTTTTCCTTCTCCTTTTATCCTTGCAAAAGCATAAATACATGCCACTAATTTAAAAGCTGCTCGGAGAATGAGCTCTGACTACTATTTAAGGCATCTCAATTAACACTAAAGAAATTTAAAGGCACTTAACGTAAAAGAATGCATGCAGTCAAATATAATTAGCTATGAAGTAATTCACCTCGAGGTGAAGTCAAAATTCTAATAACAAAAAGAAAAACAGGAAGAAGAACAACAACAGACGAATTCATCTACACGTCAAGGTAATATCTTCCTAGTTATTAACAGTTGAAGCATATCAAAACACATTAAAAAAATAAAAAAAAATGATGCAATGATATCTATGAAAGAAAATTGGCATGGAAAAATTGGCCATGAATCAAATCCCAGCATAAACAGCACATAGCTGTATCTTATGCAACAAGCTTCTCTCGATAATTCGAGAAAACACTAATAAAATGCAATCTATCGGTGGAAAAGACTAAAAACATGAGGAACGGTACCCTATTCTCTACGGATCAACTAGTAACTCATCAAATGCAAAGATCGGAACTTTTTGCTGCCGCAAACTCTCTCTCTCTCCCCCCAAAATCCAGATAGCTCCGACATACTTACACAAATCTAATCAGCAAAAGAAGAAGATGGTAGAAGATAAAAACCTAATGCCCTAAATGATCTCAATCTAAAATGACATGGAAAAGAGTACAGATTCACGTACTAGGTTGCCGGAAAAGCAAGGGTTCTGGCGAAGGGACTTGGGAATTGGGAAGTGGCTACGTCCCTTGGATCTCCGTTCGAGAATCTAGGGTTTAATTGGGAGATTCCTAAATCCATAGAAGAGGCATCGGAGCTCTGTAATGGGTCCGTTCCTTCTGGCTGCTTCGCCTTCCCCTGTGATTGAAGGAACCAAACAAAAGGCGAGGGCATGAAGAAACCTAAAAGCTACGGGGGACCCAGAAAGGGAGAGTACAACCGACCTAATGCTTAGGTGGCACCTATCCTTACCTCACATTTGACGAGCTTGTTTTGGGTTTCCCTTGAAATAGGGACCGAAAAGCACTGGATTTTGTTAAGGGGATGATTACACGATACTAAGGTACATTACATGGATAATATTATTATGATAATACGATTACAGAGAAAATATAATTATCTAATAAAAATATAAAAAATTTTATATTTTAATATTTGATAAATATAATAATATTATTATAAAATTATAAAAAATTATATATTACAGTATTTGATATATAATTGAGATTATATGAAATATAAGTTAATTTTTTCAAAGTATTTTGATTTTTGCTTATTGATCATTGCCTATTTTCTAGAGGGGCAATTTAATTTTGAGACCAACTATTTTTTGTGACATCACCCATTATATTTTTTTTCTATTTTTATCAATTAGGACTATCTATAATTTATTTTGATGGAGGTATTTTGGTCTTGAAGTTATCTTATTGAAAAATTACAGGATTGTAAGATTACATGTAATCACATAGCTATCTTCTTCTAGACAAACAGATTATCTCTTTTTAAGATAATACTACATTACATATAATACAGCATTACCTATAAAAATAACGAAATAAACAGTATAATCTGATTATTTATTACAAAATTACATGTAATCTATATGCTACTAAACGCTGTGTATAGATGTAAAATTAATATAAAGATTATAATATATTTAATATAAAGGATATTAATTGTGCATTCCTGGTAGGAAAATATGGTATATACTTTGCTCATAAGAAGGACCTAGACAATGAAAATTCAAGTAATCTAACCAAGAATAATTAGTTTTTCATGCACCAGAAGAGTAGAAGAGCATAACCATATTATGAGGTTATTAAAAACATCTAATTCTTGTAATAATAAAAATTAATAATTTAGAAAAAAACATAATTGTTATATGATGTATGCCCTGAATGTCGAGCATAAAAATCTTGCTGGCTCCATTGTAGTTCAAGTCGCCATTATTTTTTTTAAAAAAAATAAATTATTAATAAGATTTTACTTTACATGTGGAGATGATCAGGTTACATAGCACCCCTTCCCCCTACCAAAAAAAAGAAAAAGAAAAAGAAAAAGTTTTTATAGCTTTAGTCTACTAGTTTTAGACCATAAGAGGGGATGAGGATGTGTGTGTGAGTCTAAAAAAAATATTATTTATTTAATTATGGTATCGAAGCTATAAGTACATTAATGGGGTATAATCAAATACAGTGGCCTTGGTGAATCAAGTGAAGAAAAAATATTATTTATTTAATTATGATATTTGTCACGCCTTCGATTCGAGATTTGTGGATCGAGGGTCGCAGCAACCGCTGCATACTCATGAAGAACTCTCTCCATAAGCATGCAAGGCATCTCATCACGATATCAATGCATCGCAGCGGAATAAATTCAAATAATTATTATTCAACTGTAATTCAAGTAATTAAATCAAATGTCTTACATCCAATAAAATTTTTACTAAAACAATAAATCTAAGTTCAATAAAGTTGACAATGCTAAATCTCGCCTCTAAAAGCTCTGTCCCAATATTTCTTCCCACGCTCGAAATTAATTATCTGAATCTAAAAAATAGAAAGAAAGGTAATGAGCTAGACAGCTCAGTAAATAACAAGCATCTCTACCAGATATTTCAGATATTATATAATTTTCAAGAATAATGCTGCAATTAAACATAAAAAAATATATTTCATGCTGATTTAATGCAAATCTAATATTTTCAAATATTCACATATAATATAATCATAAATCCGATTCGATTCAAAACACTCGTAACTCAACAGCCTCGACTATGACCAACGTTTAACCCCCATTGGCGGGGTCCACAGAATACCAGCGCACAACCCCCACTGGCAGGGTCCAGAAATACCAGCGCACAACCCCCACTGGCAGGGTCCACAAATACCAGCGCACAACCCCCACTGGCAGGGTCCACAAAGTACCAACGTATAATCTCCATTGGCGGGGCCCACTGAAACATAGTTAGGCTGAGAGCATAAATCCGATCTATATCAAAACATTTAGTACCACAATATATATCATAATCTTTCACTAAACATGTGCATAAATCGATATACCATAACATTTCAAAAGCACTTTTCTTTCAAAACATAATTTCATAAATCATGCATAATTTCAGAGAATAATTATTTATTTTCAGAATAAATATGGAATATCTCGAGGAGATGATTCATTACTTACCTTTCACGGACCACTGAATGAACAGATCGACTAACTTCTAGAAGATTCTTCTGTGCTTGAGCTCCGACGGCGTCTTCGGCCTCTATTTTCCGACGAGCACAAGAATAGGAGGCCGCGACTTCAATCGGGAAAATCGGAGAAAAACTCCAGCGATCGTCGGTGGCTGATGGATCTACACTTAGAGGAGAGGAGGGAGATTCTTATAGAGCTTGTCCTAGGGTCTTTTAATGGCCCTAGGACTCTGATTCTTGATCGGAATCGGGGAAGAGGAAGACTCCGATCGGGAGTCTTCCTCCTTGTTTTTTTTTTTTTTCTTTGTGAGCTGGTTTTTGGGCTATCACATTCTTCACCTCTAAAAAGAAATTTCGTCCTCGAAATTTTTCATACCTGTCACCATTGTATTGGAAGCCTGTGGATTCTGTTGAGTAAGCGCATAAACTCTTCCCTGGGTTTTAGAAATCTGTCCGCCATCCTTATGTTGTCCTTCATGAGTTCTTTTGCCAGCTTGATTTTCAGTATTTAGCGGGCAGCTAGCAATTTTATGATCTTTCTGATCACATTTGAAACAAGCACCGGTATTCCAATAGCAATCTTTGTCTGCATGATTTTTGCCACATCTGGAGCACGGCTCACCATCAATCTGTTGAGTCTTATTGTCTACTGTTCCCTTAGCTGATCTTTTGATATTTTTTTTTTTATTTTGTCCTTGTGTATCATTTGATTGTGCTCTCTTTCTTTGTTTTCTTTCCCTTTCCATACGTTCTTCATTGACTTCTTTTTCAATTATCAGTGCTTTGTTTACCACATCTGCATAAGTTATCAATTCATATGGAACCACTTATTTTCAAATCTCAATTCTCAGTCCCATCTCAAACTTGTGAACACGTTCTTGCTCACCATCCACTAATCTCGAAGCAAATTTTTCTAACTCTGTAAATTTTGCTTCATATTCAGTCACACTCATATCCTTTTGCTTCAAATAAATAAACTCTTGTTCTTGTCATTCTACGAGGAGGCATGATAACCTTGTAGTAGTAAAACCTTATTAGATTCATTGATCTATTTGTTAGGATGTGTTTATTATGATGCTCATACTCTAACGTCCTAATATTCTTAATATTTACCCACCTACACTCATACTATGTCAAATTCTATGTGTCATAATTTATCCACTTATGCTCTGATACCATAATAATTGTCACGCCCCCGACCCGAGATTTGTGGATCGAAGGTCGCAGCAACCGCCGCATACTCATGAAGAACTCTCTCCATAAGCATGCAAGGCATCTCATCACGATATCAATGCATCGCAGCGGAATAAATTCAAATAATTATTATTCAACTGTAATTCAAGTAATTAAATCAAATGTCTTACATCCAATAAAATTTTTACTAAAACAATAAATCTAAGTTCAATGAAGTTGACAATGCTAAATCTCGCCTCTAAAAGCTCTGTCCCAATATTTCTTCCCATGCTCGAAATTAATTATCTGAATCTAAAAAATAGAAAGAAAGGTAATGAGCTAGACAGCTCAGTAAATAACAAGCATCTCTACCAGATATTTCAGATATTATATAATTTTTAAGAATAATGCTGCAATTAAACATAAAAAAATATATTTCATGTTGATTTAATGCAAATCTAATATTTTTAAATATTCACATATAATATAATCATAAATCCGATTCGATTCAAAACACTCGTAACTCAACAGCCTCGACTATGACCAACGTTTAACCCCCATTGGCGGGATCCACAGAATACCAGCGCACAACCCCCACTGGCAGGGTCCAGAAATACCAGCGCACAACCCCCACTGGCAGGGTCCACAAATATCAGCGCACAACCCCCACTGGCAGGATCCACAAAGTACCAATGTATAATCCCCATTGGCGGGGCCCACTGAAACATAGTTAGGCTGAGAGCATAAATCCGATCTATATCAAAACACTTAGTACCACAATATATATCATAATCTTTCACTAAACATGTGCATAAATCGATATACCATAACATTTCAAAAGCACTTTTCTTTCAAAACATAATTTCATAAATCATGCATAATTTCAGAGAATAATTATTTATTTTCAGAATAAATATGGAATATCTCGAGGAGATGATTCATTACTTACCTTTCACGGACCACTGAATGAACAGATCGACTAACTTCTAGAAGATTCTTCTGTGCCTGAGCTCCGACGGCGTCTTCGGCCTCTGTTTTCCGGCGAGTACAAGAATAGGAGACCGCGGCTTCAATCGGGAAAATCGGAGAAAAACTCCGGCGATCGTCGGTGGCTGATGGATCTACACTTAGAGGAGAGGAGGGAGATTCTTATAGAGCTTGTCCTAGGGTCTTTTAATGGTCCTAGGACTCCGATTCTTGATTAGAATCGGGGAAGAGGAAGACTCCGATCGGGAGTCTTCCTCCCTGTTTGTTTTTTTTTTTTTTTTTCTTTGTGAGCTGGTTTTTGGGCTATCACAATATTAAAGGTATAAGTACATCAACGAGGTATAATCAAATACAGCGGCCTTGGTGAATCAAGGACACATGCATTAATTACATCCACAAATTGTTTCCAAGAAGAAATCTAAGAAAAAATGGAGTAGGCCAAATGATACTGAACATGGAATAACAAAAAATGTATTGGATGGTAATAAAATTTATTTTATTTTAATGTTTTTTGTTTTTGCAATAGGATGGGTTCGCAAAGAAAAAGAAATTATCAAGAATTACCAACACAAACCACGAGAAGCATGAAGAATACCATGCTTCCAATGCTTCCCGGGGGGGGGGGGGTCCAAGAAATTTCTTGGTGTGCATTGCGGATTAACATAAAATTCGTTTCATATTTGACTTCTCTTTTCCAAGAAATGATTCCAAAAGATATATTGTTTGTTTATTTTATTGTATGTATATATATATATATATATATATATATATATATATATATATATCATGGAAACTGCTTGTAGTGTTCTTAAAAAAGAGAATTTTTTTCTATTTAATTATAAATGATACATGTTTAATTTGAATGTGCTTGTGTTAGCTACACAAGATATTGTCAAATCCACGGGCCCATTCCCTTGCTTTTTCATATTTTGCAAAAAAATAAATTCATATAGTTTTGAATGTTGAAAGAAAGATTTAAGGGACAAAAAAATAATAAGTACATATATCAAGCTGTACTAGCTATTTACCATATTGATGAGAGAGAAAATATGATAAAAAATAACAATTATTTTTCTTTTCTCTCCAATCTTCATATACTAAAACATGCAAAATTTTCGTAGAAGCATAAGATATTGGTCAGATTACATATATTCTTATTGGAGATTAATTTAAGAAAAATAAAAAAATATAAATAACTAGATTCATTGTTCTAGCTATGCAGCTTTTATAAAAGCACAACTAGATGCAACCTTTATAAGAATATGCATAGTTTCTAGATTAAATTAAAGATCTCTGCCATCTCCTATCTTCTATCATTATTTTATTATTTATCTACTTCTAGTTATATATAAATAGAAGTTAGATACAAAATCAGTCCGTCAAATTTGGAGAGCATAACTGCGAGAGTATTCTTCTTTCGTATGTCTATATGCAATGGGAACTTTCGAAGTTAATAATGAAGCTATACTCTTAAACTATGTTTGGTAGCTGACAATTTATCTATAATTTAATATGATAATTTTGATTACTACATTTGGTATATTTTTTAAATGATAATTTAGGTTGTTTTGATAATCTAGATTACTTCATAGAAGATAATCTGGATTATTTTGGAGAAGGGTGGCTATCCAGATTATCACTTCTTTAACAATATTATAATAAAAATTTTAGACAAAATTATTTCTTAAAAAATATATATAAAATCTATTGCCAATCCTCCCCCCCACCCCACATACGCCTCCGATCCCTGGCTCCTTTATCTCCCTTTGCCTGCCGGCGGCTCCTCCGATCTTGTCCACTATCTCTCCTTGGCTCTTTCATGCCCATCCCTACTACCCCACAGCTCCACATGCATCCACCCCTCCTCCACTCCTAGTATCTGTGGTTCCCCACATCCCTCAGTCCATCACTTTTCCACGTCGCCACCACCACACCCACATCACTTTCGTTATTTCTTATCAGAAAAAAAAAAGAGCACCATGACAAAATTATTGAGATTATTTTAAAAATTTGATTTCATATTATCGACAATCTGATTATCATGCCAAATAAATCAATCAAAATTTTCAATAATTTTACTGTAACATTATCTATGTGTGCTAAACACACTAATCAATATTACTGATAATTGAATAGTGACAATCTATTATGAAGGCAATTCATATTACTTTCCAAGATTGCTTGACGATGCATCAAGCACAATCTTAGAGAATAAAAATTTTTTAAAAAAATAAAATATTTTTTAATGATAGAGTGTGGACTGGCCTCACAGGGAGTATAGAAATAGATAGGAGAGAGAGCAAAGAGGCACATAGTATTATTTCTATACAAAAACATGGTTGAACCCCAAACCCTCATAATTTTTATCATTAGAGGTATCTTTTCATGATATTTTTTATTTAAAAAATATTTGGTTGGGGAGAGTTGGGAGTTGGGGTTTAGAATAGAAATATAAATGGGTGACTTCCATCCCAATTATTTGATTAGGGGGGTTCTATTTTGATTCTGATTTTGGAGTGAAATGAGAATGATCCAATCTTCCTCAAACTCAATTCTAACTTTCTTTTAAGGATTCAAATCACCATTTTGATGCTGATTCCGTCTCTGATTTCAATCACGAACTAAACACTTTAAGAGATATAGTCATTTTGATTCCAATTTTGATTCCGATTACGAAACAAATATCTATTTATAAAAAATCTAAGTATCTCATGCGATTAGGGTTGTAAAAAGAATAAACTAAAAGTATTTTGAAAAAAAATAAATATTATTAAAATAGTTAAAAAACTAAAATAAGAGAATTTTAAAAAATTAATCTTTCTATTTTTTCTAGCAGGTGCAAAAATATCAAGATCCAACCCCTCTAGTGTTTTTTTTTGATTCAAATATCTAAGTCTACTTCTACATGTGGTGGAAACTTCCGAATTGGCCGAGCAAAGCTGGACTCCATGAGTAAAGCCACCTAATCAAAAATTTTAAAAATAAAGTACAGTTGCTTTTAAGAATCTCAGAATTATAGTATCCATTCCAAATGATTTTTCTTAAGGTACTCCAATTAATGGAAACTCCTAAAGTTGGTCAAATGAAACCTGACTCTTCGAGCGGAGCCGTCAAACAGAATTTTTTTTTATATATTTGATATGGTATGCTTTCTGCATCATACGAATGCGTTATCTATTTTAAATTATTTATTTTTTAAAATTTAAATAATATAACTTATTTAAAATTTATTTGAATGATTGAATCCAAAATTTTATCAGATTTATGATTCGAACTAATATAATTAATTAAGTTAGATCGATCTAAATTTATTTTTATAAAAATTTTAAAAATTATTGAAGTGGGTTGGCCAAAATCTTATTAGAATGGGCTAGTCCAGATCATTGGGCCATATCAGTTAGGTTGGTTTTTTTTCTTTATATGGGATTGAGGTGGCCCTATTTTAATAATTTTATATTTTTATAAATATAGAGCTAGCACTTCCTAATTTAGTTGATTGGATTGATCCAATCCATAAATTTTATAAAATTTTAATATAATCACCTAATTATATTTTAAATAATTTTAAATAAAAATAATTTTAAAAATACTTTAAATATTGATCTTTTTGTCTGTATTAACTTTAAAAATAATTATTTTTTTTTATAATTACATATATTGCTCATGATGGTAGACTCGTATAAAATTAAAAAAAAATTAATTTTTTTATACATCATATTTCGATCCCGTATGTGAGTGGCCGCCCGGGTGCACAAAAAATTTCACATAATCAAATCTCAATCGCCCCTTACTTCCTCCAGCTCTCTCCACAAATTTATTTGTGAAAAATATTTTTGCCTTTTTTGAGATAATCCGTTCCACGTGTCACGTCAAAATCTAGGACTCCCTCTTATTACCGGAGAGGGGAAGAAAATCTGACCATTGATCAAGGTAATTTTCAAATTTCTGACATGATCGCTAATCGTCGATGCCGGAAGTGATGGCTTATATCGGCCCTCATTCCGGCCGTTTCCAAGGCTCCCACCCGAATGAGACTCCCGAGAACAGACTAGAAATACCCAACAGAAAACCGCCTCCGTATTCGGCCGCTCCAAGCCACCGTCCAAGCTTCCCTATTCGGCCGCTCAAGCCTCCCACCCGGTTGGGACTCCTTAGGACGGAAGAAATAGAGGAAAAACGGGGGAAACAATAGGAAAAATCAACGAAAACAAAGGAAGGACGGAAAAAATTTAAGGTAAGACCTTTCCACGATTTTTTTTTTTTTTTGCTTTTCGCTTCTTTTTTCTTTTCATTTCATTATCTTTTGCAGAGATTTGTGGGAAAGGAGAGCATTTGAGAGAAATTAGAGGGGTTTCTTATTCCGATTGTGTATATGGGATTTTGTGTGAGTTGCGACGGTGTGGGTTTCTTAATCTTGGTATAACTATCAAAAAAAGATTCTTATTTGGCTATAAAATTTTCAATTTATGGGGTTATAAGCTAGTCTTTTTATTATTTTTTATTCTAGTGTAACCAGAAATTCATTAAATTTGGGTTCTTCTTGGTGCCCGCCCCATTGGATTTTTGTTCGTCTTCCTTACTGTTCATCTTCCACTCTCTACAGTTCGCAAAGATGCCCCTGGAAAACGTAGCAGCGCCTGTCTATCCTGGTCATTATCATCTCTATTTTAATAAAGCTCCAACGATAATTTTTTTTTATGTAAAGGTGTTTTTTGAAAAAAATTAAGAAGTGATGCCCATCAAATGTTTCTCTTTGAACTAATCAGAAACATAAATTATTGTGTGTGATCGGAAATTTGAAACAAGAGAACTTGCAAGCCTTTTTTTTCTACAAATTTGAATTCAGCTTAGTGCTCTGATTTTTTTTTTTTAGGTATATTTTCCGATGAAATATTTACTAATTTTTAATATAAAAATATTTTTTCCTTATCGAAGCGGTGATTGAAAAGCCTCGTAAAAAGGTAATATGAAGAGCTCGCGAGTACGATAAAAAGGAGCAGCCGGTCCGGACAAAAAGACCTCCAACTCAACGCCCTGGAGAACCATAGCTGGAGCTCCCCTTTCGCCGTGAAGCGGGAGGCCACGGTGGCGAACGGCGGCCTCTACTGCGACGGGTGCGGCGGCTGCGACTTCGAAGCCGGCGACGATGGCTTCTTCTACTGCCAGCAGTGCGGCTCCCAGAGCCAGGAAGTCGTCGCCACCGGTTGCGCCGACGAGGATATCCACGGCGACGGCTCCGGCCCCGGCGCCGTGTACAGTATCTTCCACCACCGCGCCCGGCGGCAATCCGATGCCCCCTCCGCCGCCCCCAAGATCTCCAAAGACGAACTGCTCCGCTCCCTCACCCAGTCTCTTTCCGGCTCCGCCGTTAGGAGGGAGGACGCGGAGCCCTCGCCGGCACGGCCCTACGGGTTCGACGATGAGCCCTCGGAGCCCCGCGACTTCGGGTCGGGGCTGTGGCCCGACGCTGAGACTCTCGCTGGCGGGATACGGCTCCGGTACGTGCAGGGGATGCAGGTGATGATCCAGCTCCAGTGCGAGGCCCTGGTGGAGAGGTTCGGGGTGAGCCCGCTGATCTGCGGGATTGTGGGGGACATCTGGCTGCGGTATGTGGCGTTGTCGAGGGTGTTTGATGAGAAGTGGGTGGAGAAGGTGATCGCCGAGTCCGAGGCGGCGGCGGCGGCTTCAACAAATTTCCAGGACGGTGAACCAGGCAAGCTCTCGCCCTTCATTTTGTTTCTTTTTCTTTATCTCAAAGAGAGTAAAATTGCTTCATTGTTTCAGGTGAACCCCGTTGATCCTCTTGGTTTTTAATGGAAATACTTTATTTTCACCTCTAAAGTTTGGATTTTGAAATTGAAGTAGCTAACTTTGAAAGAGTAATAAAGGTGGGGTTTAGTTGAAGAAGTAGAAGGTTTCATCTTGAAAGGTTATAGGGCTTTAATATGGTCGACATAACTTAAAAAGAGCATGACTATTATCAGAATTTATTCATGGAAGATCAATATCACTAGAATTGAGTTCTGTGTTCGTGGTATTGCATGCAAAATTGCTCCCTTTTGGAGTATTCTATCTGTTCTCTGTTGTCTTAAGCTAATTCCTCCATCTCCATCTAGTCTTTCTACATATTTGCAGTGGTTTCTCATTGGTTATTTCTCAGATCAGTGCATATGGTTGGACTTTGATACCTATGATGTCAGATTGCTGTTGTATGAAAAGGAGAACTTATAACTTCAGCCTATCAAACACCAGGGTAGTCTAGAAAAATGCTATTTGATGTTCATGTATGGTTCCCTTTTTCTTGATGTGCTAGTACCACTGCATTAATAGAGTTTCTTGATGTTGCCGTTTTATGCAGCTTAGGGTTTCAGTTTTTAGAGCTATAGTACTGTAATCAAATTGTCAATTGAATCATGAGGTACATTTTCACAAATCTCAATAGTTATCCATCTTTTATAGAGGTCCTATCATACAAAGAACAACATCTCTAAAAGTCTTAATACACAATCAATTTTTTCTGGAAGTTTCACTATCTTTTCCATGATATTTTGCTTGATTTTATAGTTCAAGCTATGTGGAATTCATCTCAAAATTAAGGTTAAAAACTTTTCTAATTCACATCATCAAAAAAAAAAAAGAAAAAAAGAAAAAAAAAGAAAAAAAAGAAAAAAGAAAAAAATCATTTCCAGTCACATATTGTATTCTGGCCAGGCAGTTATTAGACTTATTTTTCTTCTGTAGTTGACTTTCTTTCTTTTTTCAGCATCCTATTTGAATTGATTTTGGTTGACATGTTGTTTCTATCTACAGTTTGCTAACGTTAACTTGTATCTTTGGCTGCAGAACAGCAAAAACCTTCTAAGCATATAAAAGCTAAATATAAAATGGAACCTCACAACTCATATGGACAGAGAGCAATATATATTTGGTTTCGTTCATTGAGAAAGACAATACCTGTATATTCTTCATTGGCTATTTCGTTTCTTGTTTGTCATATAGCACGAGAAGCAATCCTACCAACAGATATTTGTAAATGGGCATTAGAGGGCAAACTGCCCTATCTTGCTGCATTTGTGGAATTGGACAAGTACCTTGGAAGTCCTTCAAATGCTTGCCCTTTGAGTACAAGATTTTTGTTTAGGCCTGTTCGAGCTATTGGAGCATGGCATTTAGAAGCTGCAGCTGGTTCTATTGCCCAAAATATTGGCCTTCGACTCCCTTCTGTGAACTTTTATGCAATTGCATGTCGCTATTCAAAAGAACTCACTCTTCCATTGGAAAAAATAATTCCACATGCATGTCGCCTTTATGAATGGTCCATCCCAGCAGAGTTATGGTTATCTAGTAATGCATCTAGAATTCCCACTCGTGTTTGTGTGATGTCAATATTAATTGTGACGATAAGGATCTTGTATAATATACATGGCCATGGGATATGGGAGATGAGTTTATCTGATCGTGACAGTTCTCCTTCATGCTACACCAGAGTCAATCATAATCCCGGTGAACTAAAAGTGAGCTCTGTACCAGACTTTGGGGAGATAGGTGGGGATGCCAAAAAATTTTCTTGGACCATGGGTTCAACGTCACAAAATAAGGTATTGCATAACAAGGCCACTGAGTTTGACACTAAAGAATTGTTGGGCATTCTTGAAGGTGCATATGATAAGATCAGCGATGCACATGGTAAGTAACCTGTAAATCATTTAATTCTTGTATGTATGCAGCAATAATTCACTATAAATTTTGGATTGCATTGAGATTTGCCTAGGGCTCGAGTACAGACCATTTGAGTACTTTATAAACTGAAGTGAATCATCATTTTTGAGTTACTTTCTTATATAACTAAAGAATTTGAAGATTTTTTGAGTTACCGTGTTGAAAAATTAAATAATTTATGATTTACTGCATTAAATAATTGAAGAAACAAAACAAAGTAACTTCTTAAATGGTTAAGTATCCATCATATTTCATTGGGAAAGGCAACAAATTTTGACAATATTTCATGATTGGTGCTTGTATGGTTACATAGTAATGCAGACAGTCATGAACATGATCACTTTTTTCAAATGTCATCTAGTGCTGTAGTTTATCTTCATAGGCTTGTGAAGATATGTAGTAAGAGTAGGATTCTCTTATTTCCCATTCAACTGAACCCAGTTAAGAAAAATAAAGAAAAATTATGCCATGGCAACTTCCATTCTCTGGAAAAGAAAAATAAAGAAGTTTCTACTCGTACAAAGTCAACCTTCTATATTTTGACAAAATCACTTGAGTAAGTTGGAACTCTGTCCTTGTTGAAGGCTAAAATTTCAAAAAAGGTAGATCAAGTTATCATTCCATGAAGATGAAAAGCCTTTGAGGAAGCTTTTGTCTATGATCATTACCGCTATATGATTATTTAATCAGTTTCCTGTTGTTTAATTAATGAGCTGCAGCCATAGCCTGAGAAAGTCAACTGTCATTGGTGCTTTGATACCTTGCTATCTCATAATTTGCTTTTCTGTTGACACAGATTATTCCAAAGATTTGCAGTCGTATCTCAAGTATTGCAAGGATATTATTTTTGCTGGGATAACTACATCATATGATGAGGAGATTTTAATAGAAAGATTATGGAATATATACGATAAGCAAGAGGTACTGTATGGCTTCAGCCATTTATTCTAGTTCAAGAGTTTTACATTGTACTAGGTAGGTCAAGAATTGGAGCTTGCATATTTATCTAGGACTTCACAGTGTTATTTTACTATATATGCTGTACAATGTTTCCTCGGGTTGCTATGGTGCATGCATGAGCAGATGGACATGGTATCTTGAAGGCCATTTTACCATATGAGCTGTCTATTATTTTTTCTAGTGTTATACTACATACACAAGCAGATGCGCATGGTATCTTGAAGGTCTTTTTTATTTTTGTCCCTTCCTATAACCATCCATGATATGGCAATATCCTATTAAATACATTTTTAGAATTCTACATCCTAGGCTCCAATTTATGTGCACAGTGAGTAGGAGCTCGTGTGAAATATTTTAGAGCAATTTTATTGTGCAAGAAATTATTATTTTTTTCCTTTTCTGATCTTCTTGTACAAGTTTATTATGTAACCTTGAACAAGTTGTATGGTAGGTTGCACTTCAACCTGTGTATTTCTCTTGTCCTGAGTGAAAAGCAAAGACATCTCCCTTGAGGTAGGGGCTGCCACAGACTGGTTTCAAGGTTAAGTAGTGTAGTAGCCTCTGGCCAGGTTGAGGCTTCTTCAATCTTACAAAAAGTAGTTAATCAAAATTGAAAATGGGAGAAAGATAATACATGATCATAAACTAGGACCATGTGCAACAAGCATTATTAACAACTGGGTTCACTGTATGAGTTGTTTGCCAGCAATATCAGTGGCTACAATCTATTTAAATGTGGGCTTTTCATATCCTTCCTCAGAACTCAATTCCAGATTATCTACTATTCCTTCTTGATCTTTATACATAAGTACTCCACATCTGATTCTGAACAATCTTTATTATATAAGATATCTTCTACTACTGAGTTCCTTGTGAACTTCTGATTATATCAAGTCATGTAATTTCATGCTCTCTTTCGACTTTGATAGAGTGTTGTTAGTTAAGCGTATCTATTTTTTCTGAACATGCTTCTAATTGAGTGCATGTAAAAGAGTATAACAGATACATAATTAATTATCAATTTTTACCCTTAACCTTGCCTAAGCTTCTAAGAAGTTGATTTTTGTGCCATTGAAGAGAATTAAGGACTGTTAAGACTGCATAGGAGCGGCAAATAATTTATGCTATCTGAAGGCATTTATTGTCAGATCATACATCAAAAAAAGATTCCACAGACTGCCAGCAGAATTTTGCCTGATGATAAGTTGAGAACTTCATTTGGTAATCCAAGTAAAGCATGAAATGGAACTCTGGCATTTATAGACAAGAATACTAGTGAATTTTTGGGCTGGTAAGATTTTGCTTGATTGACTATGGCAATTCTCTTTCAAGTCTATTGCAAGGTTATGAAATTCAGACCATGGAATCATCATTTTGCTTTATTTACTTTCTTGCTTGGTCTGTCTGGTCATGCTCAAGTTAGATACTTCCTTTCTTTCTGGCACTCGTGCATGCATGTGTGTCTGCATGTGCGCATGCACATGTATGTATTCCCCTATTTGATAGAACTTTGTAGATGCACAAAAAGCTGGATAACAATTGAAAAATCAAAAGCCACTTTTCCCTGTTTCTTCATCATAAAGTTTACCCTTGTGGTTAGTGCCTCGTGACCATATTTAAGGGCTGCTGTCAAATCTGCTTGTTGCCACAGGCTGGATCAAGTCATGGTGGGTATGTCTGGGTCATTTGTGTCTGGCCTCTTTGAGTCAGTTCTTTGGATGGCTTTATGTCTGCCCTCATTCCTAACCTGATAATTCAAAACTTGGCTGGCAGTATTATTATTTTTCTTAAGCCCTTGTCAACCTTATCTTATTTGTTATTCTTTTAATCCTTTTTTCATGTCCTGGTTCTTCTATTTCTTGATGTTTCTGGCTTGCAAGTTTGGTGTGCTGCTTTGAGCTCATGGGTTAATGTAATCAGAGATAGGCTCTCTGTGACTTGATATTTGAATCCATGTAATTTCAGGTTGATAATCTACAAGAGGATGCAAAATTTGAGTTTCTTGATTTGAAAGGAAAGAGACTGAGAGACGAAGTACCTAGTAGTGAATCAATTAACTCCAAGAAACCAAGGGAAGATAGCAAAAGCAGCCTGAATGAAGACATAGGTAGATCGTTGGATACACCAATGGACAGCAAATTAACCAGCACATATGAATTTCTCAGAAATGACTCTGGCCTTTGTAATACTTCTTCAACGTCTTGCAAAAGTTATACACTAGACAAGATGAAGATTAACATGGAAGAGAATGGCTTCCAGTACCTTCCTCCAAGACTTCATCAGAGGACAGATGGTTATCTTCACTACAAGAGGAAGAGAGTTGATGGGAAGCTTATTTATGTTGCACATGCTGACTACTATATAATATTACGGGCCTGTGCAAAGCTTGCTCAGGTTGATGTTCGGGTGATGCATTTGAGTGTCCTGAAATTTGAGAGAAGACTTGCTTGGATTGAGCAACAGATTGAGAGCAGCTTGAAATCTTTACCTGAGAGAATGACAACAATGACATAATGACGGGCTGATGACATGTGTTGACTATGAATTTTCATCCGCAGCAGAGGAAAGAATAGTGTTCTTACTTTGTTTTGTTCAATCAGTACTGTTTTGTTTTATTTTTCTATTATGTTAATATTACTGATAATGAATAATTTGTTGGGGCCCATTTTTTAAGTCGGGGGCTGAATGAAACCTAAATTTCAGTTTTCTGCATCCTTCATTTGTGAGAACAAGATGAATTCCAGGTAATACCTCAGCTTATTTTGCCTACCCCTTTATTTCACACTTTCAACGGCAAATTTCATGTTTCGACCTTATATCACTCTTAAATTCCACCTTTTTATGTTTTAATTCTTGCATCAGAGAATCAGAGAAGGCTGAATTCTCTGAATTCTCATGATGTCAATGAGTTCCTCCAGCTAACCTGAATTAGTCATCTGAATCTTTTCTTTATCTATTTGGGTGATCGATATGCTCTGTAGTAACACTTCTGTCACATATGTCATATATTTGATCAGGTTCTTTCAGCTGGATCATGCAACTTTGAGCCTTTTGTTCTCTCCTTGGAAGGATTGATACCAACTGAAGAGGATGACGCTTTGGTTTATTTGTTCATATTTTTAAATGCTTTGTCCCGGAACCATTAATTAGTGGGCATTCTGGTTTGTCATCAGGTAATGTCTATCATCTGCAAGAGATTGTGATTCATTTGCCAGGAATATTTCTTGATATTAAAGAGGAAAGGTAAGACAAAGCTGGCATTGAGCCTTGCTTCTATCTACTTACTAGTTATTTGAAAGAGATATTAATGGTTTTAGTGAAGATATTAGATCTCTATAATGTTGGTATGTAAGATATAGTGTCCATCCATATTTGTATAAGGTAAACTAGGTGTGCATCCATCCATCTAGTTTGCATTGCCCTAACCTCTTCTTGCCTAGTGCATACGAGACGATTCTTCTAGTGTCTGACATGACAGCGGACACGTGGGGTTGAATGTGTTCTTTTTTTGTTGGCCTCTGGGGGCGAGGTTGGAACACTTTTGGCTGGTTTTATTTTGTTCTAGATTGCCAGCACTCTTTAATATAAAGATTATTTGGTCCCTAGCCTATGTCCTCTTTACAAACAACGAATCCAAAGTTGAAAGGGCTCCAGTTGGAATGAACCCCATGAGTAAGAGAAATTATATCCTACGTTATGCAGTGCACACCGTCAATTATAGCTCTCGTGTGAAGTAATAGAAAAACCTAAATCAATTTGTGATTACCGTATTGCTAAAGAAATGAGTGGTTGTGATTAGTGTCATGCACAATCATATGATGTATGCCATGCAGAATATTATTTCTCCACAAGTAAAGAGATTCGAAACTCTTGAAGTTATATTTTTTGGGTTGCGTGGACCTTGTTCCTCTGCATATTATATCATAGACCTAGAAAAGAATCTAGGAGTGGGACAATTTTTGGGGGATATGTGTATAAAGATCTGTGCATGGATTGGAATTTTCCATTGTTTTAGTATACAAATTACAAAATGTTGTGCTGCCTAGATTCTATTCAGCAAAATTCTGTTCCAAGGATGGAATCCACGTTGTACTCATGTGCATTCCTTTTTCTTGTCATAGTTGCCTGACATGATTTTTGATGATCAGAGGTTTGCACTCAATTTACAACATTTATTGAGGCACATTTTCTTGATATGTTGAGGCCACTTGTGGTTAGGTTGAGACTTGTACAATTGAGCTTTTTCAAAAAGTCCTAATGAGATTGCCATACTTCTATAATTTATTGAAAAAATGATTTAAGAATGACTTTTAGACTTGGGATATGGTAATGTGTTAGCACATAAACAATTAATTTATTAAAATATTACCTAATATTGTCCATGAAAACTTGAAAATATATAAAATTCTAATCAGATCTGTAACAATGACTTGAGGACTTTGCCCTCAAATTTGCTCATAGGTGGAAAAAGACAAATAAAAAACTTATTTAGTAATTTTTTAATTACACATCAATAATATTTAATTTTATAATTAGATAATAATTTTATTTAAATTAAAGGATGGACCTTCTCTTCCTCCCTCCCTCTCTATCTTTCTCAGCAAGTCTGCCTAATTACTTCCAGTGACAATTCTGATTTTTGCCTTTCAATCTTATTCTTTTATTTATTTATTTATTTATTTTACCAATCTGAACGGCGAAACCCGATTTAAATTTTATCCAGATTCTTCCAGGTGCCAATATAACTTCTCACAAGTGCTACGACTTGTGTGTCATCTGAGAAGGCTGTTTGCTGTTCTGGATCGAACAGCTGAACCACCACCAACTCACGGGGACCTCCTATAAGTGCGGTGTCTCCCGTCGCATTCCTTTCAATCTCAACCGTCCATCTTGCATCTCCCCCACTCTGCTTTAGCCACGTGGTGGGTTCCCATCGTTCCCCGTCACGTTGCCGCCTTCGCTGATACAGGCCAAACACTTAAAACATAATATAGAAAAATCAAAATAAAAGATTATGTCTCCAACACTATGAAGGACGAACAATCATCAGCATACAAATTCTATGCGAGAATCTCTATCAGCCATCGAGATTTCCCACCTAAAGAAATATGGGCAGAAGATCCCACGTTGCCCATATAATTATATTCTATGCGGACTTTACTACTTTAGATAGGAGAAATTAACTATTCTTCTGTCATAGTTCCAACTTCCAACGGGGATAAAAAAGAGAGGGAGAAAAAGAAAGAATTCGAGAGGCAGGGAGAGGGTGGGGGGTTCGGGTTGTATCTTTCGGGTCAAAGAACCTTCTCGCGTCCGTGATATCGGATCGAAAGAAGCCTCCAAACCTCCAAAGTTTCACCCTCTATGTAAACGCTCCCTATCTTGAATCTTTCATGAAATTTTTTCGGCAATTTTTATCAGTTTCTATACCTTTTTCTCTCTCGAAAGTCTCCCTTTTTTCCCCTTTTTTTAAAGTTTTAGAAAACACAGAATTTTTGCGGATTGAGAGGAATTTTAATCCGAATCTCTTTCTTGATGCCGATAGCTCGACGGTTTCGGGTAATGCGGGATTGGTTCGATGAGATCGCGGTGTAAAGCGTTGTAGATTTCTGATCGGAGGAGGCTATTAGAGGATTTTGGAGAGAGGAGCCATGGCTTGCCGAGGATGCTTCGAGTGCCTGCTGAAGCTTCTCAACTTCGTGCTGACGGTCGCCGGATTGGCCATGGTGGGGTACGGGGTCTACTTGCTGGTGGAATGGATCAAGGTCTCTTCTGGGGGTGGCGAGGACCCAATATCCCCTGTTAGCGATAATCCCGTGATGTTGACGCTCGGAAGGCCCATGCTTCTCGTCGCGCCCATCTCCACGAGCTTTGTCGATCAGCTGCCGAAGGCTTGGTACGTTTTCTTTTTCTGTCTTTCGGAATTTTTGGTGATGTGGGCATGTTTGCCCATGGAGAAAGATTTAATTTTGATGTGGTGGAAACCGTAATTTTGAAGTCCAATAAAAGATAAAATTATAATGCGTACTTGTTTTTATACGATGAAAGTTTTCATATTGATGCGTTGCCAATCATGATTTTTGAAGACTAATTTCATTATAATTGCTCAAATCTTGTTCTCTAATTAACTTGTTTGTATATGATGAATGGTTTAATTTTGATGCGTTGCCAACCATAATTTTCAAAGTCTAATTTCATTATACTTGGTCAAATCTTGTCCTCCAATTATGTATTATCTGATGTTTTTCTTGGTTTAGACATCTTAATTCTTGTTGACAAAGTTAGTCTTGGAATGTAGCAAACTCGCAAATGACAAGAACAGGAAAAAAATTATATATATAAAAAAGGGGGGGGGGGGGATATTAACCTTGTATTTTTTTCTTTCTTGAAATGATGAACAAGGAAATGAGTGTGAATATGCGGTATATAATGCAATTTTCGGTCAGTTGTCTTCTAGACATCTGTTTCTGTGAATTGGTAAAGATTTAAATTCTTCATGTATTTTTCATAGTACTTTTTGGTGGAAAGCTGAGTCTTGATTTTTGCATCAATGGTGTGATGAAACTCCCAAGGTTAGCATGCATGAGAGAACGTATGCTGCCAATGGTGCACACATCTTCTGATTTATTAGTGTATTTGTTTGCTTGTGTAGTTAGTTGGACATGTAACCAACTTATATGCAAATCTGCAGGTTTATTTACTTATTCATTGGTATTGGAGTTATACTCTTCATTATATCTTGCTGTGGATGTGTTGGAGCAACAACGAGGAATGGGTGTTGCCTCTCTTGTGTATCCTGACTTTTGATTTTTTTTCTTTTTTTCGGTACAATTGAAACATACAGACATGAACCCTTTTTTCTCAAAGAAAACACATCCACACATATTATTTGTTTATTTCCATCATTTTCTTTTCATTATTGTCAGTCTTTTTTTTTTTTTACATTTTTATTTATGGAATAGAAGGCAACTTTTCCTTTCACTGTACTTCATGAGTTTTCTCTTTTATGTTGGAAAAAAACTGCTTCATGGTTTCAAGCTTCCTGCCACCATACGCTGCAATAAGTAGACTTAATAGTTGAGCATCTTGCAAATTGATATTATCAAGTTCTTGAGGGTGCTCAGTGAACTTGAACTAGAACCTTCCGATGCATGAAGAAAATTGCTAATTTCTTATCAACATTGTTCTCAGCTTAAAAGCATTTATGCAATTGCATAAATGGATTGGGCTTTGTTTTGTCAATTTCTGTGCATTTCTTTCTTGATCACTAATATCAGTGGTTGTACCAAGAATCATATTTCCTATTGGGATAAGAATTTATGTTAATGACAACTTTAAGAAGATATGTGCTTTTGCTTTATAAAATGTCAGTCAGATGGAGAAAAAAAGAATGCAAATGGGTTAACCTTTATAATTTTATTTAGGTTGTGAGGTTGAGTATACACAGAATATACTAGGCCTTCATGTGTCAAATGTTGTGTTTGGTAGAAAATTAGCAGTTTTAGTGACTAGGACAGATGTAAGTCATGTAAGTTACCAGCTTGTTTAAGCCCAGAACTTGATATTTGTACCAATTTGAGGTCAACAAGCTAGGGCCATTCAACTTGTCTGTTTTTTATGTGGTTTTATATAGGAAATCTGAATTCTTTGGCCAGTAATCGGTGCCTAAAAGATTGATTCAGTTTGTTATATAATGCTAGTCAACTTTCCTTATTGTATAGGTTCATTTCAAGTCTACAAAATGCTTGGAGGGTTATCATAGATGGAATGAGTTTATACTGTGAGAGAAATCCTTACACTCAAACTTCTTCGAGGCTTTAGGGTAGCTCTGCACTTGCCAAAAGTTGCCATCCATGAATATAATAATTCTCAGAGGGTTGCTCTTATATTCACAGTGGTTTGGAAAAAGTCAATTCAACCCATCCATGGAGCATTACTGACTTAGACTTGTGTTCCATAGCCACTGTACATGGCTGGAAATGGTTTGGATGATAATGCTAATGATAGGTCAGCATACTTAGGAGACAGTCTAACTACCTCTATGAGGCATTGGTGTCAAGTATTCTGGTTTCATATATAGTAGTCTAATTACCTTGATATCTTAACATTAGGACAGAGCTAGTGGTCAAGGTTGAAAGCTTCAGTATGTAACATACTCTGCAGTTCAAATACACATGATGCTGAAGCATGGCTTGATATGCATTTGGTGTTCCATAACTTATCAGTAATCATCCTGTACACCAGAATATATGCCATAATGTGATTTTTCTTTATCTATTGGGTCATCCTTCCTCAAAATTTTTGGCATCCTGGTGTATGATTTGTCCTCTGCACAACACTGACTAACAGGGGGTCAAATCCCACATTGTTGGTGAGAAAACTTTGTCTCTCCAAGTTCTCTTCTTTTTCAATCTCGTGGGTTCTATACTGGATTCATAACTCGAAAGCTATTCTGATCCTTCAATAATTGGTGCTAAAACTCCAGAAATTACAAATGTCAATATAGGAATAACGCTTGATATTATCAGAAATGCCTAGAAAGTCAATATTGGTAACATTGATAAATCAGTGTTTTTAATAAAATATGCTAAATGCTTGTCCTGATTAAATGAATATATACAAAAGAGAAAAATCAGTTTTTTCCAAATATCCACTTCAAAATATGTGAATTTCTAAAATAAGACATGACCTGAACCTAATTATAGTGATTCAATAATTGGGATTCACCACTATTTTCCATTTTTTCTCAAATAGATGTGTTTCTTTCATGTACCTTAACCATAATCATCAAGCCTTGTCACAATTAGCTGGGTCGGTTTATGAATCATTACATGTATTCTTACATACTAATGTGAAATTTTCAAAGTGATGGGAAAACAAATGTTAAACCTTTCGGATTTAATTATGCATTTTTTAGCAATAAATGTAACATATGTTTGGTTGCTAATTGGCAAAATAATTGAAGCTTTAATATGATTAAAGGAGGTATGCATGTTTGGAGGAACTAGTAGGCGTTCTGGATAAACTAACTATATATATAAGAAGGTAGCTTTGTTGTTTGGAGCTGAACTACATGCTTAGGTTCTTAAAACTAGTCTACTTATCACTGTGAAGCTACAAAAACTTAGTTAAACAAGAGCGAAGTTCCTCTGATGTATAATTGAAGAGTGATGTGTGTATATTCTTGTCAGCATTTGGTAATACTTGATAGCATACTATTCCATAGTTTTGCTTTCACTTAGCTGTTGGTTGTATATGTTTCTTATACATGTTCACTGGTTTGAAGCAATGAAAGAACATTTTGGTTTGATCTTTCTATACTTGTACTACATTCACAAATAAAATGCAATATGTGTTTGGGCTATGCTGATAAATGCAAGATGTTTTAACTTAAGATGGTAACTGTTTATAGGAGTGAAGATGCTTGGTTGGATGCTCAAAACACACATACTGGGTTTTTTGCAACAACATAAATTTAAAAAAGAATCTTGATAAAGGATATCTTAGCAATAAAGAAATATATAACCAGTACTAAAGATTAGTTTAACTCTCTCTCTCTCTCTCTCTCTCTCTCTCTCTCGCTTGGTGAACTAGGATGGGAAGCCAGGCCAAAATTGGGTGAGGGTGGGATTGAACCCATAACTGATATTCAGCAACCAGTGATTTACTAACTCAACCAATTGGTCCCCTCAAGTTATCAGGTAATTTTAGCTGATTAATTTGGGTATCATGTTGGGCACTCTTTCAATAATTTGAAGCATCTATAAAACATTGATATTTTTTAGGCAAAGATCTTCTGCATTGCCCACTTGTCAAGTGAAAATGCATAGACGGCCTTCCTTTGTCATGCAAATGTTTGTGATGGAGCTAGAATAACACTCCATGTTTACTCAATAAATTTTAATAAAGATTAAACCATTAAAAAAAACTGAACATTCTAGCTTGTCAAGAATTAAACATTTCAGGCTTTTAGGAAATCATGCATGCTGGACCTGTTTTTGTTTGGTTTGGTTAGCTTGTTTCATAAGGTTTGGCAACATGCAACATAGAGATTGCTTCATCAGTATTAGAGGGCACAGACTCATGAAAAAGGATGACCATGTTGAAGACTATTGACATTCAACTGATAGAAGTCTAGAAGATTTCATCTTGGAATTTGTAAGTAGTTCATAAGGATTTTCAGCAGTTTGAGATGATTGAAGAGGACCATAGGAGAGATCAAAGAGGTTCATAAGGGGAAAGCAAAGACACATGCATTGCAAATAAATGGGACCTGCTTGCTAGTTCTTATGTGGTTATTGTTAGGGAACAAGAAACTAGATTCATTAATTCATCAATCTGCAGTATGTAGTCAGATTTCTTATGGTTTTAATTTAAAATGCATGATATGCAAGACAGCTTGTTGGCTCTACTTTAGTTCATTTATTCTGTTGAGTTATGGTTTCCTTAATTGAACTAGTATTCTTTCTTAGTAATATTGTTGATCCTAGTAGAGCTGGCAGCTGCGGCTTTCATCTTCTTTGATCACAGTTGGAAAGATGTGAGTTTCTCTGATCTTATGCTGTTTCCTGGTTCGCTTTTCCAATATTTTTCTTGACAATGATCTTTTGTGCAGGCAATTATTCCTGCTGACAAAACGGGGGACTTCGACATGATATATAGCTTCTTAAAGAAGAACTGGAAGATTGCAAAATGGGTTGCGCTAGGAGCTGTTATTTTGGAGGTCGATCTGGAATTCCCTCCTCATTATTTACTGTTCAATTAGACATGTAGTTTTTGTCCTTTGATTATCTCCTATCAAGGTTTTAAATCCCGTGAGATAGAGCTGTCTTGATTTTCTCATGGAATGGGATGTGCCGCTGTTTCGTTCCGTCTCGATACTCGGGATAGAGGATGTCCCAAGACATTCCGTTTGAGATACTGGGATGCTAGTAGGACGTCCCGACACATGGGATGGTACCCCATCCCAATGTCTTGCGGGGATCTGAATCCTTGCCTCCTATATCTCAATATACCTTCAGCACTAGTTTAACTCTGTGTTGCATGCATATATTCTCTTGCATCTGCTGGCCCTACCATTCCTTGTCTTTCACCAATTCCCACTTCTGCATCTCTTTAATTTGCACTTTAAACTTGTCATTTTGTGAAGTACATCAGTTAAATTACTTTTCATTATGCAGGCATTGGCATTCTTGCTAGCTCTCATGATAAGAGCAGTAAACCAACCAACAGACTATGATAGTGATGATGAGTACATTGCTCCAAGACGTGGTATCCGTCAACCATTGATCAACAGGCAGGGTCTTCCACCATCAGGGGTGCCTAGTCTCGACCACCGTCCAAGCCGGAATGATGCCTGGAGTCAAAGGATGAGGGAAAAGGTACCATGTATTTCATATTATCAACATTGTTTAATATGTACTTGTTGAACCATCTTGTGCTAAACTCTTGGCGCCTTGCTGACAGTATGGTCTTGATACATCGGAATTCACCTACAACCCATCAGATCCTAGCAGGTTTCAACAGGCAACAATAACTTCAGCAGAAGAACGCGGACGCTGTACCATACTTTGAAAGCTTGCTGTTTATCGGTCCGGTTTTCGTATAAAACTAAGTTTGTCGGTCACTGCATGTACAACTTGAGGTTTTTGGGAATGGTATTTTCCAGCTTGATGTGGTTGAGGGACTATTATCTGCTGTCTAATTCTAAACCATCAGCTCACGTCATCAGCAAAAATGCCATTTTCCCTACAGAAGTAACCTCTTTTGTTTTTGCTTGTTAACACATGATCGAAACTTCTTCACGTCTCAAATTGGTTGCTAAGCTATATCTGCACTCTATTCCAATGAGGGAAGAGCATCCAAATGCCAAAGGTTTGAACAAAACAATCTTGCAGGCAAGCAAGCAGGGGCCCAACCTTGCAAATGCTCTTTAGGTGAGAAGCCTTGGTGAACAATCAAATATTGCATTTTCTTCTCTTCTTGACCTTCTTTCTGATTTATCTTGATTCTGCTTTTGGAAAGAGTTTTTGCGAAGAGTAGCAGGTAATCAAGACCACTTCTAGAAGCAGCTGATCATTCTGCATTTGGTGATTTATAAACTTGTTCTGCTGAAACTTGCCTGATCAGTAGCTGGAAGATTTGGGGTGTGTGGGTGGAGATTGCAAAAGAGAGGGAAGTTGCTTGCCATCTGTTGTAGGCACAACTATTGGCATCCAAAACTGATTCTTTTTAACTTTGCTAGAATTGCCTTTGGTCTTGGCTTGCGAATATTGAGAAAAATACAATGCAATGCTACACATGGACAAGAGAAACTGAAAACAAAAATAGGAATTGGAAAATGCACACCAAGAGTAATGTAAATCTGCAAACCAAAGACCGGTCGGTTAGGGTTCTAAGAAGGCAAGGTAATCTATGTTGTTGCTATATGATCACAATGGTCTATAATTTCATAATCAACGCATTATTATAGCAGAGTTTATCTAGCTCTGAGTTCACTTTTTAATTTGTTATGGTTGGTCATCATTAAACGTTATAGCCACATATAATAACGAGAAAATGATGGAAGTGCCATATCTAACATTATTCTTGTATTTTAAAAAAATATTATATTTAAGATATATTAACTTAAGAAAGAATAATAAATTTGTAGTTGTGCCAATACATGCCAACATTATCATTTTTTTTTTTTTTTTGGGGGGGGGGGGGGGGTGTTGGGGGGGCCAAAATATGTATCATGATGCTGCAAGAGTCCTATGGCATCTATCCACACCTAATAAGTCCTTACATTAACCATTATAAACTTATAATAGCTGTCTAAATCCTTAAGGATGCGTTTGGTTAAGAGTAGCGTCTTTCTTTGTTTCTTTGATTGACCTTGACTTGCTTGCGAGGAAGATGACTATTCTGGTGAAATAGACAGCCCGATGATTGAATCGGGATCACCCACCCCTCCGATATAATTTACCAATGGAAGAAATATGTATCCTTCAATGAGTGAAACTCCCAAGGCCTTTCTCGCTGGGCGTGCTTGCATCTTAAATTAAAAATATATATTTTTTTAATTTTTTAATTTTTAAAAAATAAAAATAAAAAACAACGTTCGGTAACACCATAGAAAACAAAAAATAAAATTAAAAAATAAAAATAATTATTTTTTTATAAAAAATATATTTTTTATTTTTCTAATTTTACTTTTCTTCTTCTCGATTTACTCCGACTCGCCCTGACGCTCGAGTTACTCGCCTAGTGTTTGTACTCCTTTCTCCATACCTTTTGGCGGTGCGGGCTTCGTCCATCGCCCTCAATGAGCCAGAGAAGGAAAGTAGCTCTCGGATCGCGTGAGCGAGCTGCAGCGGCCGCCGTTGTCCTCTTCTTTGCCGCAGGGGCTGGTGGGGGTGGACTGGAGAGCCCTTGGCGAATCGAGACTCTGACGGAAGAGGTGGCGCATGGCGGCGATGAGGTCCTCCACCGGGTTGGCAGGTGGCGACGCGGATAGGAAGTCCCGGGAGAAGCTCATGTGGCGGTTGAGCGCCTCCTCCATGGAGATCCACCGCATTGAGATCCGCCGCCCGACGGGGCAGATCTCGTCCTTGATTGCCTTTCCTCTGATGCTTTCACTTTCCCCTCCCTCCTCTGTTGCTGTTCCCGCGAGCCCGCTTCCTCAGGATCGGTGCCTCCATCCACGCCGCCGTCATCCATTCTGGCCTTGAGGTCAATATCTTTGTCTGCACCGTTCTTATCGACTTCCATGACAAATGCTGTGAGATCAAGGCTGCCAGGAGGATCTTTGATTCTATAGAACATCGAAATATGGTATAGAACATCGAAATATGGTATCTTGGATGGCTATTGTTGTTGGATATCCAAATTCTATTGATTTAGATTTAGGTAGGGTTCTGTTCGATAAAATGCCAAAGAGAAATGTGGCAACTTGGAATGCCATGATTGATATGGCTATGTCAAGTCTGGAGATTTGCTCAATTTTGATGAGATGCCCGAAAGGAATGCAATCTCCTTTACTTCGTTGATCAATGGGTATGCAAAAGTTGGAGACTTGGCATCAATTAGTTACCAAACATATTTTTTTATTTTTATTTTATAATAAAAATAAAAAAAATAAAAAATATTTTGTAGAAAATAAAAAATAAAAAACAAAAAGTATAATCAAATGCATCCCAAATTAATCAATATGTGAGGAGTGGCATTATCAGGAGAGATTATATCTTGCGCCGATTGCGTCATCTAGTTGCACATCATGCACTCTGCCACTCAGATTGTCTCATTTTTATAGGAGTGCACATCATGCACTCCTATTTATCATGCACTTGTCCATTTAATTGGCCCACGGGAATGAGACGATCAGATTACTGTAGTGCACATTGACAAACATTAAATGATGCCTATAACCCGAAAGGGTGACAAACCTTTCTGAACAATCCTGGCTGTATATTTCATTCAATCAAGGAAAGGAATTCTAATTTATCCGGCCAATAATTGGTTTCACTCTCGTCCTATTCTCCTGATCACATTAAAAAGTTTGTCTGACATGACTATCGGTTTCTCCAACAGTTCCCATATTACCTAACTACGGAAGACTAGCATCAAAGAAAGGTACCATGGTTATTGTCATCAGAAGAAAAAATGATCCAAAAGTACGACCATTGAAAAATTTAAGCTCCATAAGCAACACAAGCATCAGTATTCAGGATGTCCTGCACTTAGGGACAAGCTTCAGTCCTGGTTTCTCAGACAAACCTGTAGCAGCCTCCAAGAGGACTTTCTGGTAGTTATGAAATTATTTGTTGTTGCATCATTGTCTTGACTTGGATAACATGGTTTATATCTTTCATGGTTTTCTGAAAGTGTTATGAGTTTATATACATACATGCATACATACATCCATACATATAGATATAGAATATAGATATCAATGTCAGATTCCAAACCTATCAATTGACATCATTTATCAACTTGTGCACTAGGCATGGCCTAAAGATCAGTGGTGGTCTAATAGAAGGATTGTTCAGTCTGGACCATGGGACTACGCAAGGCTTTCTTTTCAATTCTCAACTTCTGGTCTTTGCAATACGTATGTATGGTTATCAGTGTTCAGTATGTTTGCATCGAAGCATATAGTTCAATCTATAAATTGACAGCCACCATAAGAGATTGCTTTTGGAAGGGACTACTTTTGAAGAGGCGGTGGAACAATAAATTGCTACGAATCTATGAAATCTTTCTTTCACCCGACATCATGGTCCTTTAGTCTCTCTTTTAGTGTAGGACTGGATTGCCAGCGATGAACGTAAAGACTAAAGATCAGATCTTCCACTTGCCCCTCTTTAAATCATTTGGATCAAAAGTTTGGTTCCAACTTTTCTTCCTACCTACTTTTTCCTACCATTCTGCTGCCATCAACTAACCTCTCCTACTTTGTAAATGCTTGTGTCGTTGTTTGTCTCTTCAAGCCTTTGGAAGCCATGTAGAATTCGGGTAAGATCAAATCAGCCACAAACTTTAGCATTCAGTGGAAGGTCAAGCTTGAGCTGTTTTTTAAGAGTCAGGACCCCACAGGTCGCTCACACTATTTTCATCTTTAGCGCTAAATAAAAGGCATTCAAACTTTCCCCATGGACTTCCCTTTCTATCTCATCCAACTCCCTCCTTTGTTGTTCCCTTCTCCTTGTCCTCAGCTTCTATTCGTCTTGTGGGCTCTCTCCTCCCCTCCTTACTGACCCACGCACACAGAGCTTGCTCGGCACGTCGGAAAGAGGGAACCCAATTCCCATCCACAGCTGTCACCATTTATGATGACCTCGGATTCCAAATTCTGTAGCGTGCATCTTGGTTGGCTCCGCCTGGACCATCCCCGTTGCCTTTCCTGATCGGAAGTGGGTCACCTCATCCAAACCATCCCCATATCCATTCACCCATCACTCTCCTTCTTCTTCTTTTTTTTTTTTTTTTTCAATCGGCATGTGGTTGAGCCGACTGCACAGAAGAAAAAATTCTCTCAATCCATTCAATCTGAATATTTCAAAAAAAATAATATTTTTTTTATAAAAGTAAAATTTATATCCTGATAATAAAATTGAGATACATAATTTTTATTTATAATGGATCGAATATTTTTCTGATAGTTTTAACGTGACTCACTTTTTTAAAATAAAAATAATTAGTAGAAAAGCTAAAGTTCTATAATAAATTGACCTTAACTTTTATATTGATTAGTATTGTTCCGTCTAATTTTTTTTAGATTAGGAGATACATCTAATCAAAAATTTTTTTAAAAAAATAAAATCAATTTAGTTATCATCTAGGATCCAAATGATGGAATTTGGATCAAAAATCATATAGTATATTTAAAAAAAAAAATGTATCATATGATCAAATTATATCTTTCAAAAATCTATCATATAATTTAGCTTTTCGATATGAAATTTTTTACTCTCAAATCTTATCCAATCCTATTTCTAGTGCCAATATGATCCACATCAAATTCAATGACCCGTCTGGATCGACCGTGTAGGTGCCGGTTGCAATCTTTGACCGCCACCTAGTCACATCCCCACCACCGCCGTGGCCCATCATTAGAATTTGTGGCTCTGGGTACATATATAGACGCCGGCAGGTTCCGTTGACGACGGGCACTATATGCTGCATGGCCTGAACCAAGTGGGAGGCGGTGGAAATATTCTCTCATCCTTGTCGAAAGAGATGCTTTGCATGGAAACTGAAAAGAAAGGCATCATGGTTGAGCTCTGATCAATGTTCAATCCATCTTGCGGCCCTGGTTCTTCAATGCAGGTGCAAGGACGGGGGAGGACATCCTTGTCGCCAGCAACTTGGAACTTTTATGCTGCCTACTCTTCAACCCAACCACTTGCTTTTTCACCCCCTTTTCTTTAAACTTGGTCAGTCCTACATTGCATCTTTCCTCAGAGTTGATTGCAACCAATCATCCATCTGTTCTGTTATTGATTTTGGATTGCATAGTGGATGCTGCGACCATAACTTGGAACAAGATTCTAGGCTTTCAAGATCCTTGTCGGTAGACCATGAAAACCAGGAAAGGAAAGCGTTCTGAGGTAATTGCACCACTTTTAGTGTTATTCTACTAGGCGTTTGTGTCATTTGAGAGCCAATTAAGTACTGTTATTTACCATGTAGAAGAAGGTAATTCCCCATCTGAACAAAACTAAGCACTGATATGAGTATACATGTGGATGCAAACTTAGTATTTTTGTCATAATTTTGGAGTAGTTTTTTTGGCCATCGATTGTCATGAGGAAGTGGCTCAACATTAAGCCGAAGGTGTGTGAGTTCAGTGAAGATGAGGCCGACACTGAGAGCGAAGATGATGGTTTGTAGATTGATCTTTATTTCTCTCTGGCAATTTATATTGATGAAAGATAACTCGTTCTTATGTTTGTCGATTAAGAGGATACTAACTACTACTGTTCATTTCAATTGTTCCCAGACGCAAGAAACACTAGCTTGAACTCGTTCTTTGAAATCGAGGGGAGTAAACATGCATACCCAACTCAAGCATCAGGTACTGGCAGAAATTAAGTATAAAGATATCACTTGTAAAATCCATCTAATCTTTCTTCATCACAATTTTGATCTGGTATTACACTTTGCTAGCCTTGAATTCTGTTAGTACTCTGTTTTATATGCTTGGCTAAAGCTTATTGTGTTTCCTGCAGCATGGGCTTCTTGCATTATGGACATCCCTTTTCCTCTTATCCTTTCTTTTATTTTTAGAAAAAGATGGGGATGTACTATGGACAAATTGTAGTGTTAACTGGTTTTGAGTTAGTCTCAAATTTTAGGCCTTCAGCAACATAAATCATTTTTTTTTTAATGGAGAACATTACATGTTACAGTAGATTTATTTGGTTCCAGATGCTTCCTCCTCAAAAATAATGAAGGACCTCTCAAAATAGAACCGAGCACTGTTAATCATCATCTGCAACATTATAATTTGCTAGAAAATAAAAATCACACATATTTTACGCTATCTATGGATCATGTGAAAGCAAAATTGACCATTTCATTGGTATGATATCATGTTGCAGCTTGATCTATAGTTTAGAAATATCCAGATTAGCGGAAATTTGATCTGTATATTTTAAAATATTTAGATCAAATCTACAGTTCAGCATTGCCAATTATATAGTTTATACTATGTTTGTGTTCACTGACTACTTTTCTACTGCTCATTTTTTAGCTTGATCATAACCAAGAGACTTCATTGTTTTTGACTAAGAATTATTTGGAGCCAAATACTCTTAGAAGCATCCTAGCCTAACTCATAGGAGGAGATCACAAATGCAAGTATTGCATATTTTTCTGTTTTTCTTTTGGTCTCGATGATGCTATAGAGAATTATGAGTGATGAGATGAACTGAAAGCCTTCCCCTTGCTCTAAGTCTCAACTTCCATTCTGCAGTGCTGGTTCCATAAATAGTAGCAAGAGTCTTTACATGCTTTTCATATGTTTATCTTGAGTGATGTTGACTTTATGTGTTAATATACAAAGATGTGAAGTTATTTATCTAATTTGTTGTGACAAATCCTGGTGCTCTGGGCTAGCAACAATCTTTACTAACCAAGATGCATACTACAGAATTTGGAATTTAAGATCATCATCATGATTTAGAAGCAATTCCAATTTTCCTTTGTTTGAGATTACTTAGTAAAGTTTTTTTTTTTTTTTCAAATGTTTTACAGTGTCCATTGGACTCAATTTATAGTGGATCTTGGTTTGTCACCTTACTTTGCTTTGATCTATTTTACATCATAGTTTCTAACTCTTTAGGAACACAAACAAAAGGAACCTTGTCAAGACGTCAGAGAAGAAAATCAGAAACTTTGCGTGTTCACTATATACGTAAAAAGGATGTGAGGTTTGGCTCTAACATACATTGATTTCATCATGTTCTGTTTCTGAAGTATTATGAAAAACTATAATGTTTCAGCTATTACAATGAATTTAAATAAGCTTTTATAATTTGCTTGGTGATTTGTCTTGGTAATCAATAGGGTGATGATTGGAACATGGAATGTTGCCGGAAGGGTCCCAATTGAGGATCTTGAGCTTGATGAATGGCTATGTACCAAAGAACCGGCTGATGTATATATTCTTGGGTGAGTACATCTTCATGCTATTGAGTTTTTCTAAATCTTTCCAAGTAACAAGTTTCCACCTTTTAAATTGCACTGCTGAACTGTCATTACACAAGGTGAATATCAATACTGTATCTTCCAGTTGTCTGGCTGTTCCCCAACTTAATATGATAAAAAGGATTACCAAACCTACATAGTAAATTTTTCCTCCCCTAACCACTCCTCATTTCAGTTTGAGTTTCATTCTTGTGTGTATAATTTAGATCCGGCTTCTATCGGTCATCTTACATGTCATCTCATTCTGCAGTTTTCAAGAGGTGGTCCCTTTAAATGCTGGGAATGTATTAGGACCTGAGGATAATAGGCCAATTCCAAAATGGGAGGCCATTATTAGAAGAACGCTAAACAAATCTTTACAACCTAAGACATTATGCAAGAGTTTCAGTGCTCCTCTCTCACCGGTTTCAAGGTCTTCAGCTCCTGGTGTTGGGAGCAACAGGTCTGCTCAGCTTGCTGATAATGGTTCCTTCAAAGGAGAAAGTCCAAAGGAGCTAATGAAGTTGGAGATGGGGTTACAATGGGACAGAGTTAATGCTACCAATGGTGCCAGTAAACTAGACTGGCCTGAATGTGCACTAGATACGCCATCACAAGCTTTGACTTCTGGATCAAAATTGAGAAGAGTCTGGAGCAGCTCTCCAAGAATTGGATTTGATTGGCTAGAGGAATCTCAAATTTGTGAGTCTCATGATTTAGCTGTGAATGTTGGATTAAAACGAGTTTACCATAGCTCAGGGAACCTTGGAATGCTGTGGTCAGAGCAGCAGGAGACATCTGATGTTCTTAATTCATTAAATGATGTTCCTGACATGATTTCTGAAGAGGAAGATTCTTCCTCAGTAAACATAACAGACAAACATGATGTCAAAAATCAAGAAGAATGTTTAAAACATCGAGCTAGATATGTGCGCATTGTCAGCAAACAGATGGTTGGTATTTATATTTCCATTTGGGTGTGTCGAAGGCTAAGGAGACATGTAAACAATTTGAAGGTATCTCAAGTTGGTGTTGGACTTATGGGCTACATGGGAAACAAGGTCATTGCTCTCCTCCTTAACAAACATGCAACCATGTAGAAGATATTGACTAATTAGATTAAGCATCAGGTTCCGCTATTAGTGAATGGATTTCATGGTTTATGATGTAGGGTTCGGTTTCTGTCAGCATGTCTCTTTTCCAAACTCAGTTGTGCTTTGTGTGTTCTCATCTGACATCTGGCCATAAGGTGGGGGATCAACATAAACGGAATTCTGATGTATATGATATCTTACAGCGCACTCGATTTTCTTCTATATTAGATGCTGAACAACCACAGACAATTCCATCACATGAGTAAGAATGTTATTTATGTCACCTTTGCTGCCATATAGTATTGCTTGGTTGTACTCTTCTATGTTAAGTTTATTCTCTCTTACTATACACCACTTAGAAGTTTATTATGTGAAACTGATCTACCCATTCAGAGTTTCAGAAAACTCCTTAAAAATTGTCATGATAAAAGATTATTGATGGCTCTAGATTCAACCTAGGTCGGAGAACGATGCTGTGATATTCTCTTTGTATCAGGGGAAGTTCTTGTGTAGCCATTATATTCTTTATTTGGATCTTGTTTTGCTACTTTTTGTTGTTGAAATTTGTTTAGCTCATAATAGTATCTTCTACGATCTGTATGAATGATTTTTTTTTTTTTCCACTTAGATTTCATATAGCATTATACTTTGATGTGTCAGCAATTTGAAAACAATTTCTTGGCGTTAAATGGCGTTCATGCTTTTTCTATTATGCTGCAAATCATATTTTTCAAAGGTTGTGCCTGGAACATGAATAAAAGGAGAACCATTTCAAAAATATTTACAATTTCTCACCCAAAAATATTATACATTGATATCTTTTTCAATCTTTTAAAACAAATTTTTAATAGTCGTTATACATTGTTCTTATATGCAATTGGTATGCATCCATTTCTTCTTTCTTATTTACATAGCATTTATCATGTTTAATAAAAAAATTAGAGGACATAAATTTATTATCAAACCGATCAAATCATCATGACCTATATTGTTATACTAATATTCAATAAAAATGTAAAATCCATGATAACTGCAAAGTGTATGTACTGGGTATCTTTTGCCAATGTATGAAAAATATATAACCAATTGAGGTAGACTATTCCATACTTACGCAAAATTGACCACGGATGTTTAAATGACAATCTACACTTTTGATAATGATCTCAGCATCTAAAATAATTACATGCCAAAAATTTTGTTTTTTGTAAATCATTTATGTATTCATCAAGTGGATGCAAAATGGTTAATATAAATGTTGTAAATATGTTAGAATGCAAGATAGGGCATGTAAGTTTTAGACTCAGTTCTGATTTTTTTTTTTTTTTTTTTTTTTTTGTATTGAATGGAAAAAATTCAGTATTCATTATAATCTGCAAGTTTTTAAGAAATATGTGAACCAAAAATGCAACATGTTAAAGACCTTCTAAACCATAAATCATATGAAAACATTTTGAGCCATTAAATCTATCAACTTTTGAGTCACTACACTTAGGTAAATGACATCAAAATTATATGATTTTTGTTTCTAGGTATTTTATATGTTATATTATCAATGGCATGGATTGTCATTTAAAATGCTCAGATTTGATTTTGCACTGCATGCATTGAGGAACAAGCTGAAGTGTAGGGTAGCAAGGTACGCCATATCAATACCAAGCCCTATACTAGTGTCATCCTATACTGTGTCAGTATGTTTGATACGGGGGCTGGCTTGGCATATCAAGTATCGGTACATCTTCCGTACAACATACTAGTACCTAATAGTATGGTACGGTATGTTCCATACTGCTCGATTCGGTACAGTATCACGTACCTTGTAAGATAGTCTTTGTCTCCACAAACATGAAACAAGTTGATCAAAGATCTTGGATGGTACAATGTGGAAAGCATATACTGAAGTATTTTATGGGGAAACATTGGAAAGAGCAGTGATAGTCTTGAACAGTTGAACTAGTTCTGGCAATTGGTGTTTAGATATGACCCATAAATGTTTTCTCATCTTTGCTTCAGATTTCTTTAGGAGCTAATGAAAAGGTAAAAGGGAAACCACAACCTCAACAACTTTGATTTCACATTGGAAAGTCTGCAAACTAGGGAGGTGTTTCTATATCTAGATCTCTGTGCCGGTTACATAAATTCTATCTTGAGGGTTTTGGTTGATTAATCTTGTCAATTCTGCAATCTTCTTGTTGCTTAGTGGCATCTCTCTTTTCAATCACTTATACAAATATATACTATTATAGGAACCCTGGGTATCTGCAACTCCATTTACTAACTTCCAACACCACCCTCTTCCCCCCTCTATTTGTGGCAGGGCATATGCTAAATACTAGTATACCAAAGTGTTGCATTTTGTCTCTGGCCCTGCGTTTTTTATCTTTTTTCCCTCCAGAATCACAATTTCATAAAACAGCATGCTTCGTCGATCTCATTTGGTTTAAGGTGTGTTTTTGTGGCCAATTAGTAGCTGTTCTGTCTCCTTTCCTCCTATAGTTAATGATGATGTCACGCCCCCGACCCGAGATTTGAATCGAGGGTCATGGCAACCGCCGCATACTTATAGAATACTTTTTCCATAAGCATGCAAGGCATCTCATCATGATATCTTCACAAACAGTTAAATAAATTTTTCTTCATTCAATAATCACACCTTGGTTCAAATAACAAATCAAAACTAAGTGTTCAAAAGAAAGTAACTGTCTGACAATGTCAATACTAAAAGCAAAACTAAAGGTCTTGAATCAATTCTAAGAAAATCCTAAATCAATGAGTTAACTCCATCTCTAATCGCTCTCCCAACCGAAATCCCGCATCATGCTAATTTTCTGGATCTGTAAGAAAAACATAAAACTTATCATGAGCTAAATAGCCCAGTTAGCAGTGTATACCTTTAACTGAATAATCAAGCAAATAATACTATGCATAACAATTCAATATGTAATTTCATGAAATCATATTCATACTGTCAATCATATTTAGAAGTCAATTCATCATAATTTCCAATTATGCTTTTCTTCTTAATTTCATCAATTTCTTAAATTCTTCTTACCAACCATGACTATGACCACATTATCCCTGTGGCAGGGTCATAATACCGCGTATCTGCTTGCGGTGGGCTGCGAATCATCTGGCAGCCAAGTCCTTTGGAACCGCTGGTCTAACTGGCGGTTTTGTCGCTGGTCTTACTGGCGACGTAAATCCTCAGGACAGTCAATTGCCAACGTATATGCCCCCATTGGCGGAGTCCTCAACACAGTCAGGTTGTCAATTTCATATTATCTTCCAATTCATATATTATTTTCAAGAATAATAAAATTAATTGATATTCAAGTCAAATCAATTATAACATTCTTTGAGATCATATATCATCATAATAATTGCTCAACAAATAACTTCAATCATAAATAATTTTCTACAATTAACTTTCATCATAAATAATTTTCAGCAATTATTTCAATAAATAATTTCAATCGCAAGCATGCATAAATTTAATTAATTCATAATATACCAGATAAATTCAGTAAAAGTAAACACTACTTACCTCAAAAGAAAGTCCAAACTAAAAATTCTAGGGATCTCGAAAATCCTTCTCAGAACCTCAGCCTCTTGGGACCTCGTCGGAGAGAAAACACGGCGAGAACCCAACTGTGCCCGCGGCTCTTCTTCGGGAAAATCGGAGAGAAAAAGAGGGGAAAAGAGTCGATGGATCGATTCTAAAGAGAGGGGGTCTTCTTATAGGAACTCCTAGGACTCCGAGGGGTCTTAGGAGTTCGATTCTTGCTCGGATTTAGCCGGAGAAGGAGACTCCTATCGGGAGTCTTCTTCCCGGTTCTGAAATCCTCTGTTTCCTGTTTTTTTTTTTTTTTTTTTTTTTTTTTTTTTTTTTTTTTTTTTTTTTTTTTTTTTCGTTTTGGGCTTTGTGGGCTGTAATGGATTTGGGCTATAAAATTCTTCACCCCTAAAAAGAAATTTCGTCCTCGAAATTTTTCATACCTGTAGTCTCGAAGAGCTGGGGATATTTTTGCTTCATTTCTTCCTCTAGCTCCCAAGTAGCTTCTCTTTCTGAATGTCGACTCCACTGTACCTTGACATAAGGAATGTTGCGACGTCTCAGCACCTGTTCTTTACGGTCTACGATCCGTATCGGGTATTCTTCATATGTTAGATCCTTCCTGGCTTGTACTGGTTCAAGTTCCACGATGTGACTTGGATCTGGTAAGTATTTCTTTAACATAGAAACATGAAAAATATTATGTACTCCTGCAAGTGAAGGGGGTAAGGCAAGTCGATAAGCCACCTCACCAATTCTTTCCAAAATCTCAAACGGACCCACATATCTGGGATTCAATTTGCCACGAATGCCAAATCTTGAAATTCCTTTTGAAGGAGATACTTTGAGAAACACATGGTCACCGACTTGAAATTCTAATTTTCGTCTCCTGTTGTCTGCATAACTTTTCTGTCTGCTTTGTGCTGCCCGAAGTCGTTCTTTAATTAATTGAATCTTCTCGACTGCTTGTTGAACAAGTTCAGGACCCAATATTCTTCGCTCACCGACATCATCCCAGTGAATCGGTGATCGACATCTTCTACCATATAAAGCTTCGTAAGGTGCCATACCAATGCTAGCCTGATAACTGTTATTGTAAGCGAACTCAATCAAAGGTAGATGCTCATCCCATGAACTTTTCATATCCAAAATACAGGTTCTCAACATATCTTCTAAGATCTGAATAGTTCTCTCTGACTGACCATCAGTCTGTGGATGAAAAGCTGTACTGAAGTTCAATTTTGTTCCTAATGCCTTGTGTAAGCTCTTTCAAAACTGTGATACAAATCTGGTGTCTCTATCCGATACGATGGTCACTGGAATTCCGTGTAATCTTACAATTTCTTTCATATATAACTTTGCTAGTCGTTCCAAGGTAAATCCAACTCTAATTGGAAGAAAGTGTGCAGATTTTGTCAATCGGTCCACAATCACCCAGGCTGCATCATTTTTACTGGGAGTCTTTGGTAGTCCAGTTACAAAATCCATAGTGATATGTTCCCACTTCCAAACTGGAATATCAAGAGGTTGAAGTAGTCCCGCAGGTCTCTGATGTTCAGCTTTAACTTGTTGACACACCAAACATTGAGCCACGAATTGAGCGATCTCTCTCTTCATATTATTCCACCAGTATATTTCTTTTAAGTCTCTATACATCTTGGTACCTCTCAGATGAACTGTATAACCGGTCTGATGTGCTTCCTGAAGTATTTCATGCTTGAGTGCTGAATCATTGGATACGCAAATCCTGTTTTCGAACCTTAACGAACCGTCTTCATGTATCTTGAATTCAGATTAAACACCAGCTTCTACTGAATTTCTTATTTTTATTAGTTGTGGATCATCATTCTGGGCAACTGAAATTCTTTCAATGAGTGCTGGCTGAACCCTCATATTGGCTAACCGTACTGTTGAGTCATATATTCGGATGTCTAATTTCAATTTTCTTATATCCTTTAACAATTGACCTTGGTGTGTGATTAAAACTGCCAAATTTCCCACAGATTTCCTACTAAGGGCATCAGCAACAACATTAGCTTTTTCCGGATGATAATGGATTGTTAAATCATAATCTTTTAATAGTTCTAACCACCTTCTCTGTCTCATGTTTAATTCTTTCTGTGTAAAAATGTACTTCAAGCTCTTATGATCTGTAAACACTTCACACTGCACACCGTATAAGTGATGTCTCCAAATTTTTAGGGCAAAAATCACTGCAGCTAATTCCAAATCATGTGTCGGATAATTTTGTTCATATGGTTTCAGTTGTCTTGAGGCATAGGCTACTACCTTACCATGTTGCATCAATACACATCCGAGTCCCTTTTTTGATGCATCACTATATAGTGTAAACCTTCATCTCCTGTTGGTATAGTAAGGATAGGGGCTGACACTAATCGTTATTTTAATTCTTGAAAACTCTGTTCACAATCTTCAGACCACTCGAATTTAACCCCTTTTTGAGTAAGACGAGTCAAAGGTGCAGCTATGCGAGAAAATCCTTCTACAAATCGTCTGTAATATCCTGCCATTTCCAGAAAACTTCGAATCTCAGAAATATTTGTAGGTCTGTTCCACTGCATCACAGCTTCCACTTTTGCTGGATCCACAGAAATTCCATCTTTAGATACGATGTGTCCTAAAAAGGCTATTTTGTCCAACCAAAATTCACATTTCTTAAATTTGGCATAAAGTTTTTCTTTCCTCAATATTTGTAGTACACACCGTAAATGTTCTTCATGCTCCAATTTACTACTTGAATATATCAAGATATCGTCAATAAATACTAGACTAAATCATCAATGAATACATCCGAAAATTCATTTACGATAGGAATATCCTGTAACTTCAATTCATCATGTTCTTTATTCTTTATTGATACTAGGTAACCTCTACATCCCTTTCTTATCATCTGTCTAGCTTGTTCAGGTAAAATAATACGTGGAGGGGTGGTTCCTATACTTCCATCAAAACTAAAAGTTAATTCTCCCGGTATGTGAAAGTTCACTCTCTTTCCATGACAATCCACAGAGGCATGATAGGTAGCCAGCCAATCCATTCCTAGAATGACATCGAAATCATGCATATCCAGGATCACCAAATCTGCTGGTAATTCTCTTTCTCCTATCTTAATACTACAGGACTTGCACACACTTTCGGTACTCAAAATACCACCAACTGGTGTCTCAACATATAATTTGGTTTCCATGGGTTCACAACCTATATCATGCTGTCTAATAAAAGTAGTGGAAATAAAGGAGTGTGTAGCACCAGAATCAAACAAAACTGAAGCATGAATACCAGATACAGGAATGGTACCTGTCACCACAGCATTGGAGGCCTGAGCATCTTGTTGTGTGAGGGCATAGATTCTTCCTTGAGTTTTCGGTCTTTGACCTCCGTCCTTTGCTTGTGTTGATCTATTTTCGTCCATCTGCGGGCAATCTGCAATCTTGTGTCCTTTCTGGCCACATCTAAAACACGAACCAGTATTCCATGGGCAATTAGAAGTCTCATACTCTCTTCGGCCGCATCTCGAACATTTAGCTGCCTCATTCTCACGATTCTTATCAGTTGCTGGCTTCTTTGCTGGAATCTTATTGTTCTGGTTTCGTCCTTGAGTTTCACTAAACCTATTTCTCTTCTTCTGATTCCGTTCACGCTCCGTATGAGCTTCATTAGCTTCTCTCTCAATTATTAGAGCTTTGTTCACAACTGAGGCATAGGTAGTTAGCTCATAGGGTACAACCTGTCTCCTGATTTCTGTCTTCAGTCCCATTTCAAATTTGTGTACTCTGTCTTGCTCAATCTCAACTAGTCTCGGAACATATTTGTCTAACTCCGTGAATTTGGCTTCATATTCTGCAACGGATCTGTTACCCTGTCTCAGGTGAATGAACTCCTGTTCTTTCTGTATTCTGACACTTCGGGGGAAATACTTGTCAAAGAATTCATCTCGAAATCTCTCCCAAGTGAGTGGTATCCCATCGTGCTCATATTTTTGTTCCAGTATACGCCACCAGTTGTATGCCTCACCTTGTAACAGATATGCTGTATAGCGGATCTTCTCTTCATCTTGGCATTCTTGCACGGCGAAGGCCTTCTCCATTTTCATAATCCAGTTATCTGCTTCTTGTGGCTCGATGGTCCCTTTGAAGGCTGGAGGGGCTAGCTTCTTAAATTCGACGATATTGTTTCTTTGCATCGGATGTTCTCCATGTCCAGGTGCCGGTGGAAAATGCTGATGTGGCTGTGCATGTTGTTGTTGAAGTAACTGTTGTTGTGTTTGAACTACTCCGATCAGAGTTTGCATTAGTTGAGTCATGTTCGGCTCCTGTGCTGTCGGAGTATTTCTGGTAGGATCATGGATTCCCTCCTGCTGAGTTGTACCGCTGTTTAATTGGGGAGTATTATCGCCAAGTGGATTTGATGTCCCTCCTACCGTTCCTTGAGTATTCCTCGCTCGTCGCGGAGGCATATTGACCTATGTTAGATTTGAGATAATAACTTATCCTTAATAAGGTTATAACTTGTGACAAGTCAAATCATAATTATCATAACTTAACCTTTCAATATCCTAATGTCTACCCATTACTCACTTTATTCTACATGTCTCTATCTATCTACTTATGCTCTGATACCATATTAATTGTCACGCCCCCGATCCGAGATTTGAATCGAGGGTCATGGCAACCGCCGCATACTTATAGAATACTTTTTCCATAAGCATGCAAGGCATCTCATCATGATATCTTCACAAACAGTTAAATAAATTTTTCTTCATTCAATAATCAAACCTTGGTTCAAATAACAAATCAAAACTAAGTGTTCAAAAGAAAGTAACTGTCTGACAATGTCAATACTAAAAGCAAAACTAAAGGTCTTGAATCAATTCTGAGAAAATCCTAAATCAATGAGTTAACTCCATCTCTAATCGCTCTCCCAACCGAAATCCCGCATCATGCTAATTTTCTGGATCTGTAAGAAAAACATAAAACTTATCATGAGCTAAATAGCCCAGTAAGCAGTGTATACCTTTAACTGAATAATCAAGCAAATAATACTATGCATAACAATTCAATATGTAATTTCATGAAATCATATTCATAGTGTCAATCATATTTAGAAGTCAATTCATCATAATTTCCAATTATGCTTTTCTTCTTAATTTCATCAATTTCTTAAATTCTTCTTACCAACCATGACTATGACCACATTATCCCTGTGGCAGGGTCATAATACCGCGTATCTGCTTGCGGTGGGCTGCGAATCATCTGGCAGCCAAGTCCTTTGGAACCGCTGGTCTAACTGGCGGTTTTGTCGCTGGTCTATCTGGCGACATGTCGCTGGTCTTACTGGCGACGTAAATCCTCAGGACAGTCAATTGCCAACGTATATGCCCCCATTGGCGGAGTCCTCAACACAGTCAGGTTGTCAATTTCATATTGTCTTCCAATTTATATATTATTTTCAAGAATAATAAAATTAATTGATATTCGAGTCAAATCAATTATAACATTCTTTGAGATCATATATCATCATAATAATTGCTCAACAAATAACTTCAATCATAAATAATTTTCTACAATTAACTTTCATCATAAATAATTTTCAGTAATTATTTCAATAAATAATTTCAATCGCAAGCATGCATAAATTTAATTAATTCATAATATACCAGATAAATTCAGTAAAAGTAAACACTATTTACCTCAAAAGAAAGTCCAAACTAAAAATTCTAGGGATCTCGAAAATCCTTCTCAGAACCTCAGCCTCTTGGGACCTCGTCGGAGAAAAAACACGGCGAGAACCCAACTATGCCCGCGGCTCTTCTTCGGGAAAATCGGAGAGAAAAAGAGGGGAAAAGAGTCGATGGATCGATTCTAAAGAGAGGGAGTCTTCTTATAGGAACTCCTAGGACTCCGAGGGGTCTTAGGAGTTCGATTCTTGCTCGGATTTAGCCGGAGAAGGAGACTCCTATCGGGAGTCTTCTTCCCGGTTCTGAAATCCTCTGTTTCCTTTTTTTTTTTTTTTTTTTTTTTTTTTTTTTTTTTTTTTTTTTCGTTTTCGGCTTTGTGGGCTGTAATGGATTTGGGCTATAACAGATGATGATCATTCGTGCATTACCTTCTTCGTGCACTTTAGAGCTACTTAGAGGAGATTGAGATATTAAATACATGGGATGCAATCTTCAGGAGATATGAGGACAATTAAGTCAACAAGAACTTATAGCAGAATAAAAATCATATAAAGCAAATCAACCTGTCTAATTTAAGAATCTAAAAAACTCAAGCAGAGAGCGACCAGTGAGTAAATTCTCCTTTCACTCATTATCTAGTTCTGTGTTTTGATAACTTTTCTGTCAAAAACTGATGGGAGACTGGGCCTTTTCCAATGGTTACAGCCGAATTTTCTGGTTTGGAGACCTGAATTATCGTCTTAATATATCGGATGCTGAAGTAAGGGAACTTGTTGCTATGGAAAGATGGGATGAACTGATGAACTTTGATCAGGTGATGCGATATAATTTGCTATCTTCTAGTGTTTCTTATAGTGATGAAGTAGTTTGAGTAAACATTACGACATGCTTTCACGAGACCGGTCTTTTTTGTCAGGCTAACAAGAGATTATTGCTTGTGTGCAAATGTGACAGCTAAGCAATGAGCTAAGAAAAGGGCACATATTTGATGGATGGAGAGAGGGGCATATTAATTTTCCACCTACTTACAAGTATGAGATTAACTCAAATAGATATGTTGGAGAAAATGCTAGAGAAGGAGAGAAGAAGAGGTCCCCAGCATGGTATACTCTCTCTCTCTCACCCTGTGTGTGTGTGTGTGTGTGTGATATTGCATAAAAATTAAAAAGCTTCACTCTGTAAGTCTGAATCACTAATACAGCTACTGTTGGAAAAAGATTTATTTGCTCCACCGTCATCAGTTTAGCTATTTCCTTGCTCAACAGCATGCTTAAATTTTGCTTTGATATCTACAAAGCTATCTCCCAATCATGTAGCTGCTTACTTATGACAGTGCCTTTCATGATCATTCAGGTGCGATCGTATTCTTTGGTTAGGGAAGGGCATCAGACAGTTTTCATATTGGAGGTCTGAGTTAAGTCTCTCAGATCATCGTCCTGTTAGCTCAATCTTCTTGGTTGAAGTTGAAGTCTTTGACCAGCGAAAACTTGAAAGAGTTCTAAACTTTACTAGTGCTGGACAACATTACACAGAATGCTGTGAAGACAGTGGACTAATGATGCAACATAGTAATCATTGATACAAGGTAACATACAGACATGCAAATACATGCTCATGTAATGTACAAATTCTTTGTTGTCTTGAAGTTATTCTTCATAAGAACAAACAAGGGGTTTCAGTACTTGCTTGAGTCAATCAAGCTACATATTCTTTAGGAACTTTTGATAGCTAAAACATGTTCATCAATGTGTTACATCTTTTCATGTAGGGAAAGCTTCTCCTCAGGGGCTGTCTTTTTGACATGGGAAAGCCCTTAATCCATTCCAGAGCGCCTTAAACTTCAAACCTGACAATTTTTAATGCATTCGATGTGATGTTCATAAGACTGTTGGTCGATACATGTAAAGCACATGGAGTGAAAACAGCAAGTTTCTTCTGACAGGTGTCTAGATATAGTTTGCACTCAATGCTAAATTAATGCCATGAAAAGGAGTACAGTTGATCAACATAATAATCAATGAGGGGATCATCTAGTGAAGACATAACTTCAGACTTCGAAGCATTGATCAAAAACATCATTCCCTTTGAGCGTGTCAAGCGTCTTCTGTATGCATTGTATTTTTCTTTCTGAGGAATGATGAATTTCTTGGATTAATATAGAGATAATGATGAGAAATTTTCGTGTCGAGAGATTTGACTTCTGCTCAACCTATATATACAATTGAGTGCAGGCTCCCCAGCCAATAGTGGTTTTAATATGTGGAACTCTTGTGTATAAATGTTGTTCATTTGAATGATGGAAATGCTGTCCTCCAAGAGGTAAATGAAGAAGGCAGTGAAACCCAGTTGTTCAGGGAACCAGGGGACAAATCTGCATTGGGGCCCTAAATCAACAATCCAACCTGCCATAAATTGCATCAAGAACCAGATTTTCTGGGGTAGTTGCAGCTGCACTTTTTGAATAAGTATAACTTAATGGCTGCCTAATAGTGAGGGATGTTTGTTGGCATGGATCAGAAGCACAAGGTGGCAGAGCAGAAAAGATTTGTTTCAGATCATTAGAGGCCATTTTTTGTCGCATTGCTGCAACATTTTTTTTCCCCAGAAAGGCTGCACAAAACACCACCATTTCAGAAAGTAAAAGGAATGACACAAAGGTCAGGTATAATCTGAAAACGGGAGAAAAACAGAGAAGAGAGGAAAGGAAAGGAGTAGAGAGATGGAAGCCTGAACCCCAGTTAGCCCAAAGGCCCCAACTCAGTTAAAAGACTGGGATGGTCCTCGATACAACAACACCCACCAAAATCCCCATTAAGTCTCCCCAAAGGCTGGCACATGCTTTAGCATTTGATAATAAGACACACATGATGGCAAAAGCTTGACCATCCTAACTACTGCCATCCATATTTTGTTTCTAGAGGAATAAAGAAAATTCACTCATCAGAAATGATATGGTACACCTAGGTGGACCAAAAGTTTCAATCTGCCAAAATCCAGCCATTTATTTTCCATTAGATGGTAATCCACCATCCCTAGTATGTTTCACTAAACCAACTCTCAACATTCAGAACTTACCAAAAAAAAAAAAAGGGATAGTAGATATCCTTCCATCATACATGTCGCATTTAGAGTTCGAATTTAAGCCATATCTGAGTTCAAAGATTGGCCCACCCAAGTCCGGTCAAGCCTGCATATAATGAAAGACAAAAGAATGTAGTATTATAGGACTCAAGATAAGGCAGTTGCATGCACAAGAAAATTGGTTGAAGTTGGTATATCCTCTCAGACCATCTCTCTGTTAGTGGTTGTAGAAAATGACCTGAGGAGTTTGTAGAAGCAATAGACCAAGATAGAATGATAAAGGCCTGCATATATGTAAGCAAGTCATACCAAAAGCCTCCTATCTTCATGAAGATTTCAGCCAGTATCAAGGTTCTCATGGCAAAGCTTCTGGTTCTGTTGTTGCTGTTGATTTCTAATTTAGTAGAAGCATCTGGTGAGCTCTCTCCGTACTACTATGAAGAGTCATGTCCCCTTGCAGAGGAGATCGTGAGGCAAGTCGTCACAGAAGAAGTTTACAGAAATCCAAGGATTGCAGCCTCTCTTCTTCGCCTTCACTTTCATGATTGTTTTGTTCTGGTTTTAACTCAGACAATCTTAACTTCTATCTTTTTGTCTCACTAGTGAGTGAGATGGTGACAAAGAATTGCTATTGCAGGGATGCGATGCTTCGATTCTTTTAGATGATGCAGGTGATATAGTTAGTGAAAAAAATGCTGTGCCAAACCTGAATTCTGTGCGAGGTTTCAATGTGATCGACCGAGCCAAGGCTGTGTTGGAGGAAGCATGCCCATTAACTGTGTCATGTGCTGACATTCTTGCCATTGCAGCTCGAGACTGCGTCCATTTAGTAAGTTCTCAGATACCATATATATGTTGACAGGTTTATGGTCACACATGAATTATCACTGGCAGAAGAGCTCTGCCGCATGCCCTCATCATGTTAGAATTGGATCATAAAGTACCACATAACTGTGAAACATTAGATTAGATTTGGGACAGATACAAGAAGATTTGAAGATGTCATCTGGTGAGACAGACAACCGAGTTGGCTAACTTCCACTAACTGTCATCCAGGAAATTGTGCTATTTCTCTATATTATATGGTCTTACATCATCTATTCTGCATGCAGTAATAAGGAGTTTTGAAATCCTTGGAGTATCAGAATATTGATCGCCTGCGAAGTAGACTGGACTCTAGAAATTTGAAGAACCAGTTGAAGTGTGACATAAAGTTACTAAAACTTTTCTTTTCAACAACAAGAAAGATCTAGAGAAAAGGATGAATGCCACCAACAATCTAGTTCCTAGTTTTGTCATTCATTTAGTTCTAGTATCATGACATTATCAACCACTGTATATTACTTCAGGCAATAATTTGCTGTCTTGAAAAACTATACTTTTAGCACAATACTGATTGAATCTTAACCATTTTTAAAAATTTCTAAACTGGATATAAACGCCAAAGAGCATCGAACATAAGCTTATGTGTGTAGACATGAGTTTTCATTATTGCCCTATCTCTTTGAATTTTATAGAGAGGTGGTCCAAGTTGGGAAGTATACTTGGGGAGAAAGGACTCTCTGAAAGCAAGCCTTACTGCAGCGAACCAGATGATACCTGCCCCAAACTTCACACTTGCTCAGCTAATTTCCAACTTTAAAGCTCAGGAACTTGACATAGTAGACTTGGTGACTCTCTCAGGTACTAACAAGTTTCACCCTCTCATTCTGTATTACATCGATCATTCCCAAGTAATAAAACTAAAGTACTTTCGAAAAAATCGAGGTACTAACAAAAATTATTAAATTCCCTGAAACATTTAACATCCATGAAATATTAAGCAAAACCTCTTAAACTACATGGTTTAGAATTAAGTAGCCTCGTTCCAATTTGTTATTACAGGCAGCCATACCATTGGAAGGTCAAGGTGCACAAGTTTCAAACAGAGGTTGTATACCCCACAAATATATCTAGAACTAGACTACCACCGTAGGTATTCAGTCTTCTTTAGCACACTGAGGTCCATGTGCCCAGCATCAGGCAGGGATAATGCTTTGGTTCCCCTTGACTTAAAGACTTCGAGGAGGTTCGATAACCAGTATTTCTTCAACCTCCTTCGAGGAAAAGGATTGTTGCAGAGTGACAATGAGCTTGTTTCTGAAGACCCAGATGGTGAAGTGCTGAGCCTGGTATGGGCCTATGCATCTAATCAAGAACTATTTTTCAAACACTTTGCAAAGTCAATGATAAAGATGGGGAACATCAACGTACTCACTGGAGATGAGGGGGAAGTCCGGCATAACTGTCGATATGTGAACAAGTATTACCATTGAGCAGGAGATTAAACAATAGCAAATTCCTATCAGTGGATGAGTGTTGTTTTGATGTTTATATGTACTACAAAGGTGTTATTAACCTTGTTGTTGCAATGGATTTAGTGGTCTACCCAAATGAAACATGTTGAGGCTGGTTCATGTTATATATGACTAATGATTGTATATGAAATATGGAAAGCTGTGATTTTTCCAACTGATAAAAGAATAGTTTATATAGGTCATCGTAATTTGGTATATTCTCTCTTCATTTTGCACTTCTTTGTTTCTTCTATAATATGCAAGGGTATTCATTAAAGATTCAGGATCCTCTCTAGTTCCGGATAGAGGCCTCACAGGCTTCAAGACCAGTAATGGCAATATCCCGTAACCAAAATGAATATATCTTTAACTACAATGTCCTCTTTAAACTTAAAGGTCTCTAATTCGTTTTTATCACTAGATAAGAGTTAAAAATCCTACCTTTTTGGCTTGCTAATTTCTATAATTTTCTTAATTGAAATTTGAAAATGACTAATATCATCCATCAAAGAGATTTAATTTGGTGAGATTCATCTTTATCCACATTTTTTCAAAACATCTAACACACAACAGTTCCCCCCTACAAATGTTTTCTCTTCTTGGTATGATAGATCTTGGTCGGCATTGAGATGAGCCCAATGTACTTCTTAGCTTGTCATATGCTAGGTCCTCCCCCTGGAAAAGGGAAAGGAATAGGCGTATTATTCTCCTGGAAAGCTAGGTCCTGAAATCATGTGCCATATTGAATCTTTTCTAAATATATCTTTTAACAATCTTATATACTTTAATTTTATTTTCTACTTAATTTTGCTGGTAAAACTTTGAAGTATAACTCATGGAACAAGTTAGAACCTCATCGCTTCATATGTCACCAACCATCAACATCATCAAACCACAACTTAGTCAAGGAAAAAGCTTCACAGTACTACTCCAAAATACAATAGTTTTTTGCATGCAGCACCACCTATTATATATCAATTGCATATAGAGAGTTGGAGACTCGTCAAGAACAATCTTATTTCAATTTTTTTTCAATAAAGTATTACCATTTAGTCAAGTTTCTTTCCATGCCTCAATCTAACTTATTGGAGCTTTGCTGTTTCTCCACACCACCATGTATGAAAAGATTTACCACACTCAAAAGCTTCTTAATATGACTTCCAGTGAGAGAAGTAATCTATCAAAGCTTGACCTAACATACGTTTGATCAGGCTTGGCCTGGTTTGACTCAGTTCAAGCTTAATCAGGCTTATATTCTAGTTTCTAATGTTTGCCATGAGCAAGGTAAACACCAACATCCCAACTATATTTCTTGGAATTCAGAACAATGAAGCCAAATATTCATAGCAATTAAAACATTCATAATAACATTCATAACAATTAGAACATTCATAATAACATTATAGCAAGTGGAGATTCATCCAGTATATTGATTTAATAGTCTCCAAATATATCAGCTGATAAGATAAGGGCCGGCATGAATAATAAGGAGGTTTCCAACAATCAGCACTCAAATGACACATAAAGCAATATTTACATAAATATTAGTCTAAACTAGATTTTTTCTTTTTTTTTTTTTTTTGGTACTTTCAAAGGTAAAACTCTTCTTTCTTTTATAATGTAAGAACAAAAAGAAGATTCTCAAACACAAAAGCATCCAAAAGATTTGTCTTAATTATTTGGTGAGAAAAACAACAAGCAATTAGCAAAAGTGTAAGAAGTTTTGTTTCTTAAATAAAAGTTTATTAGATGTGAAAATAAAACCTTATACATTTTAAGGTACCAAACATAAGACAATAATATCTCAAAAACCTGAACTGCAGAAAAAAAAAAAAAAGATAGGTTTGAACAGTGGATATGATGGGGGGCGATCAGAACCTGTCGGGATTTCATGACTACATCACTTGCAGTCATCAGTGGATTGACAGACCATGAATTTCCTCATCACCTCGGACCCCCAAGATCAAATTCTTGAAGGAAAAATTCAACCTTTATTTTTGGATTCAGTTTAAAAAACTAAGATGATAAATTAAAGGACCATCACGGGAAAAAAAATACAAAACCAAAAAGACGACAAATAAAAAAAAATACCGGTAGAAGATTATATTAGCATGCGAAAGGAATGAAATCGCTCAGAACTTCTTAGAGGGTTGTGTTTCCATCATCAATGGAAATAATCCATCTCCGTAACACAAATTAAGAACTCTTCATCGCTTGAAGAACAGAGAGAGAGAGAGAGAGAGAGAGATTTCGTAGATGCGACGGCGCCTGGGGAGGGGTGGGGATGTTGGGTTTATAAAGAGACAGTAGGAGGAGGAGGGCGAAACCCTAATTCCTAAGCGTTATTTAATCCTGACCGTCAAATTTGTTGATAGCGGTGGTCTGAGAGAGAACGAAATCGGCCGGCTATTTCCTACTAAATATAGGTCCGGGCTTGTGTTACAAGAGATTTTAATTGACCAGCAATTCTTTGTGCACTGTGCATGATAATTTGCTCCCATACGGATAGGGGTGGCAAATGGATCGGATTGTATCATAAATAGATCGGATCAAAAAATATGATCAATCCAAATCTAATCTATTTATTAAATAGATCAAAAATTTAAATCTGAATCCGATCTGTTTATTAAACAGGTAACTTGATCCGACCCGATCCGATCCATTTAACCCATTTATTAAATAGATCAAATTAGGTTAAACGGATTAAACATATTAAACAGGTTAAACGTGTCAAATTAAATGGATCAGAAATAGGTTAAAACAGATTTTAAACAGGTTAAACGGGTCTTAAATGGGTTAAACAGGTTAAACAGGTCGGGTTAAATGGATCATAAATAGATTAAACATGTTAAATATGTTAAATGGATTATCTGACTCAACCCAACCTAAATATTAAATGGGTTAAACGAATAAGATATCTAAAATCTATATCCGACCCACTTATTAAACAGGTTAAACGGGTCAATCTGTTTATGACCCGAACCCATTTAGCCTAAACCCAAATCTATTTATGGTGGGTCGAATATGGATTGGATTGGTGGGTCGGATCATATTTTGCCAGCCCTACATATGGGTTCGAGAATGATGATTTTTTTTTTGCCGGCCTTGCATGAGCACGAATTACCACACATGGTGTACGATTTTTTGTACAATGTGTGGTGCACAAAGAATTTCATCTTAATTGACTCAATGATCAATTGTTAAATGAATGCAATGGGCCGATCTATGTCCTACCAAAAAAATAGGATCGGGATTCGGCTGCAAAGAGTTTTAGTTGATGAGTAATTTTTTATATACCGCATTTGGTGCAGTAAAAATATATCATCATATCTTATTGGGTCACATAGTCACCACTTTTTAACATGCATTTAATATTGATAATTCTGCTAAAAAATTTTTCTTCTCTTTTGAAAAAATTATAACATTCTATGACCATATTATAAATATTCATATTTTATTTATTAATACATATCATCTTTTATTTGCAATCATATTATCAATTCGAGACTCCAGAGGATGAAGAGGTCGGCCATTGGACCTTCGAGGAGGTTGCCACATGTATGCTCTGAGATGGGCTGTATTATCTCAGATAGGCCACCATTGAGTTCTCCAGTTCCGAGTCATTATCGGACTGGAAGTCTTTATGGATCATTAGATGTAGACGACGTATGGGAGGTCCTCTACGACCAGTGGAGTAATGAGAAGTACTTTGATAGATGGTAGAGGGCCCAATATAATCAGACCATTCAACAAGATCCGATCAAGCACACCAGTAGTTCCATCGGCACATATGTTATAGTAGATAGATTGATAAAAATTCTAACCTCATATTAATGTCATATTTAGTTGATCATATGTTAGTTTTTATTAACTTGATTTCTTTATTTATTGTAGACACGATAGTTGGGTCATGTACCACAGCAGCTATAGTTGTGGAAGGCCACATACCAGTCTAGAAAGATCAGTGATTACTTAGATTCTAGGTCCAGATGGATCACGATAAAATAAAATATTTTTTATTAAATTTTTATATATACTGATATGTATAATAGCACTAATAAATTTTTAAATTGTGTGGACAGATTACGTGGAGTACGTTGTAGCACGGCATGGTGAGGACCTGTTCTCTCAGCCCCTTCTTGACCTTGAGGGATGGCTTAGGGCCATCAGAGGGGTTAGTAGGAGCCGGATCATGGGGTTCGGGCATAACTTTGACCCTCCAGCAGCTCGCTGGTCTTTGACGTCCTCCTTTCAGGCCTTAATGATCCAGATGTGGGGTGATACACATGTCGAGGAGGTCATACAGAGGTTTTTTTGCTAGTGATCTCAGAGTTTTTGGAATGCCATCCATGACATAGTGGTTGAGATTCTCTAGAATCTACATCTCTGTGATTAGCTGAGCTCATTATCACAACCATCACAGAAGGTAAGTCAAGCAGTATTAATAAATTTCTTTACTTATTTTATATTTTTATATTTAAAAGCTTCACATATATAGTTAGGCTTGAGTCGGAGGAAGGAGATCTAGAGGTCAAAAATTAATCTTTCTATCTAATGAATATGATGGAGGTGTAGATACATCCGTATCATCGAATGAGACGTGTAGGAATAATCCATTTGAGAATCGAAGGAATATATCGAAATATACCCCTCGATACCGGTTTAGGCTTGAGGTAGGATGGAGGGGATTAGGGGGTCAAAATTCAATCTAACAATTCGATGATGAGCCAAAGGTGTCTATAGCTTCGTATCATCGAATAAAACATATAGGAATAATTCATTTGAAAATTGAAAGAGTATATCAAATATATTCATTCGTGCTGATTTAGGTTTCAAATGAGAGGGAGGGAGTATCCAAAAGGTCAAAATTCAACTTAACCATCTGATGAAGTACTGGTTAGAGATGTCTATAGCTTCGTATCATCGAATAAAATATATAGAAATAATCCGTTTAAGAATCAGAGTACTATATTAAAACATACCCTCCATAAAGGTTTAAGCTTGAGAGAAAGAAACTTGAGTTTTAATCCTCAAGTTTCTTTAATTCGTTTTTATCACTAGATAAGAGTTTTAATCTTATATATCATTTTGAATGGTTGTTATAAGCTCATGTTTATACCGTAAAATCAGCATGCTTCTTTGACCCCTTGTATCATATCCTTTTGATTGATAATTGTTTATCTCAAAATTTGTATGCTACACTGATCATTAATCATAAAGAAAGATTAACTCAAAATAAGCTTAAAATTGTGTATAAATCTAATGAAATAAATGTTGACATCCTCACATGATATCTTATCATTGAAATCTTCTAAAGAAATTGCATGACCTAAGAACATCAAGATCAAACAATTATTCATAAAAGTTCTTGTGCTTGATATGTTTATTTTATATGATTGTATCTTAGTCTAACCCTTAAGGATTTGAAAATCTCCTAGTTAACCCAAAATTTTAGCCTTCATCTAGTTCCCCTTAACTTGATCCCATTTGAATTAATTGGTTATAAAACCCCCAAGCTAATTAAATTTTGATCCCTCAAATTCAGTTGAATATCTTTATTAAACTTTGATTTGATTGCCTCTTGATCCCTATCTTATTTGAGATATTTCTCTTTGGATCAAAACACCTTGAGCTATTTTCTATTGAGGAGTCGACTCTTGGACCTGACTCATGACCTTTAGTCAATCAGAACTTCCATTAGAGCTCCTCTAACCTACACTTTTAGGATGCTAGAATTTTTATCATAGAGTTAGTATTCTTAGCAATCTATCTTTTTAGTTGATGTGGCCTTCATACATTTTGATGTATTGATCATTTTTCGTAAAAATTATTTTTTGATAAATCAATGAAAATTTGATCTTTTTGCAAATTGAGTATGTTTGATGATGGTATTTATCTCATTTCTATGCTTATTTGTTTGATTCAATATTTGCTTAATTCATAAAATAGGGAGGGAGAAATGATTGCTTACATAAATTAAATGATTGTGCTTATTCACTTAATTAAATATTTACCTAGTTTATGAAACAAAGGGAGAGAAAAATTGTTCTTATAATACTTGTTTTAAATTAAATAAATATACATTCTTTGGAAGAAAAAAGGAGGGAATTAAGAAAATTAAATTTTTTGAGATTATCATGTAAATTGAAGGAGAAAATAGTATTTGAATATTATAAAAGAAATTATTTTTGAACTTAAAAGAGAATCATTGATAAGCAATTGCACTTTACTTATCCTATGGATTTATTTGAGTATTTTTGTGGTTTTAATCTTTTATTCACTTTGAGCAACTATTCATACTTCTTATTTTTTTATTATATCATTAGTTTTTAATAATTAATTGATATCAAGAAATCATTTTGATCTAAAAAAAATGATACTCTGTTCTCATTGATTGATATCAAAAAATTACTACAGAAAATTAAGATATTAGCGACAGTAACTTTTCCATGGATAATAATTTATTAAATTTATTAAATTATTTATTAAATTTATTAGTGATGGTGAAAAGATTATTAGTGACCGCACTATTAGTAATGGATCTAGCATCATAAAAAAAAATTATTTATTAAACTTATTAGCAACCCGAAAAGAGTATTAGCAATGGTTACCTCTGTCTCTAATTTTTTTTTATTTATTAGACTTATTAATAATGGCAGGAAGCATATTAGTGACGGTATTTGCCATCGCTAATAATCTATAATTTTTTATTTATTTTTAAATATGATATAATTTTGAAATTTAAAGTCCATCTTTATTGTTTATTATCTAAATAATTATCATTAGAGTATCATCATGAAAGACTACATTGATCTGGTATCTCTAGATATGTTGATCAATAAAATTTAATTTTGACGGTCACGAATAATCATGTGATGATCTGATAAATAAAGACCATCGATGGATTCAAAAATTTACTATGATGATCTTGATGATATTTGTAGTATACTATCAAAATTTTACTTCAATCAAACATCATTATCATAGTCAATTTAGTACGAGATGATTTAGACCGTTAAATAAAAAATAAATGATCAAAAAGCCAAACGACGTCCGATTATAAGGCAATTTCCTAGATAAATGATTTTTGCTTCTATTTTGATCATTTTTCTATAGTGGTGATCTTAAAATTCAAATAGTGTGTATATGAATGATCCAAATTTATATGTCTCTAGATACTCATTCTTAAGGTCCTTAAATAATTATACTTTTTCTTTTGTAAGATCTGCTTAACATAGATAGTTCATATATGCATGATTTAAATTTTATGATCACCACCATATAAATGATTAAAATAATAATAAAGATCATTTATCTAAAAAATTATTTTAATCAGATTAGTTTTTTTATCACTTATTTTTTATTTAACGATCGAAATCATCCCATACTAAATTGATCATGATAATGATGTCTGATTGAAGTGAAATTTTGATAGTATACTAAAAATATCATCAAGATCATCGTTGTAAATTTTTGGATCCATTGATGATCTTTATCTATTAGATCATTATATGATCATTCGTAGTAGTCAAAATTAAATTTTATTGATCGACATAACTAGGACTACCGGATCGAGATGATCTTTTATGATGATACTCTAACTATAATTATTTAAATAATAAATAATAAAAATAAAAATTAAAATTTAAAATTATACCATATTCAGAGAAACATAGTGATGAAATTTTTATTAATTTGATCTATGATTATTAACAATGAATTTATTTATTATTAACAACGGCATTTAGCCATCGCTAGTAACTTTCTCCCTTCCCATCTATTATTTTTTTTGCATGCCCTCATTTTTTTCCATCCCTCTTCCCCGTATGTGTATCATCTTCATCAAGCTCTCCCCTTGCTGTCAACCACCTCCTCCTTCTTTTCCCGTCGCTTCTCGTACTGGGTCAGCCCCCCGCTACCTCCCCTTGTTGGATCGGGCCGTTAACTACCTCCTCCTTCTCCCCCTGCCACTCCCCTTGTTGGATCGGCTCCCATCATCTCCTCTTGCCGATCGCCGCCACCCCCTCGTCGGTCGGGCCCCCCGCCGCCTCTCCCTTGCCAGATCGGGCCCCCACTACCTCCCCCCATTGCTCCCCTTGCCGGATCGGCCTCCCATCCCTCCCCTTGCTGGATCGGCCCCCCTCCCCCTTGTCGAATTGGGCCCCCCATCGCCTGCCCTTGCTGGATCGATCTTTTGGCCACCTCCCACCTCCTTGAGTCCTCGGCCGTGAGCCCCCAACTACCTCCCCAAGCCCCCAGCCGCCTCCCACCTCCTCGAGCCCTCGATCGCCTCTCGCCTCCCCGAACCCCTGGCCACGAGCACCCGATCGCCTCCCTGAGCCCTCGACCGCCTCCCGCCTTTTCGAGCCTCCGGTCACCTCTCATCTTCTTAAGCTCCTGACTGCGAGCCCCCAACCATCTCTCACCTCCTCAAGCCCCCAACTGCAAGCACCCGACCGTCTCCTCGTGCCCCTAACCGCCTCCCACCTCTTCGCGCCCTTGATAGCCTCCTGTCTCCTCGAGCCTTTGGCCACGAGCCCCCGACCACCTCCCGCCTCCTCAAGCCCTAGTCACGATCCTACTTAGGTAATTACAAACATCTCTAGGCTCAAGGGCTTCATGGATTTCATATTCACGCTCTTGGTGACACCACCAATGGTTATATGTCTATCGGTAGCGAGCTTTTATTTTGAGATTCAACATTGTCTGTGATTGGAGTGCTTGATTTGTAGGTTATTCTAATATTTTTTTTTCAAATGTAGGGCCACATTTTAATCTTGCTGGGAAGGAACATGGGGCATCTGAAGATGAGAACCACCATACTGGTGATCTTGAATATATGACTATTGGTAAAGATGGTATGATCTATTTATCATGGCCACTTTATAATGCTGCATTGTTATTTTCATAATATTTAAAAATGACAACTTGATATTAGAAGTGATGTTTTACTTATGCTTGAGTAGGTTTACTGAAGAATTACGTATAGCTGGTTATTCAAATACTAAATATTTATATGATTTTGATTTGATGTTTCATAGATTGTTAATTTTAGTATTATTGACAAATAGGTTATTTATTTTTTTTATGTTTAATATATTTTTAATGAGATATTATTCTTTCTATCTTTTGAACTCTTCCATGTTTGTTCTTTTTTATAGATTTCTCTCAGTGGATCAAATTTCATTATTGAAAGGACTGTTGTTGTCCATGCCGATCCTGATGATCTCGAAAAGGATAAATTTTACTTCTCAGATATTCATATTAACTTTATATTTCATTAATTTTAGGCATTAACATTGGATGGTGTGAAATAATTAGTTATGATGTGTTGAATATCAATTTGTATATATGTTATTTTTTATTTATTGCATCAAAAGCATGCATGAGCTAGTAAGTCATTAAAATCTCCATCTCTATTCATGCTAACATCTAATGATTTGCTTGTTTTTCTTTTACATATTGAAACTATGTTATAGTTTTATAATCACCTGATTTATGTCACTCAGTGCTATTTTATTATCTTGATTGCATACCTATATATATAATTTTTCTAGTATATATTTTTTTTATACCTATTTTTTAGATTTCAATTTGTTAAGATGCTCACTCATGGAGATGCTATATCCATATGCTATCTATTTTTTTATATGTATATAATATTTAAACTTGTAAAGCAGATTTGTAAAATTGTAAAATTTATATTTTTAATATAAAATAATCAATTTTTTATTTATAATTATATTAAATAATTATTATTTTATTTATAATAGATTTTAAAAATAATTATAAAATATATTTAAAATATTTAATTATAAATTTTTTAAAATTAATAAAAATTATTAATGACGGCATTAGCAACAGCATTGCCATCACTAATATTTTTTTAAAATTTTAATTAAAAAATTAAAAAATTAGCCGTCACAAACCATTATTAGCGATGGTAATTTTACCATTACTAATATTGATAATTAGTGACTAGAATATTTTTATCAGAGTTTTAGTGACAGCAAGCCATTGCTAATAGCATTGCGATGACAAACTGACTATTAGCGACGGTAATTAGCCATTGCTAATAGTTAATTTTTTATAGTGAATATATTTAAAAAATATTTTTCTTGAATCTTTTAGAATTGATATCATGAAAAATATTTCAATGAAGGTCTCATTTATCCTTAAAACTAAATATTTAAAAAGAACTTCAATTTTATTCAATTGGTATTTGATATCTTACTATTTGCCTTGTATTTCATTGATTTATTATTTAGTAAAAAGAATAGAAGATATTCTTATCTCAAATCTGATTTTGTAAAGCTATATTCTTGATAAGATGTTATTTGAGATAAAATCCAAGAAATTAATACCTTTCCTAAATTGCTTAACACCTCTTATAAAAAGGATGAAATGATATTTTTGATGTATAATTAAAAATCTTTTATGATTTGCTTTGCATGTTCTACTAGTATCAAGCTGAACTTAAAATATATTTTCATATTTTACTAAGATGGATCATCGTTAAGAAAAGATTTTGAAATTTATTTTTATTTATCTTCAATTAGTATCTAACAAACTCTATTGCTATGTACTTCTTTGTTCTATTTCTTAGCAAAAAGAAAATGAATGCTTTATCCTAGGTCTATTTTGCTCCGATTCCATATTTTGCTAGCTCTTATTTTGCTCTAATACTATGTATTAGGACCATAGATTTACTTTGATACTTTATGATACCATTTCTAAATTTAATTGATTGATAATTATCTAGAAAAGAAAAAGATAAATTTTTTAAATATCTTATATGCTTAGCTTTGATACTCAAAATTTCTTATTCTGACAAGCTTTATTCCTCTCGAATCTTTGAAGTTCAAAGCCTATTTGTATTTAAATTTAATACACTTTTTAATGCATCAACTTTATTCAAAAAGAAAAAGATATATTCTTAAATCTATATTAATCAAAAGAAGAAAGATAATTTTTTTGGATAGTTGCTATTTGAATTGAATCTCAAAATATTTGACATCAAGAAGAATCAAATTAATTATTTTCTATTTTAAATTGATTGTTTTCAAATAAATAAACTCAAATTTCTATCAATTGGTACCAAACAGAATTTTTCAAGAATATTATCACAATTGATATCATAATTCTCATAATTGGTATCAAATAGTCTATTTTTCCCTTAAATTCTATTGCATTATCTTTTGGCAAAAGAAAAATATATTATGTCTCAAATCTAAATTTTTATGGTTATATTCTTGCTATTACATTATTTGAGATAAACTCTTGTAGTATATTTTTGAATGATCCACTTTAATATCAGAAAAAAAAATATCTTCAAGACTATATTGTTTAAAAATTTTATCTTCAAAGTCCAAGTACTTTTAATTGAAATTGAGAAGAATTTTTGTATCTATAATTTTTAGAAAAAAGGGGAAGTCTTGGTCTGAATTTATAAGTTAAACTCTAGTTAAATTTGAAAGGAGGAGAACTTAAATAAAATTTTGAAAATTAGATTTTTTTGGATGATTTTGATGATTGATGTTGATTTTCAAAAAAAATTTGACATTTAAATTTTGAAAATTTAACTTGATCCTTCCCTTGTGCTTTTTGATGCGATCGAAAAGAGAAAGAATTAGGTTGAGTATATGCTTGAATAATCACATGCTTAAAATGCTTGAGTTGGCTATTTGCTTGAGATGCTTGAAATGCTGATTTATTTTGCTTGAGAACATCATATGAAATGAGTATGTTATGTTAAATATAATTTTGGATATATGCACTCTTGAATATAATAATAACATCCATGAAGTAAGTGTTTACAAGTATTTACTTATTCACTTCATATTTATATTAGTAAATTAATTAAAAGGCATAATATTTTTATTGTACATATACTTAAAATTTTGTCACCATCAAAAAGAGAAAGATGCTTGATCCTATGATTGATTTTGATGATTATCAAATTTTAAATAATTATGATTCTAATTATGTGTTTTAAGATTGGATGTAGGATTTGTTAAACACTTTGCAAAGCTAATGATAAAGATGGGGAACATCAATGTACTCACTGGAGATGAGGGGAAAGTCCGGCATAACTGTTGATATGTGAACAAATATTACCATTGAGCAGGAGATTAAACAATAGCAAATTCCTATCAGTGGATGAGTGTTGTTTTGATGTTCATATGTACTACAAAGGTGTTATTAACCTTGTTGTTGCAATAGATTTAGTGGTCTACCCAAATGAAACATGTTGAGCTGGTTCATGTTGTATATGACTAATAATTGTTATATGAAATATGGAAAGCTGTGATTTTTCCAACTGATAAAAGAATAGTTTATATAGGTCATTGTAATTTGGTATATTCTCTCTTCATTTTGCACTTCTTTGTTTCTTCTATAATATGCAAGGGTATCCATTAGAGATTCAGGATCCTCTCTAGTTCCGGATAGAACTTTTCACTGAAAATTGAGGGCCTCACAGGCTTCAAGACCAGTAGTGGCAATATCCTGCAACCAAGATGAATATATCTTTAACTACAATGTCCCTCTTTAAACCAAAAGGTCTTTAATTCGTTTTTATCACTAGATAAGAGTTAGAAATCCTACCTTTTTGGCTTGCTAATTTCTATAATTTTCTTAATTGAAATTTGAAAATGACTAATATCATGCATCAAAGAGATTTAATTTTGTGAGAACTTTCAAAATATATTCATCTTTATCCACATTTTTCCAAAACATCTAACACACAACAATTCCCCCCTACAAATGGTATGATAGATCTTGGTCGGCATTGAGATGAGCCCCCTGTACTTCTTAGCTTGTCATATGCTAGGTCCTCCACCTGGAAAAGGGCAAGGAATAGGCTGAGGGTATTATGCTCCTGGAAAGCTAGGTCCTGAAATCATGTGCCATATTGAATCTTTTCTAAATATATCTTTTAACAATCTTATATACTTTAATTTTATTTTCTATTTAATTTTCTAGTTAATCTTTGAAGAATAACTCATGGAACAAGTTAGAACCTCATCGTTTCATATGTCACCAACCATCAACATCATCCAACCACAATTTAGTCAAGGAAAAAGCTTCACAATACTACTCCAAAATACAATAATTTTTTGCATGCAGCACCACCTATTATATATCAATTGCATATAGAGAGTTGGAGACTCGTCAAGAGCAATCTTATTTCAATTTTTTTTAAAAAGTATTACCATTTAGTCAAGTTTCTTTCCATGCCTCAATCTAACTTATTGGAGCTTTGCTGTTTCTCCACACCACCATGTACGAAAAGATTTACCACACTCAAAAGCTTCTTAATATGACTTCCAGTGAGAGAAGTAATCTATCAAAGCTTGACCTAACATACATTTGATCATGCTTGGCCTGGTCTGACTCAGTTCAAGCTTAATCAGGCTTATATTCTAGTTTCTAATGTTTGCCATGAGCAAGGTAAACACCAACATCCCAACTATATTTCTTGGAATTCAGAACAATGAAGCCAAACATTCATAGCAATTAAAACATTCATAATAACATTCATAACAATTAGAAAATTCATAATAACATTATAGTAAGTAGAGATTCATCCAGTATATTGATTTAATAGCCTCCAAATATATCAGCTGATAAGATAAGGGCCAGCATGAATAATAAGGAGGTTTCCAACAATCCGCACTCAAATGACACATAAAGTAATATTTACATAAATATTAGTCTAAACTAGATTTTTTTTTTTTTTTTTTTTTTTTTGTACTTTCAAAGGTAAAACTCTTCTTTGTAAGAACAAAAAGAAGATTCTCAAACACAAAAGCATCCAAAAGATTGGCCTTAATTATTTGGTGAGAAAAACAACAAGTAATTAGCAAAAGTGTAAGAAGTTTTGTTTCTTAAATAAAAGTTTATTAGATGTGAAAATAAAACCTTATACAGTTTAAGGTTCCAAACATAAGACAATATCTCAAAAACCTGAACTGTAGAAAAAAAAAAAAAAAGAGGTTTGAACAGTGGATATGATGGGGGGCGATCAGAACCTATCGGGATTTCATGACTACATCACTTGCAATCATCAGCGGATTGACAGACCATGAATTTTCTTATCACCTCGGACCCCAAGATCAAATTCTTGAAGGAAAAATTCAACCTTTATTGTTGGATTCGATTTAAAAAACTAAGATGATAAATTAAAGGACTATCACAGAAAAAAAATACAAAACCAAAAAGACGACAAATAAAAAAAATTACCATTAGCAGATTATATTAGCATGTTAAAAGAACGAAATCGCTCAGAACTTCTTAGAGGGTTGTGTTTCCATCATCAATGGATATAATCCATCTCCGTAACACAAATTAAGAACTCTTCATCACTTGAAGAACAGAGAGAGAGAGAGAGAGATTTCGTAGATGTGACGATGACTAGGGAGGGGTGGGGCTGTAGGGTTTACAAAGAGAGAGTAGGAGGAGGAGGGCGAAACCCTAATTCCTAAGTGTTATTTAATCCTGATCGTCAAATTTATTGATACGGTGGTCTGAGAGAGAATGAAATCGGCCGGTCTATTTCCTACCAAAAATAGGGTCGGGCTTGTGTTACAAGAGATGTTGATTGACTCAATGATCAATTGTTAAACGAATGCAATGGGCCGGTCTATGTCCTACCAAAAAATTAGGGACGGGATTGGGCTACAAAGAGTTTTAGTTGACAGGTAATTCTTTGTGCACTGCATATGGTGCAGTAAAAATATACCATCCTATCTTATTGGTAGAGCTGTCAAGACGAGTCGACCCACTCCGACACGTTCTGATCCGCCCCGACCCACCTTCAAATCGAGCGAGCCGGGCTAATCCGTTTAACAGATGGGTTGAAAAAACTCCAATCCGACTCGACCTATTATGGGCTGCTGGTTAAACGGGCCAACCTGCTAAAATCCCCCCCTCAAAAAAAAAAAAAAAAAAAAAACTGTTAACCCTTGTCTCTCCTCTCCACATCCCTGAGGGTTGGTAATTTTTACTAAACAATATAGATGGATAACTAGACAAGAGTCAAGACATTAAGTTTTACTAAACAAAATTAGTGGGCCTGCATGCACCGACCTGCCAACCCAAACGAGGGGGTCATTTGACCCGCTTTTAAATGGATTACTAAAATATGAATCCAACGTATCCTATTTACATGGTAGGGCAGGCCAACCTAAATTGATAGCTCTACTTATTGGGCCACATAGTCACCCTTTTCAACGTGCATTTAATGTCTGTAGTTTTGCTTGAAAATATTTTTTCATTTTTGAAAAAATTATAACATCTTGTGATCATATTATAAATATTTATATTCTATTTATTAATACATGTCATCCTTTATTTGTAATCATACTACCGATTCGAGACTTCTAAGGATGAAGAGGCCAGCCGTTGGACCTTCGAAGAGGTTGCCATATGTAGGCTCTGAGATGGACTGTACCACCTCAGGCAGGTCACCATTAAGTTCTTCAATTTTGAGTCACCATTAGACTGAAAGTCTTTTATGGATCATTGGATACGGACGGACGTATGGAAAGTCCTCTGTGACCAGTGGAGTAGTGAAAAGTACTGTGGTAGATGGCAGAAGGCACAATAGAACCGGACTGTGCAGCAGAATCTGATCACGCACATCGATAGCTCCGTTCGCAGACATATTAAAGTAGATAGATTGATAAAAATTCTAAACTTATATTAATCTTATATTTAGTTGATCATATGTTAGTTTTTATTAACTTGATTTTTTTATTTATCGTAGATACGGTAGTTGGATCATGTATCACGACAGTTGCAGTTGTAGGAGGCCACACACTAGTTTAGGAGTATTAGTGATTACTTAGATTCTAGATCCAAATGAACCACGATAAAATAAAATATTATTTATTAAATTTTTATATATACTGATATGTATAACAATACTAATTAATTTTTAAACTGTATAGATAGATTACACGGAGTACGTTGTAGCATGGCACAGTGAGGACCCATCCTCTCACCTCCTTCTTGATCTTGAGACTCAAGACCATCAGGGGGTTTAGTAGGAGCCGGATCATAGGATTCGGGCATAACTTTGACCCTCCAGCTACTCACTGATCTTCGACGTCCTCTTCTCAGGCCTCGACGACCCAGACATGGGGTGATGCACATGTTGAGGAGGTCGTGCAAAGGTTTTTTACCAGTGACCTCAGAATTTTGGAACGCCATCCATGACATGGTGGTTAAGATTTTTAGAACCTACAATTGCATGATCAGCTGAGCTCATTATCACAATCATCATAGCAAATAAGTCAAGCAATATGAATAATTTTTTTACTTGTTTTATATTTTTATTTTTAGAAGCTTCACATAGTTAGGTTTGAGTCGAAGGAAGAAGATCTAAGGGTCAAAAATCAATTTTCTTATCCAATGAATGGGATGGAGGTGTAGATATATCTGTATCATCGAATGAGATGTATGGCAATTATCTGTTTGAAAATCGAAGGAATATATCAAAATATATCCCTTCGTACTAGTTTAGGCTTGAGGTGGAAAGAAGAGATATCAGGAGGTCAAAATTCAATCTAACTATTCGATGAATGAGCCGGAGGTATCTATAGCTTCGTATCATCGAATGGAACGTGTAGGAATAATCTATTTGAGAATTGGAGTATATCAAAATATATCCATTCATGCCAATTTAGGCTTCAAACATGAGGGAGGGAGTATCCAAAGGGTCAAAATTCAATTTAACCATCTGATGAAGTACTAGATAGGAATGTCTATAGCTTCGTATCGTTGAATGGAATATGTAGTATTGGGATAAACCGACCGACCCCGACTTTGGTCTCTATGACTCTGACTCGATAATAACCGACCGACCGAACGTATGACTCTGACTGATCAACTCCGATCCGAATATAGCCGACTGACCGAACGCACAACTTCAATGGAGTATCGATCGAACTGATGACTCCGACTCTTCATCAATCCATTGAACAAATATCACCGACTTATGATTGGTGACCGACAATACAGCAGAATCATCAACTAACGATCGTGCCTACTACCGACATACAGTCGGCTAATCTGCTCAATATGCCATAACCGTCACGAACAGTTATCGACCGCACATCACGACGTCATAATTGAAAAATTAATGACCCACTACATGATTATGGCTCGATAATTTAGCACCATAAAACACAGGACCACGTCTGACGGTTACAAAATCCTCATCTATAAAAGGGGATAAGAAAAATAGACTGGTAAGCCACTTCTGGCCAGAACTCTACTACTTGAATTTTGATATCTACTGTTCACCAACTTCTCTCTCTAACTTAGGCATCAGAGGATCCCCATTGGACACAAATTCGATCAGTGTGGATATTGTCTTGCAGGTGTTCGTTTCCGACGACAGGCAACGGAGAGTTGGCCGCAACAGATTGGTGCCCTAGGTAAGTGGAAGAGAGACAATATTCATCATGGAAGAAATTAGAGCCCAACATTCGACTGCAATCGGATCGACGAGACACTCTTCCTGTCGGAAAGAGGTTCCTCCCCCTCCTCCAGTAGCAGAGCCTAGTTCCTCGTATCTTGTGGTCACCACGGACGTCCAGATCAGTGCACACGTGCAGCACATGACTGTTCTTATGGAGGCGATCAGAAGCCTCCAGTAGCAGCAGACTCAGCCACCACATCCGTCGGTGGAGCAACTGGTGGCGCATTCAGTGCCATCCAGGCACAGTCGCCGCCATCTGCAGCGATCTCCGTCTCCTCCACCAGAGCGGCCATCTCGACTCTTTCATCGAGACGAGCAGCGGCACTCGCGTGTTCTCGATGCACCACCCACCATTCACAATGCCCCTATCCTACCCAATTGGATCGGGCCAGAAAAGAAAAATGATTGCAAACACCGTCTACCTCTCCTTTAATTCATCGGGAGGTTCAACCCTGGAGTCTCCCACCATCGATGGCTCGACGACTACGAATCTAAGTTTGAGAAAATCGACCTTTGACTCATCCAGCTTCAGATGGATGGTCAGAAGTCTTCAAATGACTTCAACTTTTGTACCGCCCAACCTCTCTCCCGACTTATCTTGGATGAATTGATCTCGAGTCGATTCAAGATGCCGCACGTGGAGCCCTACGATGGTTCCACCAATCCAGTTGACACCTTAAGAGCTACAAGGCTCTCATGATGATTCAGGGGCAACCGACGCCCTCCTATGCATCGATTTTTCGATCACACTTCGAAAAGCTGCTCGCGCCTGGTACTCCGGGCTTTGGTCAGGAAGTATCCACTCCTTCGGATAGCTGGAGCATTCTTTCATGGCCCACTTCAGCATCAGTCAGAGACTGCCATGAATCTTGGATAGTCTCTTCTCTATCAAACAAGGAGAGATCGAAATACTTTAAGATTTCATGGCCCGATTCAATGTGACCATACTTGAGGTCAGGAACCTCAATGAAGACATGGCCATATCGACCATGAAAAGAGCTCTGAGGGGTCTCGATTCATGTATTCACTAGACAAGACTCTTCCTCGGACATATGCCAAACTTTTGGAGCATGTATAAAAATATATGCATGCAGATGAAGGAACTTCTGACCGACACCAGACAGAAGGTAAAAGTCAGAAGAAGAAGAAACAGAAGAAAGAAAAAGCTCCGACTGAATTAAGTTGTCCACCTATCAATGAACGAGCTTTGCCTCAACGACGAAGTTTGAGGTCGAATTACGATAGGTATGACTCCTACACTCCTCTCTCTGCTCTCCGTGAGTAGATCCTCAGGGAGATCGAAGGGGCGGAATATCTACGGCACCCTCCATCGATGAAAATGAGGAACCACGATCGAAGGAAGTATTGCCAGTTTCACCATGACCACGGCCATGACACCGAATAATGCATCCAACTCAAGGATGAAATAGAGGCCCTGATACGATGAGGCTATCTCAAAAAATATCAGAGGGATCCATCAACTCAACCTCCAGCCAACTGAGGAAGCTGTAAATATTCAGCGACTGTGGGAGTCATCAATATGATCTTCAGACGACTGAACTGAGAGATAACTCCCAAAGAAGAGTTGGCGAAATGACAATAACTCAATGTAATAACTTTTTCGAAGAAAGATATTCGGGGAATTCAAACTCCTCAAGACGATGCTGTTGTTGTTTCAACAATTAGTTAATAAAAGCATGATGAATGTTTTATTCTACTCGATTTCTTTCAGAATACAACTACTCGAAGAATCAACTGCTTTAGTGTCGACTATATTTTGATCCTCTTGTAAAACTGACATCCCGATTGTGATTTTAAAGCGACATAGAATATACTTTGGCTTTCATTGTAAAAGCTAGAATATCGACCATCTCGACACTGAATATACTTTGACTTTCACTGTAAAAGTTAGAGGATTGATTATCTCGACACCGACTATATTTCGGTTCTCTTACAGAACCGACTTATCGACTTCAACTGGAGGCCAGCACCGACGATGCAGATTTTCTCCACAAAAGCCGTACTACCCTCATAGTTGGCTCTCTATTGAAGCAGTTGGCTAATTTGTCGACTTAGTATCAACTAAGAAAGGCAAAATGCCAAGAGGATCAAGGTCGGATTGCAATCATATCGACATGGCCACAGCCAGTCGAGGGATATTCGACTTGCCACCATTTATAAGACAACACGACATATAAATTTGATCAAGTTTTGGATGACAGATATTTGACTTGCCATCATTATCCTAACTAAATACGTCGGACACTACATGACTAGCAGATTCCACAAAGTCTACGAAATAGTCGGATCTATGATCTACACTCAGAGATTGTTCTACAAGCAGACACTACAAATTCGATGACATAAAAAAGTATTTCAGAAAAAAAATACTTTCATTATCAAAAAGAAGGATTACAAAATTAGACCGAAGTCCGATTACACATCTTTTTTACAAAAGAAAAATCAGAAGCACCGACTAATCTTCATCGCCACCCTTTGTACCACTGAAAATCGACAAGCCCATCTTGGATCAGCTTCTTCGACAACCTCCACCTTCCAGCTTGGGGATGTAACGACTCGAGTTGAACTGTAAAGATGATTGATCGATCACATTGCTCGGCCAACCACATCAACAACTTGACCCACTCGTATGAAACAGAGAGGGTCTCATCCGATCGACGACCGTACCCTCCACATAGAAGAGTTAGAGAAGGGCTTCAGATTTTCATCCACCATCCAAGATGACCTTGATCATGCAGCTGAGACGGGGATGCAAGATATACGGTAATGGGTCGTTGACCCCACCATCGACATCAGGAGTGAAAAGCTGACAATGGTCCACAGCATAATGCCCCTTCCGAAATCGATCAACAGTCGGACCCGAGAATGAGAGAACTTTCGGGCTCGACAGGGAGTCGTTGGCCAAAATTTTCGACCAACCACCCCTACAGGAATCTTGCCCATCAGAAGAACTGTTAAAGATTCAAGGAAACTTAAAAAAGAAAATGATAAAGAATGTTTTCGCATGAGAGCAGCTCTCTGACAGAGCTTCTATGCCAGAAGAGACAACAGCAAGGCAAATATCTGGCTGATGGTGGTCCTTTATATAAAGGAATGCCCAACGGCCTGGATGCAAGTGGTCAAATTGAGACAACATCAGATGACGACACGTGGTAGCATTGGACCGTCATCGATCCGATGGTTCGACACACCTGTACCAGATTAAACCACATCGCTTCCATCCGCGTCCACAACTCTGACCCAATGATACCTCGATGCATGGCGAAAATCTACATGCCAGAATTAAATCGCACGACGTCGATTCGCCTTCTCGATATAACATCTGGCACCGGCTCACCTTCCACAAATGACGCATGACACCAGATCTTCCTACTGATACGACAGCTCAAAGATGACAAAATGGTTGATCGATCGTACTCCAGAGAATGTGATGACAGAGTCAGGATTCGACATGATAGACAACAACTCCTTTAATCCAAAGTAATTGACCACGTGGCGGTACATGTGGCAATGCACCATTGGGCTCAGGAGTGGGGGGGCAACTATTAGGATAAACTGACCGACCCCAACTTTGGTCTCCATGACTCTGACTGATAATAGCGACCGACTGAACGTATGACTTCGACTGATCGACTCCGATCCCAATATAGTCAACTGACGAATGCACAACTTCGACGGAGCATCGTCGAACTGATGACTCCGACTCTTCATCAACTGATTGAACAAATGTTACCGACTTATGATCGGTGATCGATAATACAGCAGAATCATCAACTGACGGTCGTGCCTACTACCGACATACAGTCGGCTAATCTGCTTAATATGTCATACCCATCAGAACGGTTACCAGCCGCACATCACGACATCATAATTGGAAAATTAATGACCCACTATGTGATTATGGCCCGATGATTTAGCACCATAAAATACGGACCATATCCGACGGTTACAAGAACCTCGTCTATAAAAGGGGGTAAGAAAAACAGGACTGGTAAGCCACTTCTGGCCAGAACTCTGCTACTCTAAATTTTACATCTATTGTTTACCAACTTTTCTCTCTAACTTAGCATCGAAGGGTCTCCATCATACAAATCCGGTCAGTGCAGATATTGTCTTGTAGGTGTTCGTTCCCGACGACAGCGACGGAGAGTTGGCCGCAACATGTAGGAATAATCTGTTCAAGAATCAGAATATTACATTAAAATATATCCCTCATAAAGTTTAAGCTTGAAGATATTAATTATAATAGTTTTACAATTTTAATTAATTTAGTTCTAAAATTATTAACAATATTTTATTTTTTTTATTTTAGGATGTTGGGACATCCGGCTCTTATCCATCTACTGCTGCAGAGATAGAGCCGTCAAGATGGGTCGCCTACCGCGACCCCCCCGACCACCACAACCCACCTCTAAATGGGTGGGGTGGGGTGGCCGTTTAATTGGTGGGTTTGGAAAAATCCCAATCCAATCCGATCTGCCATGGGCTGCGGGTTAAACAGGCCAACCACCAAAATTTAATAAAAAAAAATAGCAATACAAACAGAGAAAATGTAGTAAAAAAAAAAAATGTAGTATTAAACAACAAAATAAACAGAGATGACAAGTATCCACATGTTCTTTTATGGAAAAAAAATATAGTGATCAAGCATAATGAAGTACTGGTAGATCGTGAAGCACAAAAATATGATTTGGAAGGTATTTGAATAGTTTTAAGATTGATATACAGCAAAAAATAATAAAAATAATATAAATAGAGAAAATACAGTACTAAAATAAATATGGTACTAAAAAAAAGAAATGGGTCAGTCTGCCCCAACCCACCTGAACCAACACAACCTGCAACCCAAACAGGATGGGTTATTTAATCCATTTTAAAAGGTTGCTAAACATGACTCAACTTATCCCATTTACATGGTGGGGTGGGCCAACCTGATGGTTCAATTCAAATTGATAGCTCTATGCAGAGGACATACAGGAGGAGGAGGAGGAGGACGATCTTCATTGATTTTTTTATTTAAAATTTGAGCAGTGTTATTTGTATAATTTAATTTTGATGTAATATATAATATTAGTTTTTTATTTATGATGATGAT